>NW_022196896.1:68839818-68910364 GCF_008632895.1 Mastomys coucha | reverse complement strand
TATATATATATATAGTTTTCCCTGCATTTATTCCTGTGCATCATGTTAATAGGTTAATATATGCTTGGCCCAGGGAATGGCACTATTAGAGGATATGACCCTGTTGGAGTAGGTGGGGCCCTGTTGGAGTAGGTGTGCCACTGTGGGTGTGGGCTTTAAGACCCTTATCCTAGCTGTCTGGCAGTCAGTATTCTGCTAGCAGCCTTCAGATGAAGATGTAGAACTCTCAGCTCCTCCTGCACCAGGCCTGCCTGCATACCGTCATGCTCCTGCCTTGATGATAATGGACTGAACCTCTGAACCTGTAAGCCAGCCCCAATTCAGTGTTGCCCTTATAAGAGTTGCCTTGGTCATGGTGTCTGTTCACAGCAGCAAAACCCTAACTAAGATACCCCTCTTGCCTTATTCTTTTTTGGCTTCCAGATGATAAGGGAAGGGGTTTTTCTTCTGATGCATCCCTGCTGTGCTGTGCTGCTTCACCACAGACATAAAACAAAGAAGGCAATCAACCTTAGACAAGAAACTCCAAAACCAAGAGCCAAGGTGAACTTTTAGTCTTTCTAAACAAATTTTCTCAGTTGTTTTATTATAGTGAAAGAGGAATATAAAACAGAGTACCTCACATATTAACTGTTCAAACATATTTGTGGAAGTAGTCACAAACACCTGTTTTCTGAACATCGCTAGAACTCTGTTTTCCCCTTTCCTCTTCTCCTGCCAAGCTTTGGCACCTCAGTTGGATGGAGAGTATTCATTTACTTGGTTTGCCTCTTTCTGATTGATGAACACTGCCAAATTTTGTTATGACTTAAACTCAAGTTGGAAGAAAGCATAAAGGATTTGTCAGGTAAAAATGTAACTGCATATTAAAAAAAAAAAAATAAGAAACCTGAATTATCATGAGACTGGGGTTTTGAAACAGCTTGAGAACAGTGTGACCCTTTCTTTCTTTATTTCACAACTAAAATGGCATCATCCAGTCTCAGACCCAGGACATAGCCTTTGGCAAACATGATCACAGCCTTTTCCTCGGTGTATCCTGCATTCAGAAGCTGTTCATGGACACTCGGTAAGCTCTAACCAAGCATTCAGGAGATCGGAAGACCAGCGACTCTGGAGCAGGATGGGGGGAACTCGTTATGATCAGAGCTTCATGCTTCAATAAGGAGAAAAAGAAATCCCAGCTCTGCTCTGGCAATTATTATGTAGAGCGCATAAGCCAAAACCAAATATGGGATGGCTTTGTTCTGCCATAGACTTTAAAAAACATTTTCATCTGACAAATACTTCGTAAAAAGCATGGCTCTATGAAGAACATACTGCTTCATTTGATGAACTTGAAGTCAAAATAGCCAGGAACTTGTGAAGGAAGAAAGGGAACAGGAGATGGAACAATAAAACTGAGTGCCATCTCGTGCTGCAGAAGAGAGACACATCTTCAAAGGCTCAGCAGTTTTAATTGAAAGCAAAATGGAACATCAATTTTGGTATTTTAGTAGAGGGTCTGTGAAAAATGGCCTAAGAACTGAGAGAAACTCTATACACTCCACACGTGCATATATGTGTTTGCTCGCGTGTTCCTCAAGAAGCAGTTAAGGCAGATTAGACGTTGGGGACCTTTCTCTGTATAGTGTGTTGGGTAACTCACATGAAATTTCACAGGAATCGTGAAACTCAAGGAGACATTTAGCTAAAGGAATCTGAAAGCTGGTGCAGACAAAACAGAAACTGTCAACGAGAAACTCTACACGTAAGGAATTTCAGAGAACGTATACCTTTCAGAAGTTCCTACATTTGGAAATTTCATCTGGGGAATCACGTGAGGGGGGAAAAAGAATTTTAACCATGAAAAAAAAGTCTTACGAAGTACAAATCCATCTAGGAGTGGCTTTCTGCTAGGGCACAATCAGTATTTGAGTGGTCAAACCATTTGGGCACAGTGTGCTGGGTAGATAGATTTCCTACAACACACTCAGGGCTTGCTCATGACATGTAGCCATGTAGCCTTCCTAGCTCCAAAGGAAATTTTGAGTGGAGTTGGAAACTTGGTACCGTGATTCTCTGTTGCAGGGACAAAGGAAACATCATTTTGGGTTATTTAGGAGAAACTACCAGGACAACATTGACTTAAACCACACTAAGATCATCTCATTGTGCTCTGGGTCCTCAAAGCAGCCCCATTAGGCTGCCTAATTTGTGTTCTAAAAGAAAATCCATCTGATTCCATTTTTTTTTTTCAAATAAATATTTTGGTCAAATTCTAAAGCATGCTAGCCTGTTAGGTAAAAGAATGTGGTAGAAATAAAAATGGAGGGAAGAACATGTTTCCACCTTCGTCCCGTAAAGCTGGCTAATAGCCACCTACTGTTTCACATTCAACATGCTTTGAGAAGTGTGTACCCATATCTCCAGAACCAGTCGCCACAGGCACATTGACAGGACTATATAAGGCCAGAAGCAACTCAACTATCCTCAGAACTCACTTGCTCAGTGTGCTCAATGGTATTTTTAAGCAGCAAGATGAATTTATGGTTAATTTTTAAGGTATAGATTACCTGGGCACCTGAGCACACTAACAAAACCCCTAAGGTGTTCATTAGCCAGGCACAGACACTGAATTTAATACCAAGAATTTTGATCCCCTCCTAGACCCCCCCCTCCATATCTAGGAAGCCTGAACATACTCAAGAGAACGTGCATACACACACACACACACACACACACAAACATAAACACAAGCATGCGCGTGCATGTGCCTGTGTGCATGTGCGTGTGCGTGTGCATGCATGCATGCATGCATGTGGTGTGTGATGCTTTAAATAAGGGAGGTATCTGGCACAGTAGTAAATCCGGCCACCTCTTTGGTAAGTGTCATAGACTGTTAGGAGAGGTAGCCTAGAGGGGCCATTATCTATGTGCTTCCTCCCCCTTTCCTGCCTGATCAATTTTTATCATTCTTGAAAGGTTTAATTAAAGAAGTTTTGAACCAAAAATATGCAGTCTAGCCCTAAAACGGGGCATATTTCACCTAAAAATAAATGAGCTTTCAAAACTCAGGTGAAGTGCTCTCTCCTGGCCTCTCTTGCTCTCTTACTCTGCCATGCTCTCTCTCCCCTCCCTCCACCCCTCCTCATCCCTCCCTCTCCAACTTTTCCTCTCTCCCTCCTCTTCTTTTCTGTCTCTCTCCTCTTCCCAGTCTGTCTCAGGCAAACAGCTATATTAATAGTCAGCTCATAACCACATCATTTTGCTAACAGTCACACGGCTATATTTAAATGCAAGGCACTGCTGCCACAAATTCTACAGTATCTTTATAATCTCGTGTTTAAATACTTGTATTTGTAGAGGATCTTTGATCCCAGATTAGGGGATTATGACCAGACAGAGCCTGCTGCCATCCAACTACCCTACTCCAACCTCCAGGAGGCTCCGGGTAGATCCCATCTGACCCTTGCCCCTGGGGAAAACTCAGATAATCCCCTAGCCTGAGTTCCAAACTTAGCTTTTGAGCTCACAGGTGAGTTGATTTCAGAACATGCTGCTCTTTCTAACTGGATACAAAAAAAAAATACACTAGAGTTTGTGTGAGTGGGGGTGGGGGGTCAAGACTGGCTGGCCCAGGGAGTTTCCAACCACTGTCTGGTTTTTAGTGTCCACAAAGACCTCCTCCCTGCCCCCAAGCACACATCCATTCACTGGGAGCTAATTATGCAAATATATACTAACTAGGCTTAGTTTCCTCCCTAGACTTCCTTCCCACTCCCTGTGTGCTAGCATGGGTGCTGACAGTGTTTTGGAAGAGTTACTAAATAGCTGGAAGGCTTTCTGAATATATCTATCCTGGCCTGTCAAAGCTAGAACAGCAACGGTCCATCTGGGCCTGGAAGACAATCTCCATGGTGTAAAACACTCTTTCAATTCTCTCCTACCATAGACAACCAGCTGGTACTACAGCGAGACAGCCAAATCCACTGTGCCTAGACCTGGCCTGCAAGCTTCCCAGTGGCCTGGGATGACCCTGAGCCCATTCTCCAGAACAGTCTGTAGAAGTGTCCCTGGAGCAAAAGCAACTGATAAGGTGCTGCTAAAGTCATCTCAGCTGGGAAGGGTGACTTATTGCAGGGTAGTCAAAGCAATTTAAAAACGGCTTAAAAAAAAAAAGTCTGTTTTTTTTTTCTTTCAACTTTCTGGCTATTAAGCCCAGGAAAGTATTTTGAGGGGGGGAAAAAGCCCGAAATTTCCCCCCCAACCAAATGCCTCACTTTTCAAATGTCTATCTTAACCAGCAGCCCTATCTGGCACTTACGTGTTGTGTGACTCTGTAGACCATTTTAAAATCCAAACAGCATTTGAATGTGGATGTGTAGGCAGGGTGGAGGAAGTTGTTTGTTGCCTGGGGGAGTCCTGGGATTCTGCACACCCATTCCTTCTAAAAACAGTCTGTTGCTGCTTTAGTCCCAAGCTGTACAGAGGCAGTCCTGTGCTATGGACTAACACTTTAGTGGCTGATGGGACTAGCTGTCCCCTCATGCTTCTGCAAGACTGCATCACCTACCAACATCATGGATATTTGGTTTGTATACTCAATGGTGTTAGCACAATAACAAAATGTGCTGCATTCCTTAGAGCATATTCCCATTACTAGGTAAATCCATGACTGAATTCACAAGCCCGGAGGATGAAGTGACCCACTCCTTTCCCAGACATCGTCACCCATTGTGTCTTCTAGGCAAGATGAGAAGTGATGTCCTTCCCCAAACCTTGCTGGGAGGATGGTTTTGGCTCAGTACTTAGTACAGAGTCACAAACAATGCAATAGTCCCCTAACAGCAGAGACCATCAGCCTCAGTGCTTTGTTGCCATCCTTGAACTTGAGGTCATGACCTGGGAAAGTGGAAAGGACTAAGCTGAAGCCTGGAAACAGGCAGAGCTGAGCATCACATGGTCCATGGGTCAAATCGGTCAAGAAGTAAAAAAAAAAAAAAAAAGGGACAGTGAGAAAGTCTATTCAGGTGAGAGTTAAAAGAGAAAAGTTCCATTCATGGTCCAAGGAAATCAGCTGTAATATCCAAGAAGAAAGGGAATTCAGAAGGACCTTAAATGGCAGATATAAAGGTTGTGCCTTCAATAACCAACACTAACAGACTCTCTCTCTCTCTCTCTCTCTCTCTCTCTCTCTGTCTCTCCTCTCTGTCTCTGTCTCTGTCTGTCTGTCTCTGTCTCTGTCTGTCTCTGTCTGTCTCTCTCTCTGTCTCTGTCTGTCTCTCCTCTCTCTCTCTCTCTCTCTCTCTCTCTCTCTCTCTCTCTCTCTCTCTCTCTCCCCTGCAGGCTTTTTTTTTAATCAGGGTCATGCAGAGTTAGCATATCACAAGAGGTCAACCGCAGAATGTCCAGGCAAGGCCTTAGCTCTACTGTTCTCCGCATCTAGGAAGCCTCTGGGTGATGTTCCAGGACCAGGTGTCTAAGGAGGTAGATAAAACTTTGTCTCCGTAGCATCTGGTTTGGCAAGCTTCAAGTAGTCTTACTAGGGCTAGGAGAGAAACAAAATACACACAGCAATCCACATTAGTTTCTTCATAAGCTTGACAAAATTGGACAGGACTTTGTTATTTTCTACTGGATAATGTAAATGCACCCCACTGACAAGTAGGACAGATTCAGCATGTTCAAGGAGACCCTAACTCATGCATTGTCGGGGAGGGTAAGAGCAACAGCCAAGTTTGCTTCTGCACTCTGGCTATAGCTCTACCCTAGCAAGATGTAGTTGAGGTTGACAGTGTCCAGGAATCATCCCAAATCCCTTCTGATTTTAGTGATGAGCCAAAGATGGAAGGTTGAGACTAGTTCACTGAAGTTAACATTGCCAATATCTCTAGACTACAGCATCCCTAGTTAACTCTGCTCATTCATGCACAACCTAGAACATTCATCTTTTTCCCCATTTATTTATTTATTTATTTATTTATTTATTTATTTATTTTACATCCCAATCGCAGCCCTCCCTCCTGTTCCCTCCTCACACAGTCTCTCCTACCCTCCTCACTCCCCTTCTCCTCTAAAAGGGAGGGTATGTCCCCTAACCCTGGCCCATCAAGTCTCTGAAGGGCTAGGCACATCCTCTCTCATTGAGGCTGGACAAGGCAGCCCATTTAATGGAACAGATTCCACAGACAGGTAACAACTTTAGGGACAGCCCCTGTTCCAGTTGTTGGGGGACCCACATGAAGACCAAGCTGCACATCTGCTACATATGTGTCTGGGGCCTCCGTCTATCCTGTATATGCTTTCTGGTGAGTAGCTAGGTCTCTGAAAGCCCCCAAGGGTCCTGGTTAGTTGACTCTGTTGGTCTTCCTGTGAAGTTCCTATTCCTTAAGAGAAGTGATTTCCCTGGCACAAGACAGCTCTGATGTCTCCAAGCAATACAGGTCAGAGTCCAGTCTGATTGACATAGGCTGCCAGTTAACCACATCACACAATTACTTTGATCTGCAGTATTCTAGTTCAATGCTAATTACAGTTACCCTGGTCTACCACAGTATGTGATCTGACTGATTCTCAAATATTAACAGAGGAAGTGTGACACTGGAATATTTGCAATCAATTGGGAGTATGTATAGAAATTGAAAATACCCATAACTTAGACCCAGGGTTCCATTTGTGTGCATTTAAACACAGAGATGTTTCAGTAAACCCTTGAAACAAATATGCAAATACAGTAGCTCTATTCACGACAACAGAAAATATGGAAGAACAGTAAGTAGATGCCCACGATAATCAAAATGGATGGGGGAGTTAGGGAACATTCATCCAATGACCAATTACTGAGTTTTTCCAAGACTAAGGTTTTGCTAGGTCACTATAACTTTATGTACTAAAAACAGTTCTCCTGGTTGATGGTGCAACCAAAGACATTCGGAGCTGCCACCCCACCCTAAAAAGTAAGAAGCAGAAGTAATTTTTGTTGTTGTTTTTAAGAAACTTTCTTTAGGTCAATAAGAGAAATGGAGGCAATGGGACAAACCACTCCTCCCAAATTAGAGACAACCATTCCTCCCAAATTAGAGACAATCAGTTTGATGAATCACTACTTAGCAGAGCAGGGAGCAAAGACTGAGACAGTGCTAGGGGAGGGGAACTACAGATGTATCGCTGCACAGACTGAGAGGTAAAGTTCTGACATGCTCAGACATACTTTATGTGGTACTTCCTACAATGCCAGTGCTTTCTCTTAGTGAATATCTTCTTATGGTCTCAAAGGGAAGGGAAAAAGTGAAGGATTGGGAGGACAATTGAACCAGAATCAATGACATTGGCGAATTTCTTACTGGGAAAACACCTTTCTTCTTCAAACCTACTAAAAAAAAAAGCTACAAAGTGTAGTAACAGGTGAAGAATTCCATCAAAACCATGAAAGGAACACCAACACTAATTCTATATGGAAAGAATATTGAATATTAAATTTAAATCATTATGACTGTGGTGAGAAAGTTAATGAGAAATATGGATAGTAGAAGAGAATGGACTAGTGTTATAAACAACAACAACAAAAAATTCTGCAAAAAAAAAAAAAAAATGGAAACAGAATAGTTCCTAAAACACTGTCTAGAGAAAAGAATTCAAGAGTTTGAAGATCTCACAGAAGAAAGTTCCAAGACAGAACAAGAAAGAGAAAAAATGAAAGAGAAAATATAGCCTAGAACTGTGAAAGAACTGTAAGGAGCAAAACATACATACATTACATTACATACATACATACACACATACATACATACATACATACATGGAAACACACATGGATACTTGCATACATACATACATACATACATACATACATGGATATATACATACAGACATATATGGATACATACATGCATACATGCATGCATACATAGATGTATAGATAGATACATAGATTGATAGATACACAGATAGATGGTTAGATAGATCACAGAACACAAGAAGCAACACACAGAATAAATGTGGTTGTGTGCCCACCATAAAAATATACCCAAGCATGCTCAAGCTTCAGAAAATAAGAAATAAAGAATCTTGAAAGAATTCAACAGAAAATAAAATACAGTATGAATTGAGAAGAAAAAAGTAAGAATTGTATATAGCTTCCCAGAAACCAAGAAAGTAAGACAACATGGAGTGAAATATTTATAATGTGGAAAGACCAAAATGCATACCGATCTAGTATTTTGTACCCATGAAATTTTACTTCAAAGCTAAAAGAGAAATAAAGGCTTCATCAGACGAGCAAAAATTATAGAAATTTGTTACTCACAGATCTGCCTTGAAAGAAATGTCAGAATTTCTTCAAAGAAAGCAAAAGTTACAAAGGAAGGGAAGTCAGACCTATCCACAGAGAGAAAAAAGTCAGAGAAAAAACTCGTGGTAGCAATGTGAAAATACTTCCTTTTTGCAATCTTACCTGTTGATTGTGATCAGATTGAGAGTGTAGACATCATGCACTGCTTGCTCACTAATCATAATGGGATCAAAGATGAATAAGCAAAATATGGTAGCAATAACTCCAAATGTCTGGGGATTAAATAAAATGATTGTAAGCATTGAAGTGTTCTACTGGCAGTGTCCTTTGTCTTACAGAAGCTTTGCAATTTTATGAGGTCCCATTTGTCAATTCTTGATCTTAGAGCATAAGCCATTGGTGTTCTGTTCAGGAACATTTCCCCTGTGCCCATGTGTTTGAGGCTTTTCCCCACTTTCTCTGCTATTAAATTTGGTGTATCTGGTTTTATATGGAGGTCCTTGATCCACTTGGACTTGAGCTTTGTACAAGGAGATAAGAATGGATTGATTTACATTCTTCTACATGTTGGCTGACAGTTGAACCAGCACCATTTGTTGAAAATGATGTCTTTATTCTACTGGATGGAGAAGTTAGACTCCAGAGAACCAAAATACCCTATTAAAAAAATAGGGAATAGAGCTAATACGTAATTCTCAACTAAGGAAACTCAAATGGCCAAGAAGCACCTAAAGAAATGTTCATCATCCTTAGTCATCAGGGAAATGCAAACCAAAACAACCCTGAAATTTCACCTCACACCAGTCAGAATGACTAAGATCAAAAACTCAGGTGGCAACAGATGCTAGTGAGGACATGGAGAAAGAGGAACACTTGGTGGGATTACAAACTGGTACAACCACTCTGGAAACCAGTCCAATGGTTCCTCAAAAAATTGGACATAGTACTACCTGAGGACCCAGATATGCCTCTCATGGGCATATATTCAAAAGATGCTCCAACATGTAATAAGGACACATGCTCCACTATGTTCATAGCAGCCTTATTTATAATATCCAGAAGCTGGAAACAACCCAGATGTCTTTCAACAGAGGAATGAATACAGAATATGTGGTACATTTATACAATGGAATACTACTCAGCTATTAAAAACAATGACTTCATGAAATTCACAGGCAAATGGGTCGAACTTGAAAATATCATCCTGAGTGAGGTAACGCAATCACAAAAGAACACACATGGTGTGCACTCACTGATAAATGGATATTAGCCACAAAAGCTCAGAATACCCAACATACAATTCACAGACCCTATGAAGCTCAAGAAGAAGGAAGACCAAAGTGTGGGTGCTTCAGTGCTTCTTGGAAGGGGGAACAAAATACTCATAAGAGGAAATATGGAGACAAAGTGTGGAGCAGAGACTGAAGAAAAGGCCATCCAGACACTCCCCCACCTGGGATCCATCCCATATAAAGTTGCCAAACCTGGATGTTATTGTGAATGCCCAGAAGTGCTGCTTTCTGACAGGAGCCTGACATAGCTGTCTCCTTAAAGGCTCTGGCAGAGCCTGACAAATACAAAGGTGGATGCTCACAGCCAACCATTGGACTGAGTATGGGGTCCCAGAGGGAGAAGTTGGGGAAGGGATTGAAGGAGCTGAGGGGGCTTGCATCCCCACGGAGGGAGCAACAATGTCAACTAACCAGTACCCCCAGAGCTCCCAGGGACTGGACCACCAACCAAAGAGTACACATGGAGTGACCCATGGCTCAAGCCACATATGTGGCAGAGGATGGCCTTGTTGGACATCAGTGGGAGGAACGGCCCTTGGGCCTGAGGGGGTTCTGATGCCTCAATGTAGAGGAATGGCAAGGCAGGAAGGCAGGAGTAGGTAGATGGGTGGAAGAGCACCCTCATAGAAACAGCAGGAGGGGATAAGGAGTTTCTGGAGGAGAGACCTGGAAAGGGGATAGTGTTTAAAATGTAAGTAAAGAAAATATCCAATAAAAGGAAAAGGAAAAAAGAAAAAGAAAATAGTGAGAATTGTATTTCGGGGATAAGGGAAAGGTGGGAGGAGGGACTAGGAGGAGTGAAAAGAGGAAAAACTGTGGTAGAAATGGAATGTATGAAAGACAAATAAAAGAAAAAAAAAGAATCAGTCAGAGAACAGGAACTTCAGAGTTCACAGGCAGATTCCTGATCAATGGATTAATGCATTAGAACCACCCCCTACAGAGCATCACACAAGTTAAAGAAGAGCATCCATATGTTACAAAATATATGTTCAACTACATGGACACGAGAACATAACTGGCCGGAATGTGGAGTGGGATGTAACAAATAAACGTTTGTTGAGAATTCACAGAATTGAATTCCTATACTAGAGAAGCAGGAAAATAGGCAGCATCTCATCAAATTGTTCACCTTCGAAAACAAGAGAGGCCAGCAGAAATTAAATTATAAATAATAAAAAAAAGAAATATGAATTAGAAGGAATTTGACTGATTTAAAAACAGTAAATTTGATAGAGTTAAATCAATGAAGTAAAAACAAACAAAAGCCCCAAGAAACAGTTCTTTGAAAAAAAAATCTCTAAGATCAATAAGTCCCTGACCAAGCTAAGAATAATTATGAAAGGGCAGAAATGACTAAAACCAGAAATGAAGATGGGACCTCACAACATGGCCCAAGCACATAGAGTGATAAAGGAAGAATAATTGATATATAGACAAAAAATATTCTGGTAGAATATCAGCACAGTTAGTTTAATCATGTATAAAAGTAATCAGTAAATAAAATAGTTCAAGTACATGAGTTGATCCCAAGTATTCATAGCCAGTTCATCATTAAAAAAGATTTAAAACACTGTATTATCCTTATTATCAATAAAAACACATGTGTTTTTCCCATGGTATTTTTAAAAGCAGGCGGCAAGAACCTGCACCCATTCATGACTTATAAGAAAAAGCTATGCAAACTAGGAATGAAGGAAACTCAGACATTTTAACACTGACAAAAATGTAGAGTTACTGCCATACTTAATAATATGATGAGATACATTTGTTTATTTCCAAGTGTATTTTACTGAAAATTTTTAAAAAGGTGAGAAACTTAAAACTCTTCTGATAAGATCTCAGACAAAGCAAAGATGTCTCTTCTCACATTTTTTTATTGTACTGACTAATGTAATAAGGCAAGAAAAATAAATAAAAATTACTTATGTTGGGAGGAAGGAAAAATTGCCTTTATTGAAAGATGATATGTAGAAAATGAAAACATTAGCAAAACTACTCTAAAACTAATAAATGATTACAAGCAAGGCTGAAGGGTGATAAGTTAACATTTTAAGGGTGTCATCCCTATAAACCAGCAGTTAACAGGTAGAAACTGAAATAAAAAATGTATATTACTATTAATATTAGAGTGTAAATCTAACTATATGCATTTATATACACAAAAACATATGCATAGACATGAAGAAAATATACTTATTCAAAGATACTAATGGAAAGATGCACCATGTTCATGGATAGATAAATAGATAGTATAAACTAGTTCATTCCATTGTCATCAATAAGGTTAACTCCTCTCAAGTTATCAGAGGAATATGAACAACCAAAATCCAAAATTGTGATGGAGGAGCAAAAAGATTAAAAAGAGCAAATCAATACAGAGAAGAAAAAGTCAGAATACTACTAGAGTGCCTTCAAAATATACAGTAATCAGAGCAGTGTTAGTACAGAAGTGATAAGAATTAAATAGGTCAGGAGTTCACAGACTCACTGGTTGCCTGCACAAGATGTGTACAATATTGATGCAATCAGTGTTAACTGAGGAGTTCTGAACTCAGAGATGGCTTTCAGGGTGGAAGAGTCCATTTTCTTTGAGACTATGGCTTCTGGTGGGATGATCACACTCCAGTTGATAGCTGTACGCCCAGAAGTACGTTTCAGTACAAAATGGACTCAATGAGTTATTAAAAACAAAAAACAAAAAACAAAAACAAAACAAGGAGAGGAAGGAGGTGGAATTGGGTGAAGAGTGGATATGCTTAAAATAAACTGAATTAAATCTTCATAGAATTAACACATGCATTATATTAAACTGATTGTGAGTACTGTATCAGGGGAAATCCAAGCTGAAACAATGAGCTAATACTAAACACCCATTACCATGGCCAAAGTCTAGAACATCACGCACAAAACACTGGTGAGTCAGGAGAGTGACAGGGACTCTCATTCACATCTCATGTGGCTGTAAAGAGTAATTCACCAAGTGAACAAGACAGTTTGTCAGCTTCTGGCAAAAGTCAAGCACTCTTACTGTTAGCCCAGGGCTTGCAGCCATAGGTGTTTGCTCAGAGGACTTGAAAACCCCAGTCATGAGAAAGCCAGTGCACTGCATCGATAACCATATTTGCAATGGCCCGCAGTAGGGAGCAAACACAGTGTCAGCAGCTGGAAGGCTCAACGGGCCAGTTCTGGAGGACAAAGATAACTGGAATGAAGAGGATGAATTCATGTGCTACTGTCTATGGCTCCCATGCGCAGCCTCTTAACAAAAATAAAGCATAAAGGCATAAGGTCTGCATTACTCATTAATATAAATCCCCAATCACAACTAAGATTAAACTCTTGTGCTTATGGAAACATGCAAACCCTAAAGAAAAGCCAGGGTACTCATTAGACAGTCACCTTTATGCAGAATCGTGATAACGTACCTAAGAACTGTTGCTGGCTTCATAGCATAGGCTCTGGTACTAAAAGGTAGAGGTGTGTGTGTGTGTGTGTGTGTGTGTGTGTGTGTGTGTGTGTGTGTGTGTGTATGTGTGTGTATTTTGCTTTCTGTCATATTGCACAATTTTAAATGTGTTAGAAAAACAGAGAAAGAGCAATAGAGTAAAATTATACTATGACCAGTCAAACCCCTTTCCTTGTCCATTCTTAAACAACTACACATAGATTTGGAGTCAGAAAACCTTATTCCGTTTGTTCTTACAACCTTGGAGAAATTGCTAAATGGATGTGAGTCTTTTTTCCCCCTCTAAGACAGAGATAGGGTCACTCTGCTAAAATATATGTATACCGTGCGCCTGACACTGTAATAAACTTCTCAGTACATCCAAAACGTAGCCAATGAAATCTTTCCCACGGAACCATCACAAGAGTTAATGAGGTGTCCAACAGAGGAACCCACACATGAGTTCTCACTGAGCTGCAGGTCTTCCAATTGCATTTCCATCACGTGTGTTCTTTAGGACTGATCATTGCAAATGCAGTCAGTCCTCCAATGCTGCCAGGGAATCGTATGCTCTACAGCTGACTCCATATGATGTGTGCTGTGGGAACCAAACTGTATGTGTGGAAACAAGTTGGAGGGAACAGACGTAGCGGTATTGGAGGGTAGTCCATCTCCTCCAGGCATGTCTGGTTGGACTTGAAGTTCTTGCCAAGCTGACTCTTAGCCAATGCTCCTCAAAGTCTGGAAAGGGCACCACACCATAAACTTCATCTTCAACAGTGGAAAAACAAAAAAACTCAAACACGCAGACATGATCAGGTAGGACTGTATGACAGGGAAGTTAGAGGAAGTACCAAATCCACATTACATACAGGGTTCTGAGAAAGACTGACTATCACAGAGCTCTGCTGGTGAGGGGTACACCATCTCTCCTCTGAAAGAGGTCAACTCTGGAAGGCTTACATAGTTAGTTGGATGAGTTCAAGAGAATGAACCAAAGGACATGTGTTCTGCTGCCAAGGCATGCGAGTGTGTTGTATTTATATAAAATTTTTAATTATATGGCATGATTTAGCCACTGTGGCGAGGATAGAACCAGATACAAGGTTGGGCAGTGTCAATATATCATCCTCCTCCATGGAAGCTTTTTAATGCACTTGGTTCTCCTGCTACTCAACTTTAGAGGTAAAGATGTTGGGGCTCAGAAAGAGGAAGTAGCTTGCCTGAGGCTTTCCTGCAATGAAGGGTTTAAAACAGTCCCTATTAAGGGACTTAAGGTAAAGCCATTTTCCTTCTACCATATCCACTGAGCTATCCACAATGATAATAATGTATTATCAAAAGGGTTAATAAAACATATTCTTTGTTTCTGGGATTTTCCAATGTTTCTGACTGCAACATACCTTAGAAAGAAAAGTTAAGCATGAGAGGCCCTTACTCTGGCCTACTCCATTTGAGCATAAACTCGACTGTGTGACGAGGCCAGATGGAAATCAGGCCTCTCAGCAAATATAGCTAGACTTATGTTTTTCATAGTCTGTCCTTAGAGAAATTAAGAGCCTTGACTGGGATGTTCCTCTAAGGATAACAAAACCAAACTCAGATTGTACCTACAAATGGAGAATGTGTTAGTGGTATAGACATTAAACAGTTCCCAAATCCAGATGGTCACCCAAGTTACCTGTGGGGCTATTGAGACATGCAGACTCTTGTGCAGAACTTCAGCCCCTAGAAGTTCTCACCCAACCACCCTCTTTAGTTTAGTTTAGTTTAGTTTAGTTTAGTTTCATTGGTTCACACCACAGCCATTGTGTTACTGATAACCAAGGTAGAAAGTTGAATGTCTAGAGATGACTAGTTAGGTGTTTTTCATGTAACACAGATTATTTTCAAAGAAGTTGAAAATATACTGATTCATCAGAACAGAGAATTTCTTGAGTATAGTATAATATGTTAGAAATGTGAAGACTAGTTAGTTCATTAATATTTTTATAACAGGAGGGACTTGGCAATTCAGTCCAAGTAAGCACCCACCCCACAAATCTCCACTCTAGTCCCTCTCAGTCCCTACTTGCTGGTTGTAGCCCTCTGACCCAGCTTCCAAGACATCACCCCCCAACACACCGAGTTCCTGTGGAAAGCTATGTCATCTATGTGCAACCTGGAGGTATGAAAGATGCAGACATGTCTGTGAGGATTCCTTCTCCTGTCCATCCATCTTTTCAGAGCCTGGAAATGCAGTAAAGGATGCCTGAGTCCTACTGAGGGTTCCATCTTTAACACATGACATAACTCAGAGAGAAATACACAATTCTCCCTCTTTTGTGTGTGCATTTTCATCATTTAAACATGATACACAAAGATGCACACATACATGTACACACACAATGCATATACTGAAACACATGTATATACACATGGACATGCACACATACAAACACAATGGACATATACACAAACACAATATACACATACACACAACACACACACATATATATATACACAAATACAACATATACAAACAACACACACACAACTTAGCTTAAAAATAATCAGTTTTCTGAAAAACAATAAAAAAAGTAATCATGGAGATTTAATAAGTGATGGCTGCACCATTTAAGCTGAAACCACATCTATGAGCTTCAGGAATCATGTCCATGGGGCTGAAGAGGTGGCTCAGCAGCTAAGAGCTCCTGCTACTTACAGAGGACTCAGGATCTGTTTCCAATACTCCATGTCTACTCACAACTGTCCATAACTCCAGTTCCAGTGTATCTAGTGCCCATTTCTGGTCTCTGCAGATACCAGGCAGGGGTCCAATACACACACGTAAAATAAAATACAAAATTTTTTTATTTTAAAAAGAAAAAATAATTTCCTTGGCTAAACACACTGAATATGAAACATGAAGTGGGGCAGAAAACTCAAAAACAGACTTGCAGTCACATGTTTGTAGATATTATTTTTTTAATTTATTCTTTTCATACATTACATTCCTTCTGCAGTTTCCCTTCTAGCCCTCCCTACCCCTCCTGTCTCCCCAGATCCATCCCTCCTCCATTTTTCCTTTATTAACGAGCAAGGCAACTAAATACAGTCTACTGGCGTTTTTTGTGTGTGTCAACGTGACACAAGCTAGAGTTATTGCAGAGAAAGGAGCCTCCCTTGAGGAAATGCCTTCATGAGATCCAGCTGTAAGGCATTTTCTCAATTAGTGATCAAGGGTGGAAGGGCGAATTGTGGGTGGTGCCATCTCTGGGCTGGAGGTCCTGGGTTCTATAAAAAAGCAAGCTGAGCAAGCAAGGAAGTAGAATGTGATGGTTTGCCTATACTCAGCCCAGAGAATGGCACTATTAGAAGGTGTGGCCTTGCTGGAGTATATGTTTCCTTGTTGGAGTAGGTGTGTCAATGTGGGCACCAACAGTGTTATCCAACCTTCATCCTAGCTGCCTGGCAGTCAGTATTCTGCTAGCAGCCTTCAAATGAAGATGTAGAACTCTCAGATCCTACAGCACCATGCCTGCCTAGATGCTTTCCTGTTCCCACCTTGATGATGGTGGGCTGAACCTCTGAACTTGTAAGCCAGCCCTAATTAAATGTTGTCCTTATAAGAGTTGCATTGGCTATGGGGGTCTGTTACAGCAGTAAAACCCTAGAACATATGGTAAAACAAGTTAAAAGACTGGGCACGAACACCCATATCAAGGCTGGACGAGGGAACCCACTAGGAGGAAAAGGGTCCCAAGAGCAGGAAAAAGAGTCAGAGACGCCCCCAGTCCCACTGTTAGGAGAATTTTGGTTTCTTTAAAAACCTAGTTATGTTATGTGAATATGTTTTTGTTTTAATCCCGGGTGTGGGATATGGGGCTGCTTCAGATTGTTCACAGCTGCTAACTCTGACTGTCTCATGCTCTAGAAGGGGTGCAGTTTTTGCTATTTGCAGGTAGTTTATGTTTGGAATCCTGGGAACTCTTGAGAGGTTATAAATGAGAGAGCCCTAAGGGGGCCTGTGGCAGCTCCTGTGCCCCCTGCTGCTGCCTCCCACTGCTGCAACTGCTGTGCTGTAGCCCCCACAGCCACCACAGCAGCTACCACCACCCTGCTGCTGCCACCATTTCTGGTTCCTGCTGCTGAGTTTGCTATTGCTGTTTGCCGTTTTGCTGGATTGCTGGTTGGAAGTATCCTGAAGACAGAGATTGGATTTGCCTCAAGAAACCAGACTCCCCTGATCAGCAGGAAGTAGTCAAAAGAGATCTATGCCCTTTCCCCTCGAACTCTCTTTCTCTCCTAGTGTTGTGGGTTGGAAGGATGGTAGATAATAGAACCCAATAAATTAGCACAAAAAAATTGCACCAACAGTCCCACAAGAACACCAAGTTGCAGAATCATAACATAGATGCAGAGGACCTAGCACAGACACATAGAGGCTCTATGGTTGTCTCTTGAGTCTCTGTGAGCCCCTATGAGACATTATACTTTTAAACACCAGTCTCTTTCTTGAAGCAGTAGCTTTGTCACCTGCCACTTGGTCAATTGTATCCCCAACAATTCTTCTTTTCCTCGGCTCCATTGCTTGGGCAGTCTGCTGGGTTCTGATTTTCCCATCAGGGTTATGGAACCAGTCTCACAAAGAGATTCAGGCTAACTGTGTGAACCTTGCCAGAACAGCCAGCTTAGGACTGCTGCACCCATAGCAACACCTCATTGCCCAAGATAATGTGGCCAACCAGATTCCAAAGACTGGAGTATTGTCCTGGCTCATACCAGGCCCAAGCTGATAAGGGCACAGGTCTGAGTTTCTTCATGAGGATGCACAGAATGAATCAATTGTGAAGTAGCAATTGGGGACTACCCCCTCACCCTTCTGCCTCTTGCTTTTCTTTTCCCTGCTGATCATTCTCATATCCCCCTTTCCTTAGCTCTTCAGCTCCAGTACATACATGTTGTAGCCCTAATCCAATCACATTAGGGCAGTGACAGGCCTGTGATTGAACAGGAATAGAGAGGTGGAGCTAGAGTTGGAGGAGGAAAGAGGTCAGAGAAGCAGGAGGAAGGGGTAGTCATCAAGGAGACAGGCGATGAGGACAAGCCCGACCCCACGAGGTTATACAGCCAAGCAAAGGTTTTTACAAAATAGATTAATTGGGTTAGATATTGTCTTTATTATTTGGTTCTGAAATTATTGTATTGGCATCTTGTAAATTGTGATTTTGTTATTAAATAAATCTGATTGGATAGTGTAGTGGCTGGTTTTGTGTGTCAACTTGACACAGGCTGGAGTTATCACAGAGAAGGGAGCTTCAGTTGGGGAAGTGCCTCCATGAGACCCAGCTGTGGGACATTTTCTCAATTAGTAATCAAGGGGGTAGGGCCCCTTGTGGGTGGTGCCATCCCTGGGCTGGAAGTCTTGGGTTCTATAAGAGAGCAGGCTGATCAAGCCAGGGGAAGGAAGTCAGTAAGGAACATCACTCCATGGTCTCTGTGTCAGCTCCTGCTTCCTGACCTGCTTAAGTTCCAGTCCTGACTTCCTTTGTGATAAACAGCAATGTTGAAGTAAGCTAAATAAACCCTTCCCTCCCCAACTTTCTTCTTGGTCATGATATTTGTGCAGGAATAAAAATCCTGACTAAGATAGATAGTAAGGCATTAAGAGTTATGCTTTATTTACTGGGTCTTAAGCGCTAATTAGATGAATGATTGTGGGGGTATGTAAAGACTTGCTGCGAGCGAAATGTATCTGGTTGGAAGAAAATAACAAGAACCCTCCGGGATTTAGTATTGAGGCCAAACAGTATCAGCACAAGAATGTGGCCCGGTGGGAAAGCAAGTTTGAGGGGTGGATTCATTTTTTATATTCCGGAAACACATACACACAGCTTTCTTTACTGTTGGTAGTAGACTAGGACCTCCTCATAAAATCAATATATTCTATCTCCAGAGTCTATCAAGACAATTCCTCTATTTTGTAAGTAATACTCAGGAAGGCTCCCTGATGTCTCCAGGATTTAGGAGGTATGAGGTATTATTTTAAAAATACTGAATTTCCTACTTGACACCCCCAACAACTTTATCAGTATAGATAACTCGAAGTTGGCTGTATTTCTAGACTTTAAAGCTCTCCAGCTCCCCCTTAGAGAAAAAATGCCCATTTTTCTATCATGAGGTAACTCTGGGCATCTTACCAGATTATAATTATTATAATCATCATCATCATCATCATCATCATCATTATTATTATTATTATTATTATTATCATCATCATCATTATTATTTATTCCTAATTGTTTCTGACACACACCAAGCTCCTTGCCTTTCACCTGGTGAAATATCCAGCATTTAGAGTAGGAAGGGCCTGTGGCTAAGGGCCTTCTGTCACCATCCACACCCACTGTTCCTATGTGCCCACTCTGGCACTGCCCTTATCCCTATTAACATAAGTGTCTTGAAAATCCAGAGCTTGTCTTTTCTCCATGGGAGAAAGTTCTGCTTCTTATAGCCAAACTGTCAACTTTACACTTATTTTATGTTGCCACTGAGTCTTTGCTGTCTCAGCATTTGCACCTACAATAGTGAGCAACCAGAAGTAAACAGAATGCACTCATCCACAGAGACAATAGCAAAGCCCTGTCACATCTCATGCAAGAACTCCACTGAAGAATCCAGAGCAGGTGATATCTTTCTGGACCAATTTCACCGCAAGACTAACAGGCAGGGTACAATTGTTGACATTTAGTCTAGGCTCCGCCCACAGTTACCTGGCAACAGGCAGGTGTGCCTGACTCACTATAAAAGGGGCTGCTTGCCCCCTCCTCTCTCTTGCTTTCTTGCTCTGTCCTCTTGCTCCTGCTCCCCCTTCTTTGCCCATTCTTCTCCTCCCCTACTCTCTATGTGCTCATGGCCAGCCTCTACTCCTCTACTCTCTCCCTCTCTCTCTCTACCTTTCTCTGTGTCTACTCCTTCAACTCCCCTCCCCTTGTCCTGAATAAACTCTATTCTATACTATACCATGCGTGTGGCTGGTCCCTTATGGGGAAGGGATGCCTCAGCATGGGCCCACAGAGGCACCCCCTTCCTCCATACCTGATTGCACATCCACCAAACATATTCCTTCTCTCCTTATATCTTTACAAAACACAACAGTCTTCCTTTAATCCTAGCATTTTCTTGCCCTGCTGGCATATTTTGCAGATAGATCCACGAGCCAGAGCAGAAACCAGTGGAAACCTCGGCTGGCTGCATGGGCCTCAGGAGGAGCAGAGAGATACATGGACTTGGTTTGTAGATCTTCATTCACTAGGCATTTGCTCAGAGCTGCTAACGATCCGGTCAGGTCTAGGCTTGGCTTTAATAAGATTGGTCAGCTTTCAGATAAATGTGCTGGATATCCACCGCTTTCCTCAGGGTTGACTAGAGCAACCACAAAACAGTTCTACAATGCCAAAGCTTAAAAAAACTTAAAAATAAAATATTTCAGCAATAGGACAGGACAAAATCTCTTCTATCTAAAGTCAGAGAAAGTAATAGAAAATGCATGGCTGTGCTTAAATTGGAGAGTAATTTGTCATTAGTGAAATAAATGTATCTGGAAAGAAGCAAAACAAACAAAAGACATGTTGGTAACTAAAACTCATGATACTAGGACGTTTAAGATGTTTGCCTGTCCTTTCTCTGCTCAGACAAGAGAGGACACAACACTTCTGTCCTGGAGGATCTCTCAGGTGATAAAGTGCTAGGTGGAGAAGCTTTCTTCTAGCCATGGATGGACTCTGAAATTTTACTCATAATTTTCTTTTTAACTTTAAAGGTTGTGATCTCATAAAATTCTAATAGTCTGGAGCAAAAGTAAGATTCTGGGCAATGACTACTTGTGGATATCTGAAAGCCTGAGCTTCTCAAAACATTCCTTCCAAGAGGATGGAGAGATGCTAAGTATCTTTCATATGTAAGTAGTTAGAGAAGACATTAAGACTCATGGAGTCTAAATGAAGAATGAAATGGTAGCAATATCCACCAACACTTGTTCTCTCTAGAGTTAGAAAACTATACAGAAATGAAAATCTTCTAGAATAGCTGAAGCAAGGGTCATAAAACAGATTTAAATATCATGCACAAATGAGGATTCCACCTATTCCATTAAATCGGCAAGCACTGATGCACTGATGTGTGTGTTCTAGAAAATGCTGAAGTCATGGGCTTAAGATATGGCTTCTTCATGAACCCTCACCATCATCATCACCAGGCGTGTCTCGGCAGCTTGCTTCTGCCACCTGCTTTCTGTGAACTCTGCCAATGAAATAAAACTTTGATGTGAGCAGTGATGTTAATCCAAGGCTTTGACTAAGGTGTTCAAAAGCCAGGTAAGCAGGGCACTGTGCTTCTAGCTCTTTACAACTGTGAAAAGAGCCAGTCATGATTCCATACAGGAACTGCCTAAACAGCCTCCAGGATGCTGTGCACAGAGATCGGATTAGTGGAATCTGGTATCTCTACAACAAAATTCTGAAGAGATGTTTCTTAAGAACTACTTAAATAGATAATTCCTCACCTGGAAAGACAAATATTCACCAGAATTGACTCTTGTACAGTAACTAATTTAAGGGGAATATCAAAGTAAAAACCAGATGTTTCATTTTGTTTAGAATACCATGCATGGGCTTCTGAATGGTCAGTGTCCTGGCCTCCCTTTGCAGAGCCCACTGCTCTGGCTTGGTCAACTTAAGAAAGAGGGAGATATTATGAGCTAAGAAGAGCCATTAAATTATAACCAATTCTCTTTTTTTTCAAGAGTCCTCCATTTCTTCATGCCAAGTTTTAGAAGGGACGTGTACCAGTAGTTTTCTTGTTTTCCATTTTAAGATCCAAATGTACCTTACGAATGAGACCACCATGACTGCATTTCCAATTGAATGGCCACCAAGCTTATCTGCTTTGAGTCAGTAATGCACCTGTAAGTGAAGATCAAAAAGGCACACACATGTTGGAAGTATAACCATTTGTTTAAATCTAAATAGCACCAGGTTATACTATAAGGATATTCTTAACAATAATAACAATAATAAACCTTAACAATAATAACCTTAACAATAATAAACCAAATCCATCTGCATAATCTATAAAATGTAAGTCTCTACAGCACCCATGTATAATGTTTTTCTTCAAGAAACAAAAGTGACCCACATCCTTAGGACTCTGAGGTTAAGATTCCTTCAGCTGAAATGCATCTTCTAAAAATGTTGGCTTTATCACAATATCAAGACTCTCAGTTATAGAAGGGTAGAAAATTCTCCCTTTATTCTATTTAATCAGTTTCTCTATTAACAAATATTCTATATCAGTATTGACAGGTGGGGTATACAAGAAAAACTCAGAGTTGTCCCTGCACTCTAAGGAGACAAACAACCCACAAAGGGAATATGATATGAAACAAAAGGAAATATGTAGAATAAACTCAAAAGACAATTATATTGATTAAGAAAGGCTGGGCAAAGAAGATGGCATTGGTGAAGATTTGGGGAAATCATCTCAAAGGAAGAACAATGGATATTTACATAGAAAAGACAGCATATAATACCTGGAACCCAAGTGGGCAAGAAAACTTTTTTATAGTGCTAGTTTTTCAGTCTAAAATGTAATAGAATTGTATCCTGGGACAAGAAAAGCAGGAAAATCAGAGAGACAGAATCTGGAACTTGAGGCAAGGATAAAGCTATAGCAAGAAGCTCAGGAACCCATGTGAACAAGAAGAGTCAAAGCAGTTACCTGACAAGGGTAAGACCATAATTTAATGTCCTCAGAGGTGTGTAGAATAATCAATACCACTATTGGCTGCTGGCTTTGAGTCTACTGAAACCATGTGCATGCTCAAACTTGGTCTAAGCATTGTAGGTTAGAACACATGTCTTTCAGTATCAACATATGAACAAGGTAGAACAACATGGCTGTCGATCACTGAAGAAATTGGATATAATAAATGAAATGATGTGGACATACTGTTCACATTGGGAAGCTATAGTGTGATGTAACTGCTTCAGAAGAATTCATCGAGCATTCAAGAATTTGTTGAGAGGAATCTGTTGCATAGTCTCAATCTTGTAAACAGTTAAAAGAATTATAAGTCACAATTAATAATAGTGACTTTAGAGTCCTGAGCTACAGGGTGGTAAGTCAGTCAACAACAGTCAGCAGGTAAGAATCCCATGTGATTTTAATAGCATTGAGAGATACCCTCCCAACCCATACACAGTAAAAATGCACATGGTATGATATTATTGCAAACAAACTGACCTATATTGCAATGGTGTAAAAGCATAGCAATTCTGCACAATGGGTCCCACTTGGTTATGGTGAAAAAGACTGTATTAGACAAGCCTGGTGACACAGGTCTACCATTCTATCCCTGGGGAGGATGAAGCAGGAGGATCAACTGTCAACTCAAAGTCAACATGGGTAACATAGCAGGACCCTGTCTCAAACCACCATAAAAATACAAAATATGTAAATAACTATATTTCTGCCTTACCTTTATATACTGTCCTTTCACTTGTGATACAAGAGCACTCTTTTCATTCTCATAAGAAAATTTCTGTGAAACAGAAAACAACATTACAATGGCAGTGGTCTCATGTGGCTCCTATTTACCAAATCTCTTAATAACATCTGCTAAGCTACTAACTGATTTAATCTGGTATTGTTTGTGTCATGACTGTGTAGTAGTAGGCTATGCTGTAGAACAATGCATATAATACCAGTCTCTGAAAGTCTGGTTCTTTAGTAGGTGCCTCCATTTTGGTTCATGCAAGGATGATATGCTATTTGAATAAGAAAAAAATGTATCAACGACACAAGTCTTAGATCATACCCTGTCATCAAGTAGGCATGGAGGTATAGCTGAATCAGAATAGCATTCTTAGCAATGTACAATAGCAAATATTTATGTTGACTCTGTGAGGCCTTAGCTAGCCCCAGAGCACACAGTATCTAAGCTGATTTATGATGTCATTGAATGAGAGGCACCCTGTTCTTCCTGACCTTGCACATGCGAAACTAGAGCTTGCGACTTGCCTAAAAACTGATCATTAAGGAGAGACCAAAACACTTTTCTTACTTCATTTTATGAAGAGATCATATTTCTAAGAGCAAGAGATTCAGGAAGAAGATGCCTATTGCGTGCATATAAAACATGTGAATAGTCACTTGTGGTTATGAGGGAGAAACCAGGTTAGCCAATGCCAGAAGGCAAATGGAAATGTGGCTTGTATGTGAACATTTGTGTATCTCTCTGTACTGGCAAGACAGTTCCTCCTTGAGCCCCTGCTGTGTGCTGTAGTACCACTAGATAGCTAAGCCACCTGTAAACGTACCAGGAAGCTCGGTTAGGCTATTGCTGTGATCTTCCTTGTAGTTGAAGAAATTGAGACAGAAGACATTAATTGTCCCAATTCAATCCTGGTAAAGACTTGAGACTCCTGAACTCCCCACCCCCATCTTCAAGACCCAGTTCTAACCCCGAGCCCATGGGATTTTAATTAAGAACATGAAAGCCTAAAGTCTTATGCAGAATATTCCTTAAATATTTTTCTCTCAACCTGGCATTTGTGGTATAGAAATGAAACAATTCATTTTGACAAGTCGCACTAAACTGAGGCCCAAACCATACTGTGAAAGCCTCTGTGTGGATCCCATAAAGCACTCTGGAAATGCGCGTTGGACATCTGGTTCACTGGATTCCTGCAGAGAAAGGGAGACTTTGGTGCGAGGCTGTCAGTTAGGCCTGGAAGACTGGCTGTGTGTCGAACTGTTCATGATTCCATACAGAGGGGTTATGTTCAGGCATTAATTGGGCATGTTTCAACAGAACCTTAAGGAGGCACATGAGCAGAAACTAAACAGTGTGGAGATTCCTGTGTAGGGAAGGCAGTGGTAACTTAGGGATGCGGATGTGAGGAATGCACCTCTAAGAAACACAGAACAGCATGAACACACTGGGGGATTTGATTCACATACCCAGATCTTTAAAGTACATAGACTTGGGAAGGGAACAGGAAACGCGTGACCAAGCCTTGGTAATTGTTAGCAGGATCATAAACTCGCTGTTCTTACTGCTATCTAAAGGAGGATGAAGTACTAAGGAGATCACAGGGAGACATTTTTAAATGTGACTTAGGTCTCACTGTGTACTCACAGCACAAATGAAATATGAAGGTCAGTTTGCCACAACAACGCTGCAAGTCTATTAGGAAAGAGACTGCTAAATGGCAAATCTACTTGATGTTTTTACTTTTTCTCCAAATACTTATCAGGGAGCTGGAAGTTGTTCATGTTATTATTTTTAGCATGCCTTCAGTGGTTGTTATCCATAAACACTAGCTGCTTGGCCACATTTAGCTGAGTTATTAATTGTTCTGCAACACGTAATAACAGCCAAACAAACAAAAACACTGTGCAATATTTCTATAGAAACCCTAAACTCTAACTCCAGGATCTAAACAAAGGAAGTAAGGCTGAGCATCACCTCAGTGAGGGATCTAGAAGAAGGTGCACTGGGTTATAAGATGAAACTGTCTTTTAAGCTCATCTAATCCTGAGTTCCTTCCCCAGCTAAGGTCATGCAGTCGATTGCCTGGTCAATTGCTGCTATTCTTCCATGTTTGACTCACTAACTAACCAAGCCTCCTGCCAGGGTGGGACTCACGCTGGGGGTCCAAGGTAAGGGATTATGAAGTCAAGTCTAAACAATCCCCATGTGGATAGGAGGGAAAGGCGATTGAGAATAGAAGGAAGGAGAATTGGCCATACAAAATGCAAAGGCCAGAATGGGTTGGGGATGGGTAGGGGGACTTCTCTTGTCCTATTGATCTGAAAATAAATAAATAAATAAATAAATAAATAAATAAATAAATAAATAATAAAGTCACCATCTCTTGTCCCTAGAGAAAAAAATCCACACCATACATCTGAGCATTTCAAGGCTGTTGCCTGCCATGCATTCATGTGGTACTGCTTAAGGATCAATTATGCATCTCTGCTGTCCCACTTTCAGGATATCAAGAGCCGTTTATAAAAGGATAGCAAGATTGGCCACTTGCTGACTACTGGGGAAAGATGAACGTCACTGGTTCTCTGAGATCAACAGCTCACAGAGGACATCCTTTTTAGTCCAAGTTTTCCTCCTGCAGACAGTCTGGTAGCTTCAGGGGAGCATATGCAAAAATATGGCATAATCTGCACCATCGACTGCCTCCCTGAAACCCCATGTTCATGAATGAGAGAATCCTATATATCTGACTATGGAAACCAGTGCAGGCGCCCCCGTATTTTTAGCATCTTGTGTCTTGTAGTTTTTCATGGGATCATTCTACATATTGGGTTTATTCAGTAGATGATTTTTATACACACCACCCCCCTCCACAAAACGGCATGGTCTCTGTTTAGTCTATGGCCATGGTGAGAAAGAAATAGAAAGTGATAGAAAGAAGGAGTAATATTGGTGGGAAACATTCAAACTATACATTATGAAGCATCTGAGGTTTATTAAATAAATTTAAAAACTCACTGCACTGAAAAAAGTGGTCAATTACTCCATTACTTTTCATTTCATTGTTGAGTCAAAAACCACAGCACATTTGTCTGTCTTCTTCACTCCACTTCTTCAGACACTTCTATATAATGTAGAATAAAATACATATAAGAAAATAAATCTTTGGAGACTGGTGAAATGACTCAGTGGGTAAAGTTTCCTAACGAAAGGCCAATATCATGGGATTGAGACACAGGATCCACAAAATGGAAGGAGAGAATGCTCTCCCCAAGCTGTCCTCTGACCTCTACATATATACTATGAAATGTGTGCAGAAACATATACACAGACTCTCTATCTATCTATCTATCTATCTATCTATCATCTAAATGAAACTAAATATTTCTAAACTTTCAGACCGATTCATATGGCAAAAATGTATCCACCACCTCCCCCTTTACTGACCCAAGGCATTTCTGGGGTAGTCTTCATAGAGCTCCTAAAAATCTGTAAATTGTATCTCATTAACTTTAGGGTAGAAGACATTTATCAGAAGCTTACTAGGGGCTCAAACTAACAAACAGGCACCATAAATCAAAATCTCTAGGTTAAAATTCTGACCTTACTAATTTTAACAAGTTTGCTTTAAAAATCTCCTTTTCATTCAGGTGTAGTGGTGCACATGTCCCAATTCTGCACTAAGAGGCGGTAGGATCATGAGTTCAAAATCATCCTATGTTATATAGTAAAATCCTTTGTATAAATAAATACAAGAATTGATATATAGATGATAGATAGTGATGAAGATAGATAGTAGATAAATAATACTTGATAGATAAGTGATAGATGAAGATAGATAAACATAAATGACAGATAAAGATAGATGACAGATGATAGATAAATGGGAGATGAAGATAGGTAGATAGATAGATAGATAGATAGATAGATAGATAGATAGATAGATGATAGATGATAGATATGGTACATTGATTGACAGTTTCTCGACCAGAAGCATACAGTAGTATATTGCATTGTATGATGAGCTTAATATATTGCCTTAAAGACAACTAAACATTCACACAGTATTTGATATTCTTAAATGCTATCAATTGCTTCCTGAAGTGCAACATATGATCAAATCCTTGTTTTCAGTCATGAATGGGTTAAAAGACAATGATAGGCAATCAGTTGCATGAATAGCGAATATGTAGAGGTCAGAGGCAAGTGAGGAGGCTGAAGATATGCTGCAAAACCGGATATGCCAACAATCCCCACACAGGAAGGAATTTCTGTTTTAAAAAAGAAAGTTACATAAAATGAACTTACATGGAATGAAAAGGCTCAGCTAAATAAAAGAGAGACAAGGAGGCATTGCGGAAAGGATTTAAAAAAAAATATATAAGGCTCTATAAAGGTGGGCATGATTGTATATATGACTGTGGGAAGGAAGAGGAACCATATGCCCTCTGAACAACATGCTAAAATGCAGAGAACTTGGACGGAAAGATTGGCATTCCAAAGCAACGCCACAGGAACACCAAAATGTGATAACTCTATCTTAAAGAGTGCAAGACACACACTCTGGCATGCCCGGGAAGAGAAGTCTGCTGCTGTAATTCCTTCACTGGCTTGTTCCCGTTTTCTCTCCATCATTAACTTCAGAGCCAGACTATACCTTCTTAGTCACCAAAACCACTGCTCTTCTCCATAAGGGACAGGGAAGAAGGATTCTATGCCCTGTAGAATTAAAGACAAGGAGGGGGAGGGAAAGGAGGGTGGGGGAGGGGAGGTCAAAGACAACTTTCATCATTCGACTGGGTTGACGAGGTGCCTAGCTTTAGGAGTAGCGAGTGTATATTTGACCACAGGGTCCGGGCTGCTCTGACACCCGTGACTGTTCACTAGGAGTAAATTGCTTCCTTGTGTTCCCTTGTAAATTATGGTCAAGTTGTAAAGTAAATTATTTGTTTACTCCTTCCATGGTCTCTGACTATGCCAAACCATTCCTCCCAGGGTCAGTACCAGTAGTCAGAAAACAGATCCATGTTCCAGGAAAGGATTAAGTTATTCCATGTCTCAATACATGGTCATATGCTGAAATACAACCTCTCAACCAAGGGCACAGCTGAGCCATGGAATGCTTGCTGAGTGCCTTCCTATGCAAAGCTAACACAGTAGAGCAGACTTCCTCCCTCTCCCTTTTCCTCCCCATGTAACATTGACTACCTTTTCTCTGTGCTGCATAGGGCTTGAAAAATATAGTTGCTATGAGTTGATCATGAATGTAAGAGGTTTGGTGATACACAGAGAGGACTGTTCTCCAAGTAAAGATCCTAGGCGGCTGTGGCTGGGCTCAGAGAACTAGATGGAGAAGAGTTCAGAGGAGTCTTTCCAAGAGAGGGATGGGAGGTAAGACCGAGCAGGGGCAGTCAGTACACCAGCCTCTTGCTTAAAGAGGGAACAGCACCACTTTTGCCTCTGTAAATAGGAAGGACGAAGAAGGACTGGGTTCTCCTGTGAAGACCGAGTTTCCCTTCTTTCCTGTTTTAGATGGTTTTCAGTTCTTTTTTGAAGTCTACACATAGATGTCCAGGGCCCTAAGCAACAGAGGAGAGAGATTTGAGAGTTGCACGGAGGGGGAGGGACAGGTAACAGCAAACCTTTAGCCTCATCTGTTTCTTTGTTGTTGTTTTTGAAATAAAACTGCAATTAGCCTACTGTGATCTGGTAAGTGTCTTATAAACTTGAACATCAACGAGGATAGGGAAGAAACGATGAAACTTGCGAGCAAAAACATTTTATATATATATATATATATATATATAAGGAATAAGGAAAGAAAGGAACGGGCCTGAATGACTGGCAGTTCCCATTTCTTTACAAGTGTTACATTTCAGTCCCCCGCCATACCACATGTTTCCTGTTCACAGATAATTTGTACAACATATTTTACCATTCAGTTTTAGACACAGTTGAAAGGCTTTTGCCTAAGGCTTGGAACACTTTGAAAACTGTATACCATTTGCAAGGCTTTCTTCTGCTTCGCTGTGCAATTAGGTGACTGTCTTCCTACAGACATCGAATTTATCATTTATGGGATGGTGCATGTATGCGTTTGTCTGTGGGTGAAAGTGTGTTGCTTAAAACCCAGGTGAACATGAAAACGACCAGGAGAGCCTTCCAGTGCCTGCAGACCAGGAGTTAGGAGGCAAAGTGTTCATTTCGGCTCCTTCAAGGACCTGTTGTCTAACACTGCAAGTAAATTTTCTCCCTCGGAGAAGTTAGGTGCACGAGGATTTTTCACTCCAAGCGTTGTTTACACACTGCCTGGGCTCTCCACTCCCTAGTTGTAGTTAAATCACAGTGCAATGATCTAAAGCAAACTCAGTGTTATTAATCTCTAAGAAAGCAGTTTCAAGATTTGTCCCTTTCCCCTGCCATCTTCTTTGCATCCCCTTGCCTGGATTTCAGTGTGTCTTTGAACACTGATGTGCTCAGAGCTTCCCCTGGTGGCAGCTGTCGGCAAAAGGTGCTCCTACCCAGAAAGGGCTAAAGAGACTTGCTCAGAGGCACAGCCTGGAAAAAGAACTCGGTGGCCCAAGAACACAGTACATAGTGTGACTGGGGGGGTTCTGATTGAATTTCCTGTGCATCTCTATGTTTTACATAACCTGAATTTTAAAGTCAGATCTGATAAAAGATAAAAGCTAACTTAGTCCCATCATTTTGTCACTTTGTATCTTTCCACTGAATAATGCAAATGAAAAGAGCCAGTGAAGAACCCAATTCAACCCTCCCAGGAAGAGCTGGACTCTCCTCTGAGGTTGAACTCTGCAACCATCATTGTGCAGCAGAGTGCTTCTCCTGTATTAAAAAAAAAAAAAAAAAAGAAAAGAAAAGAAAACAACGTAGCCATGAGACAGCTGCAAAGGAGGCTGAGCAGCACCCAGCCTTTTGATGGAAGACACTAATGTAGGCCTGCGTACACTCTTTAGAGAGTTTGTCTTTCCTTATTCAAAGGCAAAGTTTGCCCTCTGATTTCATTTTGATAATTGTCAGTCTGTACATCCTGGCTCTGTACGTGAGTCGGGGCAGGGATTAGGGGTGGAGTATTAGGGGCTCTAGAATTCAAAGTAAATAGTCAATTAGCAATTACAAGCCTTGTTGATCGCAAGGAGGCGGATGACAGGTTTGTAATTCATGCCAATGGAGGGAAGAGATAAGACTTTGAAACCTATTTAGAAAATCTTTACAAGCCTCTAATAAAATGTAGCCTTAAATGACAGGGAGGGGAGAGACACAGATATGCTCCACCTGGCACTCTTCCTCATGTCAGAAGATATACTGGACATTTTTGAAATAACATCTAACCATTGGATTTAAACAGTCATATAGTCCATATTCTAAATCCTAAGCAGGCTGTGTATATGAGCCTGTGTTCTGATACAAATCAATTTCAATAATTGCCCAAGTGATATAATGCATGTGAAAATATATTTATTAGAGACAAATTCCTTCCCCCAAAGCAAATGGTAATTCTATTGAGGGCTGAAGTCTACCTAACAGTGGCCTTGTCTGTTCAGGAATAGAATCTGGAGCAGAGGGCTCAGAGGGGCCGCGACCACCGTGGCCAGTAGGACTGCCTTGCTGCTTTGGTAAAACATTATGGATAATTTAAAATAAAGCCACTTAAAGATGCCATCCTCTGCAAATAATAGGGAAGGACAATTAAAGCCCTAGGGACATTCATTAGATTTCTACTTATGCACAGAGCCAAGACTGAGGGCTTGGGGTCAGTCAGAACACCATTATGGAAGAATTGATGGAATTCCAGCATTTGGAGGGAAAGGGGAGCAATGGAGACACACATGCTAGAGAGCCCCCTGTAATAGAAGGGATGTGCTTTCCTTGTCAGGACCATCCAGGATGCTGCATCATTGCATAGACTTTGAGACCCAAGAAACTGTGACATTTTAAGCAAGCACTTGTCAAAGGCTTGCTGGCGTTCATACAATCTACATGGGATTGGCTGCATGGGTTTGTTGCATGGGTTTGCTGAATGGGTTTTAGGGCACCTAACATTCAGTGTCCCTTCCAGTTTCTGGAAGGTGATAGTGACAATCTGGAAGTTGGTTTAAATTATTTTCCACATTTCTCACTAGCTCATCGCGAGGGCCTTTTACAAGGTACATTTCAGACTGAAGAACCCTAGTGCTAAGCCAGGTTCTCACTGTTCTTCTCTGTCCACACTGGGAAGATGGCTGCAGGCAGGGCTCACTTTTCCAACCATTGATCTCTGAAGATGCGACCCAAGTTAGAGTAAACTTGGGAGATGAAGAAGCAGCATCTTATAAAACATATTCACCCTGCAGATGCAGCACTGGGAGGAAATTCTGACCCTTGGCTTTGACTTCCCGGATACCATGGTCATGTGCACACATTCAATGAGGAGGCCTTCCTAAGCATGTGCGCAGCAGAATTCACATGCAGGAATTGTTCAGGAAATTGAAGGCGGTGAGCTGCTTTTCGAGGAAGATGACTTTCAAAGATTCTGAGTTGAACCTATTCTTTCTACATGACCTTGGGCAAACCATTTAACCCACAGGTGCCTCAGCTACAAGAACAGTACGATTCTTGGCCCAAGATGCAATTTCAAAACAAAAACCCTGTCTTAATTGTGCATCCCCGCTCTGGGCTTGATCTCATCATTGCAATGCAGCAGACTGCTCTCCTGGCGCTTTGAGGTTGACCTCAGCGCCTGTGGCATTAAAGGGACTCGTTCCTGCTGAGCCGACTCACCAAGTACATCCACCCAGCTGAAAGAGGCCTCTCCTGGATAGGAGACAGACACTGGCTGGTACATTTGCACAATGCAGGCACAGGCACTAGCTAGCTCAGAGTCTAGACTGCACCTCTCTCTCTGGCTCACCAACAAGAACTGAAGGTCTTAGGGCCCCCTCCTAATGCGGCTCTGTGCTGTACCTCAGCCCTCCATGCACAGACACTCATGCAGTTGTATCTCCCATGTGCAAGACAATGATGCACGCTGGCAAGAAAGCTCCACTTCACTGAAGACATGCCCCAAACTGAAGATGAAGCAAGCACCTCCAAGCATTTTCTCACAGCCTCTATGTCTCTTCTATGGTATGACATGGCTTATCTTGTGAGTCTTGACAATTAACATATACAACAGGTCTAGAAGGTATATGATAGTAAGTGCTAGCTGTTATGATTTTATAATTCTATCCTCTCTGTTTTTATAACCCTTTTGTACTCCCAGGTCATTTGATATTCTCTGAGGTCAGGACTTTTTACCCTGTCCTGTATAGACTTGAGATGTAGGCATCCATCCAGATGGGGTAACACACCACATATTTCCCAAGTCTGCTTAAAATTATTTGGTGCACTTTCCCCCAATGTGTGTGCTCCCCATCACTCCCATTTCCCAGTTGCTATGAGCTGTTAGTGTGTCCTCAATGTCTCTGCCTGACTCTGTGATCTCCCGTGGATTTAAAGAGCATGTTTGTTTGAAAGCCCAACATTTTATTTCATTCTTGCAAATGTCAAAAAAAAAATTTGGTTCACCTCACAGGATTCATTTGAGTCAACCTCTGTTAGGAGCAGAAATCCTTGCTCTATGCTTGATGGGGAAGTAGGAGTTTAGAAAATAAACAGAATGACTTCTACTGGTCCGTGCTTTGCGAACACCACAGACTGGGTTGCTTGCAATGAGGAGAAATGTATTTGCAGTATAACGTTAGAGACTGGGTAGAGGGTTTCATATCTGAAAGGACAACCTGATGTGTCATCCCAAGATGACAGTGGCAAAGACCAGAGCCCAAGACAGAGAAACAGAGATGACTTGGGTCCTGATTCCCATCACTATCCATTCCAGTTAAAACAGCATTAATCCAATCGTGAGGGCCTCCTGTCTTACTATTGTTACTATGGCAACTAATTATTAATTTGAGTTGAAGGAGACATTGTAGGCAAAGCAAAAGTATTGTGCCACTGAGCAAGCATCACTAAGTCAATAAATACAGAATTTGAACTTAGGCCTGTGTTCCTGAGATCAAATCACTAAACCCAGGGGCAGACAGTATGATCAGACTATTCCTCTTCAAGAAACTGACAAGGACTCGAAAGATTGTATAGATTATAAAAAGAAAGACTCCCTAAGATGGCTTCTGAGTTAAGGTCACTAAAGGGCTCCTGATGGGATACAGGTAACTGAAAGACAAAAGGCCGATTCATCAAGGGAACTTACTGATGGAGGACTCCACAGGAGGAGAGAGATGGTCAGAAACTATGAACAGCTCTCTGCTCTTATTCAACTTCTCAGACCTCAACTCTGATTTGCATCATAATCACCTGTAGGTTTTTCGGAGACCCATGTGGAAGGAGGATGCTAACCTTTCTGATTCACTTGTTCTGAAGGAAGCTGTAGACTTCAGTTCTAACCAGCAGCTCTTGGTAACCATGATGCTTCTGATACAGGTGTCACATCTGGAGAACAGCTGGCCTAAGGCTTCTGGAACTCAAGAATTAAGTATCAGGCTACAGAGGAGATCCCATGTAAGATCTTCCCATTGCTTCTTCTCTTAGTACTACCTACTCCATAAGGATTCAGTCACCCCTGCATTCCTTCACATTTCAGACAAGAATGGGAGTACACAGGCAAGATGAATTAACTAGAATGAAGCATTAGTATAATCTCATTGTTCTTAGAGGAACTGGACCCCACTTCCCTTAGGTCAGTGGTTCTCAACCTGTGGGTCACAAACCCCTTTGGGGGTCTACCTATCAGATATCCTACATGTCTGATGTTTACATTATAATTTATAACAATAGCTTAAATATAGTTATGAAGCGGTAACCAAATACCTTTATGGTTGGGCACCACCACAACATGAGGATCTGGCATGCTATTGCTATAGTCATCATAAGTATGGTCTTGATATGGGCTCCAGTTACCTTCGGTGGAGACCCCAACTATGATGGTTTGTATATGCTTGGCCCAGGGAGTGGCACTATTAGAAGATGTGGCCCTGTTGGAATAGGTGTGTCTCTTGGGTATGGGCTTTAAGACCTTCAAGGAAGATGTAGAACTCTCAGCTTCTCCTGCACCATGCCTGCCTGGATCCTGCCTTGATAATAATGGACTGAACCTCTGAGCCTGTAAGCCAATTAAATGTTCTCATAAGAGTTGCCTTGGTCATGGTGTCTGTTCACAGCCGTAAAACCCTAACGAAGACATCAAAATAGTAGAAAGCTCATAAAGAAATGCATCCTTAAGTATTCTTAAAACATTCAGCGATTAAAAGGGATGTAGAATGACTCAAAATGGAAATGATTTTCTAGTTCATGAATTTCTGGTTCTTGTGTTGTTCAGTATCATGCTATATTCTTGAAATCACTTCCTTTCCAGAGAATGATTGACTTAATCCAGACAATGTGATGTCTGAGGAATTCTAAAACAATGAGTGGGAGCTTGTGTGAAAGAAATTCGATGACTATCAGGAGATTTACCCCAAAGCCTGATGTCACTGTTACCAGCTCCTTGGATCACATATCCATCCTTCAACTCTCTGAGCCAGACCTTACTCAACTTCAAGCTGAAATGAGAAAAACAACCGAGATACATTATCACTTCCCTGAACAAGTGAGAAATCTGAAAAGCTAAAGCGTCATAAGTCATGTGCTTCCATGTAACACAGGTCAGTAAACATTCTGATGAGGTATCAGAAGGAAGGACAGCCTAAGCATATCCCCTACTCTTCTTTGGTCGATTCTTTATGGCTTCTTTATGGAGACCATCTCATCTTGTGGGTCAAATGCAGCATATGTGAAAATACCTACTGATAATCTTTCATAGAATTTCTGTCCAAGTGAGAAAACAGGCAATGGGGGTCATCAGCTCTTAAGAGAGGTGCAACCCAGGTTTGCACTGTGGCATTGGTTTATTATTTCTGTCCCCAGTCTTATAATTTGTGGGGAATAAAGGTTATGATTTCACAAAATGTTTGAGAAAAGATATTAGAAAATTTGGCTCTAGGTATTTTACAGCGGTTCATAGGAGGCAATTCAGGAATTCACAAGGATTCATTCTTACCTAGCCTACTGATGAGCATACTGAGTTAAGTAATCACAGTACAGTAGAAGGAAGGGAGAAAATAATGTAGTATATATTGTGGTCATGGTTTATATCTCCACCTGCATGCCCAACCTCCTCCACCTTAGCTTCATTGTTTGTAGTAAAAGGAAGAAAATCAGGTGGCAGAGCTTTCTTCTGTTTGTATTCTTCAAACCTCTACCTCAGACAAATGTCAGCCCAAGATTTCTATATGCAGTCTATCTCTGTTGTGTTTTCCTTCTGGTTCCATTCTATAGCCCTGGGTCCTGCACTAGACTGTCGACACCATGCTTCAGTATCCCAAAGAACCAAGACATGCGTTCCCTTGACTGAATTTGGATGCTCTTGATCTTAAATGACTCCAGAAGTTACCTGTTTACTATAGGGCCTCAGTAATGCATAATAGCATTTAAAAGAAATAAAAGATTGGCATAAAACAAGGGGGATGTTTTTTGTTTTCAGTTTTATTTTTGAAAGCTTTAACCTGAAGACTTCATCGTACTTGATTGATAACTTTAGATAGCTCTTAATTAGAGCTTTACCTGAAAGCCGTTAGTGTATATTTTGGGGAAAAAAAACTAACAGAAGTCTTTAGACAGCTTTTCCTTTGGCAGCAATCATGCTGCCTATGTGTAAATTTAGGTGATATTGCCACCTAGTTATTTGTGGCTGAATTGTACATTGCAGTAATGAAAATTAGTATTATCTTGGCAAACGAGAAGACAGTGCTCTACTGCAATGCCATAGTGTCAAGGTGGTTGATTATCAAGCTGCTCTGAGTTCATTGTCTCCTCAGGAGCTGGCACGGTTCAGCCTCTGTCTTATTTCCTTATGACCTCTAAATAATTCATCATATTTTTAAACAGAAGATGGTAGATCTAACTGACAAATATGTACCCAGTCTATAATGTATTACTAGCAATTAATTATGAAATTATTATTAAAGTCATGTACAAGAAAAACCAGTCTTTAAAAGTAATCTGTGCCTCTCCATAATAAGAGGCTATGAGAATAAAAATATATTGTATCTATGCCTATACATGTGCACTCATACACATGTGCACACATATACGTGTGTACTCACACACATGTGCAAACATGCATGTGTACACTCATACACATGTATGCACATACATGTGTGCACTTATACAAATGTGCACTCATAAATGTGTGCACTCATACAAGTGTGCATACATTCATATGTGCACTATACACATGTGCACTCATAAATGTGTGGACACATACATGTGTGCACACTCAGCACCTGTGTACATGTACCTGGTTTTACTTGCTTGTACATGTTTAGATCTCATGCCCCAGCCTCGGTGGACTGCGCATGACTTGCTGTCACTGTCAGGAGAGGAGCAGAAAAACTGCTAACTTTGTGTATGTGTGCACATGTGTATGAGTGTACATAGGTATGAGTGGACATGTGTATGAGTGCACATCTGTAAGCATGCACATGTGTATTGTGCACATATGTATGAGTGCACACGTACAGACATGTATGATATTCCAACAAACTGGGAGTGACAAGCAGTGAGGATTTAAGGAAGTCACTTCTTTGTTTCACAGGATTCTATAGTAAAGAGCACAGACATAGTAATGTTTCTCATCTTATGCTAATGATGGAGTCACAGTCTTCCACCTCCAGAAATCCCAGCTAGCAGAGATGTCCTGTCTTTGCCTTCCTTCCTTCACCTTCTGGGTTCTTATCCCATAGATGCAATTTAAGATCCATTCAAGCATTGGTACCTGGTATTGGTTTGAAATAAAACACATCCAGATTAAGCCACACCACTACACACCTGTGTCATTAAGGTAGGAGTGTTGCCACACTGTGACAGCCACTGTGATCTGGTAACATTTCACCCATTTTAAGTTCTCTGATAATGAGGTTGTTCTTGAACTCCATTCCTCCTTTGGATCATCTTTCATGGTCTTAAGGATCCTTAGAGATCATTCATTTCTATGCATACCCTGAGAAGCCTACCATGAAGCCACACAGACTCACTGGTGTCATGGTGCGTGTTCAGACCCGTTTTGCTGGCTGCAAACACTCATCCTGACCTGTAGGATGGGACAATCTAATCATCGTTAGGGAATTCCATTTTCTAGGGGGGAAATGGTCAGTTCTGTTCAGTTTCCATCTACATCCCGTCAATTCACACATCGCCCCTAAAATCATGACGGGTGGCCAGGAGGGGACTGACACACTAAAGGAAGAAAAACTTTTTTGAGACCTAGATCTCAACTCAGAGGATCTGGAAAAGGATTTTTTTTTCTTCTCTAAATTAACTGAGATTAATGAGGGCCACATATGTTAAGTGCAAATTTCATTCCTAATCATTCCCTCTTTAAACATTTGAGACACACTGGGTTGAAAAGTAGCTCTGGGTTTGATGTATCATCTGCTGTAGAACAGAGCTCATGTGGCTCCGATGCTGGCGCCTGGTGTGCTTTGTCTGCTCTTACATCTGCCCACGATTTTAATAATTCACTTCATTCTGAGTTTGAGGTACATGTGTTCTTCAAGGTTTTCTTTTGTTCAAAAGGTCGTTGTTTGACCCACACCACAGGTTCTTCCTTTTACTAGGTCCTTCTGGCTCTGCCAAAGGTATGTTCTGTTTCTGTTTATGTGGATCAGCTTGTCATTTTCCCCTGGATACAAAGAGAGGCAAATCAATTTTTCTTAAAATTTTTAATTTCTCAGTATTCCACTGTACTGGGGAGATGTTTTTCAGACCATTACTTAGGCGTGAACATTTTACTTTAAGTCATCTAGAATCCAATTGCTTTGGGCTATTAATCCTATTTAGTTTAAAGGCATGTTTAATTAGCCATTTCCTTTATTTCTCACCCAAGTCCTCCAGTTCTCTGATTTATCTCTCAGCATCATGCCCTGGATTAGCACCTGCACCTTCACTACTTGGAAGAATCCAAAGGGACTTCCTACAGGATCCCTCTCAAAGAAAATTCAGCTTGCTTTGGATATTTCATTGATTAAATTTACTCCATCTATGAGAATAAGAATGCTAACAGGGGTCTGAGAGAATTCTCCTTCCCTGTTGCTGTTTTCTACCACCACCATTTTGTTCATCTCCTCGTTGGAAGCAGGGGTTCTTCTTGGTTCTTCTCAGTTTAGCAGGATTTCTGCCTGTCATGTACCCCAATGTAGCAGCTTCACAAATACATACGTGTATTTGGGGGTGGGTTTTGTTGTTGTTGTTGTTGTTATTTGGTTCTTGAGCATGAACTCACTTATGACCACATTATTTCTGAATATCCAAAGGTTGAACTTGGCTTCCCTCCAAGCCAGCTTCTCCAGAGAGTGTCTCACCAACGAGAGAAATCAAATTTTGGATGTCATCACAACCCTCTTCCTCATTCAATGCAAATCAAATCTAAAACATGTAATTAGAACTACCCACTTTGTGGTGTTTTCTCCTCTTGGTTCCAGGCAGCCAGAAGATCCTCATCCTGGAAGGCTCACCTGTAGGCATTTTAAGTCTTCCTAGATTTTTACAGTGTTTCCCATCTATTCCCTGCTCTCAAAGCTGAAGCAGCAGATGAAATTAATTTAAGAAGATCAAAAAGTACAACGTTCTCAGAGTGGAATAGTTGGCAAATTTGTAATGACAAAAGTAGTAATACAAATGTATATTAAAAGTTAAGTGTTGTGTTAGAGAGAGTAACTGCCATGTGACACATAGAAACCAAGAATACATACACAGGAAAACCCCACAACGGAGACTCATCATCTCGGGATACCACTGCTGGTAGGCTTGAGAAACTCTGCTCTAAGTTCATCTCTATCGTGAGCTCACAGTCTTTCATCAGTGCACATGGCCTCTGATAGCTTTGATTTAATCCACCTGCAGCTTAGTTGCCTCCTCTTTTAATTTTATTTAGACCATCGATAGCCTACAGCCTACAGTCTGAGTTTCCCATGAGTCTCTCATAGTGTAGTTGTATAGGCAAGAAGTAAGTTGAGGGTCATTCATTCTCAGCAAACTTTGGGGAAGACATACTTCAGCAAGGATGTAGAAAACAGGAAATGTTCCACATGTATTCAGAATCTTTACGGTTTGTCGTCATGTTAGAGCCCTACTACAGTAGCAGAAACACCAAGTAACATCCAAGAAACAATGGGAAACATTAATGTTTTCAGCCTCTGCTGGGACAGAGTCTCCTTCAAATGGAATTCCTGGGGCTGCAGCTGTGGTTCAGTTGGTAGAGTGCCGGCCATGCCTGCCCAAAACAATGGGGTGGTAATCCTAGAACTCGCCACTCATCTTTGGCAGGATAGTGAGTCTTAGGCCAGCTTGTGGCCCGTGAAATGTTGTCATCAGCAAACACCAGCAAGGAATTCTGAACTCCTATGGCCAACTCCCAGTAAGTTTCTCCTGTCCTCCAAAGGCCCCTGTGTGAAAGTCATGGTTCCCACTATTTGTCACTATCCTTGTGGGTGTCTTAGCATTCCTTCTAGGCTCTTCCCAACAGTTACCTAGCAACACCCAAGGAGTCCTGGCTTGCTATAAAAGGGACTGTTTGACTCTCTTCTCTCTCGTTCTCTCTCTCTCTCCTCTCTCCCCTCTCTCTCTCCTCTCTCTATTCCCCCATCTCTTTTTCTGCTTCTACTCCCTTCTCTCTATTCTATAGTTGACTGGTTCTATGGCTGGTACCTTGTAGGGACAGGAGACAGGGCAGGGGGGTGAGAAGGTAGGGATGGGGGGAGTGGGGGTGAGCGGGATGCCTCAGCATGGGCCTTTCTGTAGTCATAGCATGTTGTGCCCTTGAAGGGAATGTTGAGGCTCTGGCATATGCTCATTTTCTTTTGTTTCTTCTAAGACATGGTCATCCTTTTGCCATAAGCATTTACCATGATGTGCCATAATAGCACTGATGTCCCATAGGACTGAACCCATAATACTAAGAGCCAAAATCATCTTTTTCTCTTTTTAAGCTGATGTACTCCAGGTATTTTTTTTTTTATAAAAATGAACAGCTGTGTGAGTATGTGAACCAGGAAAGATGATTAGGAAGGGAAGTATAGAAAACATATGAGTACTTTTGTATTCTTTTTCTCTCTTTTATTATAGATTGCAATACTGTTTATCAATGTATTTAGCTATCTTCATCATGTTTTAGTTCAATATATTTGATGTATCTTTGCATACATCAAGCATATTCAAGGGTCTAAGACACTTGTCTAACTTAGGGCTCCTATTGATGTAATGAAACACCATGACCAGAAACAACCTAAGGAGGGAAGGGTTTACTTTATCTCCCAGCTCTTAGGTCACACCCCACAACTGAGGGTGTCAGGACTGGAACTAAAGCAGAATCCCTGAAGGGATTCTACTTACTGGTTTTCCCCTCCTCACTTGCTCAGTCTGCTTTTCTATACAACTCAGGACTACCCGTCCAGGACTGAGCCCACATTGGGCTCAGCCTACCCACATCCATCATTAATCAAGAAAATACTCCCACAGTCTAGCCTACAGGCCAATCTGGTTGGAGCATTTTCTCAATTAAGGTTCCCTCTTTTCAAATGACTCTAGCTTGTATAAAGTTGGTGTAAAGCTGGCCAACACCCACCACTTCAGCATCCATCTATGTTGGCATTACTGATAATGCCTTGTGACTGAAATCTAGGAATGACATTTTCAACTGCTGGTGTGGCATTAGCAAACTATTCAAGGGATGTGAGGCCTCCTGTAGATTTTGCCTCTGTTCAAACTGTTCCCCAACTTCTCGCTTTCTCAACCTGGTGTGTGTCTGACTACAAGTTCTTTGCGATGCTAGCCACAGTAAATCCCCAAAGAAATGAGCACAGTGTTCTCCCTTAGGGTAAAATAACAAGCACAGTGCTGCCCTGCTTTGCTAAGGGTGGTCCTATACTAATAGGATAAACAGAGCCTCACTCCCTGCTCCTTTTCTTTCTTTGCTAATTCTCGGGTAGCTGGGGATGGGGGTGTGGGGAGTGGAGAGGACGATCAAATGATTTCTGTTGATAGCACTTTTGCCCTAAATCTATCTTTAGATCAGATCTAAGGACTCAGGAGAAAGAGATGCAATATGGAGTTAGGTTTGGTTTTGGTCTTTTAAGCCCCGCACTGTTTTCCTTGACTGATGTCCCTGGAGACTATATATAATACTCAACAGAGAAGGTGGTGAATGAGAACATGGCAGTGTTCTGAACAGGACACAAAGTAGTTCCCTGGAACTTTAAACAATTGATGCATCCGAAGAGAGAGATGTTTTCTGGCGTCTACATATCCACAAGTTACACTTGGTATAATGCCAGTTTACTTCAGTGACAAATGGCATTCGTACAGCGTTCCCAAATGCAGAAGGAAGGATAATTAAAACCAATCCTCTCATCTCAGATGTGTGAAGATTAATAGAATGATTTCAGAAAAGGTCCCTAAGCTTTTGGAAAGAAGACGAAAATGTAGAAAGTGAGGCGTTTGTGGTTTAGTTTGTAGTTCCGAGAGGTAGCTTATAAGCCCTTTACATCAAATGGAAAACATAATTAGTGCTACATTCCTGCTTCAAAGGTCAGTTTACATACAAAGCAACTAATGTAAAGTTGGAGGATTTAATCATGAATTAATTTGTGGTACAGCATATGTTACATATATTAAGATATAGGTTTTAGAATTTTAGTTAATAGTAAAAATATGAGATAAGCACAGAGCTGGAAAATCACTGGCTGTTCTCCACCTTAAACAAGATGACAATATTTCCGAAGGACTCCCTTCAGCTCTTGTTAGTTCATGAGTGTACAATTAAGAACAGGCTTCCAGAGACAACAGCATCAGATGGAAGATGAACTTGAAAAAAACAGTATTCCAAACTTTTGATCTAGCATCATCGTGGCCAGAATAGAGTGGAGAGAAATGGGGTGTGAATAGGCAGGAGGACCAAGCTACAGCACACAGAATGAGTATCCAGAGTCTTGGTGTGCTAGTGAATAAAAGAAATGGAAAACAGAGGTAAGGAGAAGAAATACACTCAAGGAAGAGTTGAATCTTGTAACTGAGAGTCTTGAGCACTGCACAGTAGCACTGCTCAGCACAGTACAGCACAGCTCAGAGAGAGAGAGAGAGAGAGAGAGAGAGAGAGAGAGAGAGAGAGAGAGAGAGAGAGAGAAGCAGCTTTCACAATGGCAGAGTAGCTCAGGAACAATCTCCTTTGGTAGAGGACTACTGGTGCTTTGACCTATCATATGAAAACCAGGACAGCCATGTAAGGGAATGTACAGTCCAGACAGAAAGCTGACATCTGCACTATGCAGGAGGGGCAGTCACATACCCATGGCTATTGAGCTGGGCTAGATTTTGAAGTATATTCCATCTCGATGCATTTTAGTTAAAAATTTAAAACCCACATATGACTAATGAATCACACCCAATCTGGATGGATCTAGAAGAATTTAGAACCATCAGAACATGCACTGGGGGACCGATTGTCAAGCTCACTCAAGTGTAAAATGCTTGCCTTAGGATCATGAATTACTGAATTTATCCCCTCCCCCAAAGCAGGCGTGGCAATGCTTGTCTGTAATGGCAGTGCAGGGGAGGTAAAGATATGGGTTCCTGGGGGCTCACTGGCTTACTTGACTGTCAAAGGTCCTGTCAACCAGCCAACCCGTCAATCAGTAAGTGGCATCTGGGGATGACATCAGAGATTGAATAATGACCTCAGCATATGTACTTTACACATGTGCACACACACACTCAGAGGCAGAGACAGAAAGACACAGAGAGAGACACACAGAGACAGACAGACACACATACACACCCCCACACACAGAGACAGAGACATGGAGACAAAGACAGATAACACAGGGAGAGACACACACAGACAGACAGACACACAGAGAAACAGACAGAAACAAGGAGAGACAGAGACAAGGAGACAGACAGGCAGATACACACAGAGACAAAGAGAAACAGAGAGACAGACACAGACACACAAAAGCACACACACACACACAGAAATACAGAAAGAGAGACAGAGAGAGACAGAGAGAGAGAAACAGAGAGAGAGACAAAGAGACAGAGAGAGACACAGAGAGACAGGGACAGACAGAGAGAGACACAGAGAGAGAGAAAGAGAGAGACAGAGACAGAGAGAGACAGAGACAGAGAGAGACAGAGAGAGAGAGGCAGAGAGAGAAACACAGAGAGAGAGGCAGAGAGAGAGACAGAGACAAAGAGGCAGAGAGAGAGAGAGACAGAGAGAGAGAGACAGAGAGAGGGACAGAGAGAAACACACAGAGAGAGACACAGAGAGAAGTAGCATTAGGGAGTAAAAGACAGCCAGGAAGGAGCAAGAGTAGGCTTAGGAACTAGTGGGAACTCAGAGAGTTGATAACTATATCACCAAAGACAAAGAGATTGAAAAGTCACAGGCTGGAAAAGCGGGGCACAAACTACCAAAAGAAATCCCTCTTCTTTTCAGGATTTGCCCCTCAGTCCCTTTTCGTTATGTGTGCTACTCATTTGGTACACATCCTATCTCCTATGTGTTTTGAGATCAAAGTGCACAACCCAGGAGATCGTACGAGAAGAGAGGAGAATTCGTCCTAGTACAAACCAGCAGCTACTAAAAAACAAAGGAAGAGTGTCTTGGAGAAAGTCTTTCCTATTGCTGTCAGGCCTGTGTACGAAGCTGCTGGGAAGGCCATGGGTACTGCATGGCCTACTTCAGAGGGGACTGGTACAGGTTCCCCCACTGCAGTAGCTCAGAAAGAAGCAGGTTTGCCTGCAGAAACTTTGGGTGGCAGCTGCTGACTTAACTGAGTATGGACGTATCTTGTATCTCTTTCCCTCTGCCCGACTTTCACATTTCCAGCATTTCCTGGAAGTTGTGCATAATTAAACCATGTGCTTTCTATAGACTTTGCATTTTTTCCCCCACATTAGTTGCATTTCCAAAAATAGATGATATGCTCTCCTGTATTGTATCTGAAATACGTGTGATAAAAATTAATGTATATAACAGGGAATTTGAGTTTTTTTCCATCTCAATGGAATTTATTAAGGAAGAAAATATTAGATTTGAGTACATGGTAGCAATTTATGTATTCAGAAGTGAGCTTTTGCATATACAAGTGACTTGTGTATTTATCGTCTCTGATGAATAAACAACTTTCAACAAATGGCATGTGTTGGCAGCAGGCTATTATATGTAACCGTAATAATGAAAATGTTTATCGAGAGCGTCCCTGAGGTATGTGCTTTCATTTTCAGTATGATTAAGGCTTTATCGTGGCTTGAGATTGTAGTGTTTCCTGTGATGTTCAACAAAGAACAATGCCACAAGTGGCTGATTAGATTGTTTGCCAGTTTGCAAGCTCAAGCCCCAAACTCTCTGTTAGATTTGTCCCTATGTTCTTTGTGATGCAGGTGTCGAGGCACGATAGGATGGGATTCACTGGATGCGTCTATAACAATCTGTTCCACTAATGCTCCATGTGTCACCCTGTGCCTCACATCAACCCACACAGGAATAGAAGTGCAAGCTCTGGGTAGGCCATCATCTGACCTTAACCCAAATACCTTGTTCATTCTGTTTGATCAATGGGCATTCCTCGTAAGATTTTTTTTTTTTTTTTTTTTTTTTTTTTTTTTTTATAATATAGAACTGTATTCTTGGTATGTAAGCCAAAAAGAAACCAAATGGATCAGTTCCCTTTTTTGTGGCTATGATAAAATATCTGGCAAACACAGCTTAGGAGAGGGAGGATTTCTGTTGTCTCGTGGTTTGAGGAGACATGGCCAGTCACAGTAGTGAAGGCACAATGACAAGTGGCTCTGAAGGTAGGCACCCGCTTGGTGTTGAGAATTGAACAAGGAGGAGGTGGCTCAAGCTGGAACCAGAGTGGCCTATAAGTCATAATGAGAAACTTCAGTGATCCATGTCCTAAAGGGACCACTACATCCCCATAAAATCACCAACAGCTGGGGATCAAGTGTTCAATCAAGAGTCAGGGACATTTCACACTGAAGTCATAACTGCAATGTTGCAGATATCACACAGAGTCCAATGACACACACTCAAACTCACATTTACACACAAACACACACATACACTGCACACACACTCACACATTCACACATATACACTCACAGATGTACACACACTCACATATACACACACATACTCAAACACAGTCAAACCACATACACAGTCTTCACATACATGGCACACACATATACTACACACACTTACATACATATACTCACACATACACATGTACGAATACACTCACACACACACTCACACATACACACTCACAGTCACACATACACTCAACACACACACTCACACATACATTCATACACACACACACACACACACACACACACACACACACACACACAGCTTCCATCTTTTTGGCTTCCCATTCATTTGCCTTTCCAGACCAATCAGTGGAACGGTCAGGATCTGAAGGTTTGCTGGGAGGGCTGTCTCTTGGTTTGCTTTGACCTGTAGTCTCACTTGCCTTCCAGTTTCCTTTCTTTGCACTATGTTTGCATTGTAACCTCTCAGCTTTCTGTCCCAGCCACTTGCCTCCACGTCCTCCAGTCTTGACTCCCCTTCTGAAACCAATGGAAGAGTAAACTCTGCCTCCAATAAGTTACTTTTGGTCAGGGCAACAAAAAGTAACGAAACAGGTAGGCTGTGAATTGGGAGAGAAGAAGTTATGAAAAGCACTCAGGTTGTTTGATAGAAAATGTGTACATAACGCTAATGGAAACAAAGTATTTTCGATACAGTTTTTCACTATTACATCATCTAGTTTGACCCATATTAATTTGGACAAGACTGCACCTGCTGGTTCCTCTGCCCTGTTCTTAGAACTGCACAAGCAACTTTTTCTTTTATCTTTTGCATTTTCTTGTCCAGGGAACTCATATTCTTCAAGCTTTGCTACTTGTATTTTATTAGAGGGGTAGTAGTCTCCCATTCACTGTTCTTATATATTTTCTACCTACCTGTTACTGTTTCCATTTACAAAACCATTTAGCCAGCCATGTGGAATGTGTTATTGTGTGGTTTTTCAGTAAAATAGTTACAAGGCAAATAACTTAGTGTAAAATCCTCCATTTTAATTTGAGGAAACTTCTCTAGTCTTACCTGGAGGGCTGACTCGGTCTTTCTACAACATATACTTTTAAAATTACAGTATGTGTTTTTCAATAATAGGAAATGAAAAATATTAACTATTATTTCATTAAGGTTTAAAGTTCATACTTTATTCATGTAAGCCATTGTATGAAAGATAAGAAACATCATTTTAAGGTGATAACAAATAAATTTAAAAAGTTAAATAATAAAAACAAAGATTAACATTCTAAAACAAAAAATTAAAACCTGCTTAGAATCCATAATAGCTATCAAGTATGAGTAATAGCTGAATAGTCTGAAATGTTTATTTAGGCTTATTTGTTTTCAGATACTTCCCATGAAATTAGAGAAATTTAAAACATCTGATTTAAAATCAGAATTGGCACCGTGAGTCAAACAAATGCTTGCAAAAGTCCAAAGAGAAGAGTGTAAATGCAAAAATACACATAGACACAGAGAAGAGCTAGGTACACAGAGTTAATCCCCCTGAGGGGAGCCCGGTACACACAGGAAACTCAGAGGGGAGCCAGGTTCAGAGACAGAAACCCGGACATGAGCTAGTTACACAGAAATAAACCCTTGAGAACCTGACATGAAGTCTGAGAGGAAAGAGTGGAAAACTGCTTGAACTTTTTAGATTATATTTTGTTTTTTATATTGCTGTAAATCTCTTACTGGGCCTAATTTACAGACTAAATTTTGACTTAGATTTTGATGTACTGGGTAAATATATATACATATATATGTATATATGTATATGTGTATATATACATATATATGTAAAATGTCTGTGTATGTATTTATATATAGTTATTAAAACTTAGAAAAGTAAATAAATGAACAGATAGATAATAGATAGGTAGGTAGATACATAGATAGATAGGTAGATAGATAGATAGATAGATAGATAGATAGATAGATATAAATGGATAGATAATAGATATGTACTATCCTGTACTATCTGGGAATTTAAGCATCCACTATGACTCCTTAGAACATATCCCCCATGGAAATGGCCAGCTTTGATGCAAGACTCAGGAGATGAAAATACAAAATATTAGTAGTAGTCCTTTTATGTCATTGTAAACTATTCAGTATGGTTTGTTCCTATTGTAGGATTTAGAGGGCAAATACACAAACGCTTTAGGTTGTCTAGTATGGTGTATTAGGTGAAAGGATGTTGGGTATCAGATTAACATAAGACAACAAATCAAAATAGCTAGAAACCTCTTGAGACTCTGGCAAAAAGAATCTAAAGGGAAAAATGTTACTAAAAGAAGAAAGTGGAGCTGCTCGAACAGGGGCTCTGCATAAGTCAGTCATTAATGGTCCCACTAGAACCTCCTTGGTAACAAATGTGCCTTCGTGAATTTATTTCAGTGCGACTAACTACAAAAGAAAGGGAGAAATAACAGCAGGCCAAAAATATCTAAAAACGTGGACAAGAAAGAAACACCCCTAAAAAAAGAGACAAGTCCTTTAAAAAATGACAGATGAGAACAGCTGCAAGTTCAAAAGAAACTCTGAAGAGAATTCGCAACAGCCCCATGATAACAGGGAGCAGGAGATGGCAGGCAAGAGTGAATGAGCTCCGAAAAATCCACCATAAGAGTTTATAAGGTGGAACGACATTAAAAACATACTTACAATCCCCATTAGGCACCTGAAAGAACAAATTCTATGGGGCTGGGAGGATTAAGTGTAGAAGGGGTAGGAGGGTAAAGGAGGCCATAAGGGGAGTGGTAACTAAGACCAAGGGCATTTTGATCAGCTATATGAAAACTTGCAACTGGAGAAACTATCTAAAATAAATGCATGAGTGTGTATTAAAAGAGATTAAATGTAGTTACCCTTTATGGGGGAAGTGATGCCTTTCCCAGATGCTATAGACTATCAAACCAAAAGCCTACTGCAAAGTATGTTATCCACTCCCATAGACCCTAGAGCATATCACCCCTGCTATTGGCCAACCTCCAGAACTTGATGGTCATAGCCTATTTCTCTGAAGACACCTTTAAACTTATCTCATAGGATTCAAAGAAGTTAAGTTGGTATTGACATGGAAGCGTCATCCCTACTGGCTAGCTTCCATGTGGCTGAAAATCGCTATGCATGTTACCAGAGGATGAAAGGATCATTGGGCTTATCCAGGCATGACTTTTGCCAGCTACAAGGACTAGCCTGGGGAGGTATGTCCATTGGTATAATAGTGGCATGGGTGTTTGTGGAGTAACCAACTACTCCCTGATTAGATTTAAGGCCTGCTTTTCAATACAGAACTCATATCTTGCTGCAGTAAATCTCCATACCCAATAAGCCCATGCAAAACCACTCAACTCACTTACAATATTTCTAAGCTGCACACCTAGATTGGGCAGATTTACCACTAGACTACTCTATTCTCCAGCTATGAGATCCCTTGCTACTTGAGGCTTCTCAGCCATGTGGTGCTGGCTCCATCTTCCTTCCACCCCTTCCTCCATTTTATTCCTTTCTCCTTTCCTCTCTTCCCCCATTCTCTAGAACCTCTTCCACTGCCCAATCACAGGCTCTAGCCTTTATTTAACCAGTTAAAATGAAGAGAAGGTTCACATGAGATCACTCGAGAATGTGATCTACTCCTTGTTGGGACAGCTCCTCTTGAGGAAGCAGAATTAACATCAGAATCCAAACAGCACCAGGGCAACCCACAACAGTACCTGATACTGTTAACTGAGCCCAAAACAAAACAAAAACAAAAACAAAACCCTTAAGAATGTGTAGTCATAGGTCTTAAGGGAGAAGAACCCAGTACTATTACTCCACTAAAAGTTATAACATCAAACTGCTCTCTGAGTTCTTATCTTCATAGTAATAGATTAATGCATGTCTCAATACCAAAACTGCTTTTTTCATAGATAAAAATTAATAAAGAAATTCACAACTTATCAATGAGCAGAGAATAAAAGTCTGTAAAGCAATTATATAGATAGTCCCAAATGGACTATCCATTTAAGTCCATTTGGGACTATCTATATAATACTACCCACTCTAAGGGTTAGAAATCGTTGTGAAGCAGGATCAGAAAGATTGTGAGGAGTGGCAGTTGTTAGGAGCTCTTGTAGAACAGTATTTTCTGGATATAACAAGGGTATTGCACAAAAATTGGGCAAAATTTCGGCATTGGTGTGAGAAGAAATCATGAAGTCGCAGGTCTAGGTGAAGAGCTACAATCCACATGGCAAACTGGTGGCTGCTGGGGGAGGGAGATGTAGTTTTTGTCAGGGATGTGGCCTCTTGACAGACTGCCCGTGTTCCAGTGGATGATCTTACCTGTCCATGAAACACTGGGAGCCCTGCCTGGTTCCAGTGGGGTTTTTTTATAAAGGATGGCATAAAGTTGGAAGCAAGAAGTGATGGGGGAATCTGGGAAGACATGAGAGGCAGGAAAGGGGGTGAATTGGATGGAAGCTATTGAAGCGCATTGCATTCATGTATGAAATCCTCAAACAATAAATTGAAAATGAGAATAAACTCATAAGGTAAGCATCAGATTCACAATGGAGAGGATGAGATTAAGATTCTGCCTGTAGTGCAGGAATGTCTAAAGGATAAAAGTATGATTCTACAGAGATCCTTTCTTTCCCTGGAGAAGAGATAAAAGCAAATAGATAAGAAGACACAATCAAAGAGATGAAAGAGGCTGGGTTGGCAGATGTACAGTTGATCACCTTATTGCAGGCAAAATTAATTAAAAGTCTTTCCACAGGTGGGCTTCAACAGAGAAAATTCAAAATATGTCACTTTGTTTTCACTCTGAAATTTTAAAAAAAAAAAGTGATGTGGTTTGTGTTAACTGTGGAAAACATAGCCATTGATCTTTTATCATTTGCTCTTAATGTTTCTAAGTAAACGTGTGTGTGTGTGTGTGTGTGTGTGTGTGTGTGTTCATTTAATTATTTTGTATTAGCATTCCTGATTTAGAGATAAAGGACCAAGACCAGGAATCTGAAAAAGATCACAGAACCAGTAAGTAACATTATTGAGCCTTAAAGCCAGGTGTTACAACTGATTTTATATTTTGAAAGACATTTTTAAAAACTAGAATTAGAAAATATACTAGAGTATAAAACAAACATGTGGCTTCAGAAGAGGAGACACCTTTAAAAACATCCACTGGGGAGAACAACCCCAAGGAGTCTAAGAATCTAATGAATGTGGACGATAGAGAACTTAATGAATAGGACAATAATGTGACATTCAGGTGTGCTGACATCATATGCAGTGCCAGCATTCAGGAAGGGAAGGCAAAAGGCCCATGGGTGCAAGGCTATCTCAGCTCCATACATGAGATCGTTGCTCAAAAGACAGATTTAATAGTGGCTATAATACTACCTAGGAATAAATTAATCACCTATTAAGAATTTTAATTGGGTTAAACACAAATGACAATAAACTTTGATGGAAACACATCCCAAATATGGAGACATGCAAAACTATGGAGGCAAGGCTCAGACAGGTAGAACACATGAAATAATAGGGAACCAGGAAATGTAGTATTAGTGCCCCGGGAAGCTAAGCTCAAAGTGAAGCATATGAAAGAAAAGGGGACACATTTGCATACAGCTTACAGTCCTCTTTTTGTTGTTTGTTTTGCTGTGTTTTGTATTTTTGAGATAGGGTTCTCTGTGTCACTGGAACATTCTCACCACATGTAGCTATCAAATGTACCTTATTAAAATATGTATAACTATCATTCATACAACAGTGAGAGAAATAACACACTGTGCTATATGACAAAAGTGTTATCATGGATCTGGTAAGTGAAAAAGGAGGGAGCTAAGAGGTATTAATAACACTGAGTCAACCATATGTTTGCTCTGAACACTTAGAATTTAACTTTTTTCTCTACCACAATCAAACATTCAAAAAACTCACAATTCGTGGGTCCCAATGCAAAGTTCAAACAATTCCCAACAAAGCAAGACACACAGTTAAATTTTTTGGTGTTATTATAAAAAAATCTAGTAAAAGAGATATTTTAATATACCATTAAAATGTAAGACTTTAATAAGAGAAATAATTACAATTACTAAGCTTATGTAATTTTACAGTAATACCTGTATATATAGATGTTTTTTATTTTTATCTTTTGGTCCGATGGCATTTCAAAGTTTTCCACAAAAGGGCATGCTTATACTTTGACACTGTACAGTTTTCAGTGGCTGAAAGAGAAATGTGATATGCAGCCTCCCACTGGAGGGTAATCAACTTGCAAGGGCCAATGTTATCAAAGAAAATGGATTCTTGATTTCCCAGAAAGTACCAGTTGCCAAGATCTCCTCATCTGGGGCTGTGTCTTCCTCTCCCCTTCATGATGGGACCAAGTGTGGCTTGATCTTTGAAGATCTCATGCATTGTTGTCATAAGCATCCTGAGTTCATACGTTTGACTGCCCTGTTGTGTCCTGAAAAACAGTTCATTGTGGTTACCCATTGCCTCTGACTCTCATACTTTTCCTGTTCCTCTTCCACCATGGCCACTGAGCCTCCTGAAATAGATAGATTCGGGGGTGTGAAAGAGATGTCCTGTTATGAGCATGCCACAGTCTCTCAGTCTCTACATCTTGGCCAGCTATGGGTTTCTACTTTAGTCACTTTGATGGTTTGGATAATATGTTTGGCTCAGGGAATGGCACTATTAGGAGGTGTGGCCTTGTTGGAGTAGGTGTGTCACTGTGGGTGTGGGCTTTAAGACCCTCACTCTAGATGCCTGGAAGTCAGTCTTCCACTAGTAGCCTTCAGATGAGGATGTAGAACTCTCAGCTCTGCCTGTATGATGCTTGCCTAGATGCTCCCATGTTCCTGCCTTGATGATAATGGACTGAAATTTTGAACTTGTAAGTCAGCCCAAATTAAATGTTGTCCTGTATAAGACTTGCCTTGGTCATGGTGTCTGTTCACAGCAGTAAAACCCTAACTAAGACAGTCACCCTCTCCCGTAAATAGAAGCATCTCTGATGCATGTTAAGAAAGTGCCATATTCCATGCATGTAAAAATAACTCAGTAAACGGACAAGCAGCACAAGTTGAATCCAGTGGGTAGGGAAAAAAAATACATGATGATGAGTAGATAGAGAACAGAGGTGGATTTGGAGAGAGTCGAGGGAGGAGATGATTGTAATAAAAACAAATTACAAAAATTATCAAAGAATTAAGGAAAAATATTTAATAGCAACATGAACCATTATATACAGAAATTTTTGAGATAATGAGAAAGCAGTATTTAGAGGGAAAACTAAAATTATGCATACTTTTAAGAGAAAAGGGACTACTAGAAATTTTAAAAACACTTTATTAATTGCACTAGGCAAGTATGACTGAAGAAGCAATGATGGAAAATAAATGAGTAAATTACAACAATGGAACTGGATATTTAAAAATATGAATCAATAAAATTATAATTCATGTAGCAATAATAACAGGAAACGATATCTATACATACATATATTACCAGTAAAAAGGATGGACACCACACTTCGGTCTATGTGTGTTATGTTTATGAACTATAGGTTAGCACTTAAAGCAAATCACCTGAGAAATCAATAATAACCAGAATTGATATACATAATTATCAAGACTGATCAGGTAACTCATCATAAAACAAATGAATTTTTAAACTATGCCTATTCATACACACACACACACACATACACACACACACAGCTTCTGAAATTTCAGAGTAAATAGAAATCCTGTTTTATCAAATGTATATATGTACACACACACACGCATATAGCTTTAAAATGTAAGAATAATTTTCCCACTTACATTTTTACTAATATTTATTTTTAACTTTATTTCATGTGTATATATGTACTTGATTACATATGCACAATATGTGCCTGCAGTGGCCCTCAGAAGTCAGAAGAGGGCATCAGATCCTCTGGAACAGGAGTAACAGACATACTAGTAATTGTGATAGGAATCTTTCACAAAGCTACAGATCTAAACACACACACATACACACATATTTATGATAAGGGTCTGGAATAATAAATAGAAAATTTATCAGAAAATCAAATGCTTTTGATATCTAGGGAGAACAATGTACAGTATCCAATCTTGGTCAGAAACAGAAATAAAAAATTAAAAAAAGAACAACCAAAAACAGCCATGGTACTACCCTGGTACCCATGGATCCATGGAAAATTGCTTTAGATTCAGTCCTTGGTGGTTGGTAAAACCATTTGCAGGTGCTCAGCTCCCTTGTGGAAACTGCTACAGTTTGCACATCACTTGTGCAAGCTGTCTAGTACATGTCATGTCATTTCTAGATGGCTTAGACATAACCCAATAGAAGTGCTGTGTTGATAATTACTCTGAAATAAGAGCAAGAGAGAAGTTCTTGTGCTGTTCACATGAACTTTCTTTCCTATTTTTTTTAACCTGTCATTGATTGACTCTACAGATGCTTTATAGGGGAACAGTTATCAATAAGAAATGCTTTCTGATAGTTCTGGCCATGTGACTAGAACCATAGAAACGAACGAGGTGTCAATTAAAGGATGTGAGATGAAGTCACATTCATTTATTGATGAGAGAACACATGGCCTATCTAGAAAATGGCAGACTCAATAGAAAGCTAAGATGGCAAAGAAAGTCTAGCCCTACCTTGTGATATTGTGAGTGTGTCCTTGGCCTTGTTTTACCTTCTGCTTCCTGGCGCAGACAGCACAAGGAGCTTGGAATCTTGACAGTGATGTGTCTTCTGGCAAGCATGATGAGTTATGTGCTGGCTGCCTCTAGGTAGCTTCAGGATGCATACTGGGAACCTTCCCAGGAAAACTAAGACAGAATGGGACATGGGATTCCCAGTCTTACATGCCAGCCAACTCTGATAGGACTGGATGTGGAGTTAATCACACTGGTGGCCAAGGATGTAATCAATCACAGCTGTGCAGAGAAGTCTCCCTAAAAGAACAAGAGCAGCCTTCAGAATTTACAGGATGTGCAGACTTGGAGAGCAGAGGGCCAGGGAGAATATGGAAACCTCCCTCACTCACCACCTTGTACACTGACACATCTGGATTCCTTAAAGGAAACCAAAAAAAAAAAAAAAAAAAAACATGTCAGTATGTCGCCCTGCATTCTGTGAGCTACTCAAGTAAAGGAATCAAACCTGAGAGACTGTCGGGATGCTGACTGAGAGCCAGTTAGAGTAAGGAATGACATGGTGCTTGTGATTGACACTTTAGAATTCTCAACCTGTGGGACCTGATGACATCTCTATATAAGAAGTGTCAGAACTGATGTAAATAGAGGACACCCAGTATGATAATGCTAAGTCATTGCTTGCTAATGGAGAGAGGCCCTCACATGTTTTTAGAGGTCACAGTAGTCTTTGTGTAAATTGTGGGGATGAAAGAGAAAAAATTTTTTTTCTTTTTCTAGTACAGATAGACCACTCAAAAGTACATACCTATCCCATAAGAGCTTTTATGTATAACAGGAATAACTCAGTCAAAATTGTGACTGAAAACATTTCCATTCATAGGGGTTTTACTGCTGTGAAGTAGGTGTTCTACTGCTGTGAACAGACACCATGACCAAGGCAACTCTTATAAAAGAAAGCATTAATTTGGAGCCTTGCTTACAGTTTCAGAGGGTTAGTCTGAAATCATTATGGCAGGAAGCATGGGGGCACACACCTAGGCATGGCAGTGGAGAAGTAGTTGAGAGCTACTTCTTGATCCACAGGCAACAGGCAAAACGAGAGAGACATCTGGGCCTGCTGCAGGCTTTTGAACCCTCAAAGCTCATCCCCAGTGACACACTTCTTCTCACAAGGACCTGCCCCCTCCAACAAGGACACACCCCTTCTAACAAGGACACACCCCCTCCAACAAGGACACATACCCCTCTAACAAGGACACACCCCTTCCAACAAGGTCACACCTCTTCCTTCCAAATAGTTTATCTAAGCATACAAATACACAAGTGCATTGGGGTTGTGCTCACTCAAAGTAAAGACAACCAGACTCATTAAAAAAAAAAAAGATGTGTTTTGAAAAAGGCAAAACTCATATGTTAAAGTAATGAAAAATGATATAGCAATTGGATATATGCAAGATATAAGAAAAAGTTGATCATACCAGCAGGTATAGAGAAGAGGCACAGGAGACCCCACCTCTAGCCCAATGGCTATTGTTCTATTGGCAGTTGATGGTTGCTGGAAAAGGGGCCTCCCTTTTCTTCAGGGGTGTGCCCCATGGTAGATTGTCCATGTATCAGTGGATGGTGACCTATATCCATGTGATGTGGGGAACACCAATTGGACTCAGCCATTAAAAAGAAAAAAGAAAGGCCAGAAAGACATGAATTTGTGAAGACGAGAAGAGGATACAGGGGGAATTTTGGGAGTATTTGGAGCAAAGGGGGGGCATTAGTATGTAGCTATGACACAAATACATTCTATTCATCAAAGAATAAATAAAAATTCAAACATACATCATTGGGGATGATAAAAATGATATATCATTTTTTGGTAATTAAAAAGTACAATTTAAAAGCTGTTCATTATCCTCATATACATATAATTGTGGTGTGATGATTTGTATATGCTTGGCCCAGGGAGTGGCACTATTAGGAGATGTGGCCTCGTTGGAGTAGGTGTGACCTTGTGGGTGTGGTCTTAAGACACTCTGCCTAGCCACCTGGAAGCCAGTATTCTGCTAGCTGCCTTGAGATGAAGATGTAGAACTCTCAGCTCCTCCTATACAATGCTTGCCTGGACGCTGTCATGTACCCACCTTGATGATACTGGACTGGACCTCTGAACCTGTAGTCAGCCCCAATTAAATGTTGTCCTTATAAGAGTTGCCTTGGTCATGGTGTCTATTCACAGCAGTAAAACCCCAACAAAGACATGTGGTATAAATATTGGTAACTATCATTTTCTAATAACTTCACAGTGTGAAGTGGCATGTCAAATATAATTCAAAACTTGTAACACAAAAATCTTAATTATGAATACAAATCAGCATAGACCTGAGATAATCCCATATACAATCACCATTTAGAATGTGCCAGTTGTTACATTTCAGATGAATGAAAAACAGAAATCATGAAAAGCAGTGTTATGGTGATTGGCTTACCATATAGTAATTCCTTTTGGGAAGAAGCTCGTATTTATAAAGGAAATGCCAAAAAGTATCACAGACAAAATACATCAAAGTTTCCTATAAAGGAGACTACAAATGAATTCTCAAAATATAAACTAACTTCACCCTAGCCTTTAGTTTAATACATCTGGATGAAGATGCTCTGCCCAAGTAAGTGGTCAGGCTGAGTTCAACCTGGAAAGGATTGCCAGGATGCTCTATAAGATTTGATAGGTTAGCATGTCATACCTGTATGTTTTAAAGAGTTAATGACCTGAGAGGAAAAAAAAAGCAAAACTCTTTTAAATCTTGGAATTCTTGTGATTAGTAACATAATAATATTCTGGTATAAACTCTTGGAGGGGAAGAATTAGATCAAAGTGCTAGAAACCTTAAAAAGCTGCACAGTGTTTCAGCATCAATTCATCTTCCTAACAGCTGACCATATCTACAGTGGAAGCTTTATCCCCTGGGGCAATTGTGTAGTGTTGTTCGAAATGGCTGAATCCCTCTTTAAAAAACGTTCTATGTACTACTTTGCTTTCTAGTACCATGTGTGTGATCACACGGTAGTGTCTTCTGTAGTCCTCTCCAATTTACCTTCAAGAAATTTCTCAAACGAAGTCTACCAAAAGTCTTTATGGGAAGTATGCCAGGAAGTGTGTGTCTCCTATCAACATAGAAAATACCCTTGAAGCCCAAAGAAGCATGTCTCTTCCCATCCCATTTACCCCATTTTCTCCATGATGCCCAAGGAACCCTTTCCCTCCTTCCCTTCCCATTCTAGGATACACACACACACACACACACACACACACACACGAACCTATATTCATTCTATGAAAGTTTTAAATTTTCTCCAGGAACAGCAAAGCCTTGATGTCTGCTTTCTTGGCTATCCTATGTCAGGTTTGCTGGAAACAAAAGACAAAGGAAGAGATGGGGTCAAAAACTCAACACACATCAGTGAAGTAACGAGCCAGGTTTTGGTAGTTGAAGAATTTGACACACTATGCAGTCACAACTAAATTTTTTACTGATTTACATGGGGAGCTGGGAAAAATAGATGGCCTTTCATAATTTTCCCAGATTGAAGCAAAGGAGCCTAGAGCATGTACCAAGCCAGCAATTAGCCTGAGGCAATACTGAGAGAGCCAATTAGAAAATTTCAGTGGTTCATATCCCCAGCAAGCCACAGAAGACAGCCACAAATTTCCAGAAGACAGATGAGAAGTTGCTGGGAAAAAGCTGTACTAACATAGGACTTTGTGAAAGCACAAGAGGATTAGTTCTTTTTTTTTTTTCATGGAGAATTTACTTATTTATTTATTTATTAAAGATTTATTTATTATTATACATAAGTACACTGTTGCTGTCTTCAGACACACCAGAAGAGGGAGTCAGATCTCATTACGGGTGGTTGGGAGTCACCATGTGGTTGCTGGGAATTGAACTCAGGACCTTTGGAAGAACTGTCAGTGCTCTTACCTGCCAAGCCATCTCTCCAGCCCGAGGATTAGTTCTTAGACCCTGTACCAAAGTGATGTTTGCTGGGAAAAGTACACGGTTAAGACATGCACTTCTTGCCTTTCTTCATGAACTACATGAGGCTAGACATAAAATGGCAACAGACCCCCACCCCCCACCCCCAAATCCAAGGACATTTCAACAAAATGCCAGTTTACTTCTTTCAAATGTCATGTCCACCGCACATGCTACCATTTTTGCAAGAAAGATGTCCAGCATCAGATATCCTGATCCAAGCTGCTTCAGTCAGGTGAGCCTGCTTCCTCAGCTTGTGTCATGCTTATTCACTGTGAGCCTGACTGGGGCACTGACTCTTTCATAAACAGCCACTCTTCAAGGCCAGAGGTGACAGTATGATGTGCTCACATCTCAATAGTCTTACTGATCACACGAACAGCATGGAAAGGTGAAGGGAAGAGAAGGGTGCTTTTCTAAGAAGAGGAATTAGATGCAGAATTATCTGCTTCTGATTCTTCCAGGAAAAAAAAAATGACCCCTGAGCCCCAGAGCATTGCAATGCTACCCAACAGGAGACTGACTCTCTAAATATCCACAGGCGTGGTAGTGTTTACAGCTCGAGTCAGAAGCACGAACCTGGGAGAGAAGGGTCTACAAAGGAGGCAGACAAAAGGCTCACACATTAGCCAACTTTATTCAGTGCATCAGACAATTTATACTCTGAGGGTTAAGAAGAATCGTGTAAGCAAGGTGTTGAATCACAAGAAAAACCCACAAGGGGCATAAACATGTTTTTCCATAGAGACACGTGAATAACAACAGTTGAAGTTGCTATTCATGTCATACCACTATACCTCGGAGGAGCACAAGACCATGTTTTAAGAACAATTCTGTGTTTTGAAGAAACCGAGGTCACTAGACTCTTGTCTGTTTTCTTGGAGTTTTCTCATGAGCCCTCAGGATTCTCACATGACTCCATTCTTGGCCTGTGTTCCTCTGACAGGCAGCTGGCTAGTCATAGAGCTATATAGAAGTAAACCCTTGCTGTCTGAAGACATCACATACATGCTTGTTATCTATCATTGTTTTAGATTTATCTATTTCAGGAAGTACAGTTGTTATGTAGCATGCTTGTGTTGTTTGGATATTTCAAAGGATTTCAAAATGTTTGCACATAACATGAATTACTTTACACTTGATCCAAAATGATTTTGAGACAGTAGTAATATATACACACACACATGCATATATATATATGTATATATACATACATATATATGTATATGTGTATATGTATATATACACTTATACATATGTATATATACATATATGTGTATATATGTATATATGTGTGTGGGTGCATATATATGTGTATATATATACATATATACATGTATATGTATATGTATATATATATATATATTCTGCTATTTAGAAATGATACTGGAAGAACTCAACTAGAATTTACTTTGAAAGTCACAGAAATTAAATTTGCTGTCTTCTTGCCACAGCCATTCCACTTAAAAAATTTGGACAGAGGTCATGCCAAATTATATTGATCTTTTCAGAGTCTTGACATTATATCCTAGAAACTACAAGGCTTTAAAAATACTGTATAGGATGTGGTAACTTGAAATTTTGTATTTTTTAATGCATTCGATTTTTAAAGCCGAAAATATTTGGATGGACATAAGAATGATTCTAAACCAATGCCTTTATCTAAAGTGTTAAATGTCTTCCAAGAAAATATTGAAAAGAAGTACTCTCCATAATTATTATAATTATTGAAAATAATTATGGAGACTACATTTTTGAAATACTGAGTACAACCAAGAATTTAGAATAAAAACATCTCAAATAATTTCCTATTAAGATTTTAAATTTAAAAAGCATTTTAAATAATATATAACCAACCACTATGAAATTTTTAATTAAAATAGTTAAAATTTCATGTATCAAACACTTTCAAATTATACTATTATATAAAATATGCACTTTTTACTTTACATGTGATATTTATTGTGATTTTCAGTCATTTCACTCACAAAATCCTGTAAGGTACTTCAACATGCTGTTCATATTACCACACAGATCCCAACACTGATGCACATATGATATATATAATATATATATGTAATATACATATTACATATATATCAGGCTATAGTCAAAGTCCCAGTGTCATAGGTTGCATATAATGCATTTAATAACATAGGTATAGCTTTTCTACCCTACTTTTTACAATGTGAGATTAATAATACAGAATTCTTTAAAGCCTGCCATTGAAAAAAAGACCTACAGCTCTTTAGACATAATCAGAGGAAGAGCAGCATCGCCTCAGGGACTTGTTAGATTACTTAGTGGAGTCGGAATTCATTCTTATGTCACGGTTTGATCAAGAAATACATGCTTCCAGAAAGGGAAGTGAAATCTCTTGGACTGAGTTGTAGTCTGTGTTTCTGGAGCTCAGGGATCATCATCTGTTTTCAGTTCATTCCACTTACTTCTTTAGTCCCAAATTTTACAATCCCCAAGAAGTGAGTAGGTGCTATTAAACTGAAGTATCTACAAAACTGTAAAATGCTTGAACTTATAAATTATTATTCTTAACGAATCCTGTAAATTTGTTTGAAGAATGCAGGTAACCTCATAGAAATAAGCACAATAAAATCTGACAGCATTAAGTGTAAGATATTGTTGGGTCATAATACATTGAATTATGTCTGACCAGAGTGAATAGCAACAATTACTCTAGCTATCAAATCTTGGTCTTTAGGTTACATTCGCAAAGATCTCTGCTTGTTAATCTACCAACTGCATTATAGTCACCCAGTTCTGTGAGGAAATCTTCCCTATATTTTACTGCTTGATGGGGGCAGGGACAGAAAAAAAATGACATCAAGGTCAAAATTCTCAGATACTGTAGTATCTAGAGAGCTGGTAAAACAGACAGCCAGGAGACTGAGCTCAATAACTTATCTGAGGAGAATCGCTAACTGTGTGTAATTACTCTAATGTGTATCATTAGGACATTATTTTGTGTGTGTGCGTGTGCTGTGTGGTTTCACATTTACATGGTTCCCAGACCACACCTTATTTCAGTGTTGCAATTTGCTCCTCAAGACGTGTCGATTATTTGTATTCTAGATGTGATGTGTGTGTTGGTGTGTGTGTGTGTGTGTGTGTGTGTGTGTGTGTGTGTGTGTGTGGTGTTTAGAAATACAAAACAGAGACAGGGATCCTACAGATTATAAGCATATTACTGAAAATTAGAACAGAAATGCTGCTATGCATTGTTATGCAGACAGGCGATGCGCAGGCAGTTCATCAGCTTCGACAACTCTCACTCTGTTACTTCCTCTTTCACTCTTAGACATTTATGTTTTAGTGGCATGGCGCCTCTGAGATGCCCTTTTGGCATTTAGAGAGCTTGGAAGCTTCCAGAGTGATTCATCTGGTCGACCAAAACCCACACTGACCAGAGGAGATCCCCATTCAGTCACAAACTGTTTGGACCCATCGCCCTTTTCGCAGGGAGCTTAGGGAAGGGCCAGAGACAGCAATAGTTGCCCTGTGGTTCTGAGTAAGCTGTGGCCCCTAGAAACTGATCCCAAGTTTCTCATCCTCCAGGCTCTTCCACATTGTAGGAGGTGGTGCATTTGAAGAGTGAGAGTAAGCTTTCTTCCCCTGGGCCATGTTTACATCTTTGTTGATGGGGAAAGATAATTACATTGGGAAGTTCCCTCTCTTGGATACCCCCACAGTGGTCCTAACTCTGAAAACAAAAGCATATCCACCTGAGCATGCTAACTCACCCACAGCCCTTTGTAGCATAGAGGAAAATGATGCTTTCTGTGTGTCTAAAATAAAGCAGCCACCTGCCCTCCTGTTTCTTCTGGTCTGGCCTGGAGTACTAGAGTATTGTGAGAACTTCAGGCTGTCAGCAACAGCAGCAGGCTTCCTAGGGAAGGATGAACATTGTCTTTTTTTTCTTCTTCTTCTTCTTCATAAGGATTAAAGATCTGACCACAGCTCCACTGATGCTGATCGGAGGCAGAGGCTTTTTCAGAAATGGAAGACACATGATTACCTTTTATGGGTGAGGTGTTCTAATTATTCAGTGGGGATTCGTTTCTGGTTACAGGGTTTTTATTGGAAACCATTTAATTTTCAGTACCTGTCATTCCAAGTGGACAGAGTAGAGGCGCATGTAAGAATTACTAGAGCTCAAGGCCAGGCCCTCCATAATTTGCATACACCCATATAATATAATTTTTATCATCCTTTCACACAGGGAGGCAGGGAAACTACCGATATCATCTACAGGCTGCTGCATAGCATATTGGTCGTAGCAAAGTGTTAATAATAATCATGCTGGAAATCGAGTTTTAGGAACTGGCCGTATTTATCCACACAAGAACTTTCTAAGATGCTAACTAGAGCAAATGAGGGAGAGAACACACGTTTTCTCTTCTCTGATGTCTCTTTACTATTTCGTCACATTGGAAATTAAAGCTAGTATATCATTCCCTGCAGCACCCAGATAATTTTAATAAAGAAGATTAAATGAAATGCAGATGGGTGAATAAAAAGGGGAAGAGCGGTGAGCAAACAGGATCTTGCGTCTATAAATCAGTCTTCTAGTCTACGCTACTGCCTGCTCTGACGTCTATTAAAGCAATTTGTGTATCATTTACACTGGGCTGTGTGTGGCTGGGGAATATCACCAAATTCAGACAACTGGGTTTGCACACCAAGCCCCTACCAGCACCCCTGCCTGCCAATATCCTGAGAGGTGATACTCGTCATCATAAAGACGAAGCTCCAAGAGTGTACTCTGTCTTCAGAAAAGAACACTTTATCAATAAGTTTGCATGTCTTATAAAGGCTATGAACTTATTCTATGCTATGTCTTCTAGAATGGCTTTCTCAAGGCAGTGCCTTTCTGTCCGAGGCACATAAGCTTTGCCTTTGGGGCTTCCTCCTCAGCAGTTCTAAACATTGCTCACTGGCTTCCATCAGCCCTACATACTGTCAGCATCACAGGCAGGAGCAAACAAACCCAAGATCCACCAGTGGGTGGGTGATGATGTCATTTTCCATCTTTGCGAGGAGTGTTGGATCTGCCATGCAGAGGGCCCTCAGTCAACACTAAATAAAACAATTTATAAAGAATAAATTTGTAAATGTATAAATGATAAGTGAGATAGGAAAGTACTAGAAAGCCACATAGTATGTAAAAAGGATGAGGGTTTCACTTCAGTGAGGGCAAACAGGTCAAATGAGTCATGGTGGAAATCCGCCTACTGAGCTACTAACCTTCTGTCAGTTGACTCACTAGGTGGTCCTGGGAACTAGTTAGGTCTTCTGTGAACTGTGCAATGTAAGCTTTAACACAGCCTATAGCTGAGGGATGACCTTGGGAAGAAAGCCATTAGCTGTGGCAGAGGGTTAAAGGAATCAGCGCCTTCCAAGTGAGAGTTCTTGTTTTGCTAACAGAAACTTTCACATCTCTTCTGAGTTTAGTCGGTAGCCCAGCCCGATACCCAACTTCATGATGATGTCAGCATGCTGAACCAGTGAATCAGGACCAACAATGTCCGGTTCCCGTTACACTTGGCAGTCCCAGAAGCCTTCAGTACTGAGTCCCTGTGAGCAGGGATTGGCTGATCAGAAGCGATAACCTGGTGTGGCAGTTTGGTCCCAAGAATCGTGGAACAGAAGTTTTGGAACAACAAACCATTTGAGAATGTGTAACATATTCGTGAAAATATTCGAGGCATAATTAGATAAATAACAGATCCACCGTCTATTTTTACTTAGCTTGATGAGAAGCTTTCAGGAGAGACTGCTGGTAGCTAATTCTCCTCACCAACAGTCTGTGTAATCACAAACCCCAATTAGCCCTGCCTGTTCCACGCTATACAAACTATTTCCTTAGCGCTTCACATCGCTACTTTGTAATTAGCTTTCATCTACACAAGCCTTGACTAAAAAAAATATAAAAGGGTGTAAGTGATTGTACTGCCACTCAGTATTCTGAGAAATAATCGCTAGCGATTTCAATCAGATTAATTTTATCACCCGTATTAAGGAAAATTACCTCCCTCTTCACTCTCTACAGCTGAAGGCTATTTCATTTCCTGAGATGTTCATAAAAGCATAATATAAAGCAATCTGTAATTGTAAATATCCTTCCCTAATAACTTTGAGATATTTCCTTAATACATCTTTACATTTGGAGTTTCCGTTCCATAAAATACGGTAACAAGTGCTCTATTATGTTTTAAGTGTGTGCTGTTAAGCCGGACATAGGGTTTTACATAGGGTTTTTACATAGGGTTATATTTAACTTGCAGATAATGGGAACAAGGTTTAAAAGTGATGGAGCGGAATAATGCCGTTACAGCAATAATATATCTTGCCTTTGTGAGGAATAGAACTTTACAGCCCTAATTCAGGTCAGCCAACGCGGACGTCATTTTTCACAGCCTGACAACTTTCACCTTCAGTCAGATTCCGTGTGGGTCCAAAACACCTCTGCCAGCCAGGACACAGTCACAGCCCTCTGGCTGCTGGTGTCCTTCATCACATATCCTCAGAGAAAGCTAAAGGAAGAAGAAAATGAAGGAGAAGGGGGAAGATTGCTGTACAGTATGCCCACTCTTTGGGTATCCAGAAGCCCCCAAATTTAACACTCCAAAGGCTAAGCCCCTCCAGGAAAAATGGACCATTCCAGAAAAGTTTCCACATGGGTTCTGCAGGCCAGTATACTTTTCCTTTAGATTGTGTCTCCTGCACTGTTTGGACGTCGGAGGCAAACAGCTATCATTGTCCATCTGGCCACTACCCTGAAGCCCACTACCTCCCTGACAAGGCAACTTATTAGGTGGACCAATCTGTAAAAGTTGGTATTGAAAGTTTTATTTTAGCCATGTTTGGGATTCTGAGCTCAACCATAAGACAAAACTGGGGACCCTGGGGAGTTCATTCAAAACCTCATCAATAATACTAAAATACAGTGTGGATCCTAAGCTACATATCCATAGTTTCATGCATAAAAAGTTTACTAGCATTTGAAATCAGACATACCTAGGAGGTACATGTGACTGTAGATCTTCGTCCTGGTGGGCATTGGCCATTTGAATTTGATAACGACCATAGGGGGTGAGGAGTTCCATCGTTTGATGCAGTAGACCTTGAATCATTCTTGTATAGGCAGATCCCGTAGGGAAATGAAGTGTTTAGGCAGCTTAATCTGCTCCCCTGCAGCAAACACTAGGCTTTTGCTGGCTCAACTCAAAATGTTTTCCCCTGCTTAACATTCATCCTGCCTCTTGCTTTCCTCACAGCTTTGTACAAAGTTGCTTTTGGTTTTTTTGTTGATGTTTCTTCTTTTATTTCTGCCCCCAAAATGTAATTTCATCCCAAACTTTAGGGTTTGAAAGAGGAAAGAGCAAGGAAGGAACAAGAAAATAAAGTACACCCATTTATTTGTACCTTTTTGGCCTATCAGGGCAAGGGAGGACTTAGCAAAGGTCTATAATTCTGTGCAGGGAAAATACCCCCATAGGGTAGTCTGAGTGTGCATTTCCTATATTGCTATTTTTCTTGAACAACTTTCCAATCCTGGCTGGTGATGCTCTAGTGTAGTCACTGGATCTGGGTTAGCCATGGCATCCCCCTGCCTCTGAGGACAGGCCCTCTAGGATAAGAGCAAGACTGAGCCCTTGCAAAGTAACCAAGCCCCTTTGTTTTCTTTTTTTCACTATCAGGGCTTACCACTGGGGTCATGTCCTAATAATTATGTTTTTTCCGCCATGATATATAAGACCTTGTAGAAGATGATCACTTGTGGTTACCAGGCTGACTCAGGCTTCTGTATTTCATGAGAAAACCCTGCCTAGCTACACTAATGGAAAATTGCCAGGATGCAGAATTCACCTAGAAACATAAATAGGCAGTCTCAGACTAGCTTACAACGCTAACCCTCGCAGGGAAACCTAACCCTCAAAGGTCGATTATGAACAAAGATGTCAATCCTAATTTAAATCATTAGCTGTGACCAGAGTGCCATGTCAATGGATAATGGGGGGGAGGGGTGAAGAAATTTAAGGACAGTAACTGTAGACATTGAATGTGGGGTTGGGGGGTGCTAAGTTCAAACTGTACATGGAGATTGTTCGCAGGACATTTTGAGCAATTCTTACCACACTCAGATGACAGGAGTTCATCTTCAGGAGAAAGTCTCATCTCCTGATCCTGCCTCTAAAGTTCCAATACATTAGAGAAATGTAGTGTGATGGTTGGTTAATTGTCAACTCTGAACAAGCTGGAATCACCTGAGAAGGGAGTCTTAATGAGGTCCAGTCTAGATTAGGTGAGCCTATAGGCATGTCTGTGAAGTATTTGTACTGTACTGATTTGAGAGCAAAGACCCTCCCATGGTGCATCCTTCGATGATTGGTTCTGGAAACTTGATTGCAGTGGTAAGGGAGTAAAGAAAGGACAGACACACAGACATGCATACAGAAAACTTGAAATCAGGTGGAGCGGCATCAGCACCAGTAATGACCCCGGAACCTCAGCATGTTTACTGTGTACAGTGCAAGAGAAGAGGCTAGCAAGTCTCTGTAGGAGGTGTGTGTCTGGAAACATCCTCCTCCCGGCTGTAACCACCCAGGAGGAGGAAGCAGCAATTGCTAGTTTTTTGCCCATACGGATCAATAACAGATTCATAAACACTCACATGCACACATTGCCAACTTTGGCTCTGACATCAAAGGAAAGCTTTGCCCCCACTCTGAGCCTCACCCCAGGGGGAAGGCTTTGTTATTCTCAGGGGCTTGAGACTCTGGTTCTAGACATATACATTCAGGACTGCATCTGCTCTCTACCCATTCCTTCAGGGCTTCCTCAGCTCCCCTGCAGTGGGTGGAACCCTTCCCTGAGCCTGGGCAGGGGAGACCAGATTGTCTAGAGCTGAACACAAGTAGTCATACATTTCTTTCTCTCTCAGATCTTGGTTGTGGATGTGACTAGCTGCTTCAAGTTCCTGTTGCCTTGACTTCCCCAACAATAACAGACAGTAACCTGGAATTGTGAGCCAATGAATCCTTTCCCCCTTAGGTTGGCATTGTCTAGGTATTTTATCACAGCCACAGGAAACAAGGCTAAGACTGCCAGAAACCCCACAATGGGATGGGAACTTCCCACAATGGGATGGGACTTCATGCTGTTGAGACTGAGGGACAGCGATGACCAAGGAAATGCATAGAACTTCAGTTGTGACCCCGCTGCCCCAATAGCTGGGCCTGCTCAGGAGACTAAGTTCAACTGTTTTCTGCCTTCTGCTATTCCCGAATCATGCTATCAATTCAAAGATTTTTCTTCCCCATTGTATCAAAATTACCTAGAGGTGGTTTTAAATATTCAAACATTCTTTATCCTGCGAATTGTCTCATGAAGAATAGTCTTGCTCCATGTCATCACAGCTTTCTAACAGCCCCCCATGAGTTGTGACAGTTCGTTTGTGACACGTCCTTCTTCAGGAAATGAATTCAGCAAACGTTTACTACATGTCAAGTCAATTGCTAGTTTAAGAGCTGGGTGTTGTGGGGAGGAGGTCTTTCCACTTTCAGGAAGGTAGAGTCTGAACCTTCCTGCTTGCTTATCTCCTTCCCTTGCTTTCTCATCAATGCTACCTAAGGGGTAACTGTCCCAAGAAATATGCAAAGCTGGAAATCACGTAGCGGATGTCCTTTCCCATCAGTAGCAAGTTATGCTTAGAGAGGAGAGGTGTGTGCACTTGTGTGCACGGGTGCACTTATCTCAGATCACTCACAGCATTTAATGTTTCTACGTTTTAGTAATAAGATTAACAAACACAAACACGCGTGCAGATCTGAGTCACTTACTGACATGACAGAGGATGAAGAGGCTCTTTCCTTCTCAGCTGTAGAGCTACTTCCTCCAGCAGAGGAGCACGCACTTAGTCCTCCTTCATATCCTGAGCCACTACTGACCCTTCTGATCAGAGACTGCTGAATTGCCTGCCAGTGGGCTAGTGGGCTAGGGTCTCCTGGGCTAGGGCCTGGTGGCTGAATTTAGTGAGTCAAATGAGGGCCGCCTGGAACAGCAGCGGGGAGCTCATTAACTCACAGGCAAGAAGTTCAGACAGGCTCTGATCTCAGCTTGCAATGCTGGTGATATGCAACAAAGGTGGGGATCCATGGATTTTCACTTTGGCTGAAAATAAAAAGCACAAGCTCGATTGGAAGAGGTTAGAGAGATGGCTTGATGTAAGAGAACACTTTCTGTGAGATCATGAGGACGTTAGTACAGACTCCCACATCTGCTTAACAAGTTAGGCCTGGCCTTGCCCAAACCTGAAAACCCAGCACTGTGTAGGGTTAAGACAGGAGCATGTCTGGGGATCCTGGCTGCCAGCCTAGCAAAAGAAGTGAGTCTGAGTTTCAAGGAAAGATCTGCTTGAAAGGAGTAAGACAGGGACTGATCCAGGTGGGTATGTGACACCCTCCTCTGGGCTCTGCCCACGAGTGCACACATGCACACGAGTGCACAAACACACATACCCAACATAATTGATGGAAGAGGATAAGGAGGTATGCTCCCTGGGTTTTATAAACGTCTAAAATCCTCTTAAAGTTAGATGGAGAGAGAAAAGAAAAATGAGGTCCTACAAAGACAAAGAGCCACACAATTCCAATTTCAAGCATGGGGTGGGGGGCCTGGCAGTCACTAGTATTCTACTAACTTCTGTTGGAAGAAAGGTACCAACTACAAACAGATTAACTGCTTCAAGACATTCTGCTTGTGTCTGAGATGCCTTAGTCAGCTCAGATGCTGTAACAAAATGTCTCAGAGCAGAAGCTCAGACAGCGGAATGTATGTATTATTATGTGCTCTCTTGTTTACAGCTGTTTTTCTGCAATGTAGCTGTTCTAACATTCAAAATGTTCATCTTTATCTTTTCAAAGTCTGCTTTACGAATGGTAATATTTCAATACTCATATACTGTAGGAATTGGAGAACAGTAGCTTTTCTGCTATTGTTGTCATGTATATGTATATATGTACATATATACATATATGTATACACACACATATATATATGTCCATATACACACACATATGTTATAAGGCCTTACAATCCATTGTTATCACATTTGCTCTAGTCTAAATGACATAAATTACAATGTACAAATACTCTCCCTCCCCTAGCCTTCTTCCTTTTCATTTCTTGTTTAAATGTGAGTTTGCATGTTCTTTTTCCTTTAGCGAGCTTCCTGCAGTCATTCTGGTGGCACACATGTACTGATACCCTGTTGTTTATGCTTTATAACTTTTTCCTTGTGTTCCGAAGGCGTTTTCTTAGGATATGGACTTTTACATCATAGTTTTTATTGCTTTCAACATTTCTGTCTCCCATGGAATTTGAGGTTCACTGTCTCTAGGAAGAATTCATTCCAATTGTTTCCTTTGCAAATCCTGTACAATATATGATTTTTTTCCTTATGAGCTCTTAATAATATATTACTCTCTTAGTGATTCCATCAGCATGTGTATCATGATTTTTTTTTTTTTGAGACAGGGTTTCTTTGTGTATCCCTGGCTGTCCTGAAACTCACTCTGTAGACCAGGCCGGCCTCGAACTCAGAAATCCACCTGCCTCTGCCTCACAAGTGCTGGGATTAAAGGCATGCACCACCATTGCCCGGCATGTATCATGATTTTTACTGTGTACCCTACTTGAGTCTACTGAGTTTCTTGGATCTATGGGCTTATCACTCTCATCATATAAGAAATATGTTATACTATTATTTCTTGAATCATTTTCCATTATATCATGTTTCTTTGTGAGGTTTCAACTAGTAGGTAAAATATGCACACATATATATATGTTTAGATATAATCATAGGTAATATATATTTATATGTGCATATATGCATATATGTTGAGGTATAATTATATGTAATATATAAGTACATATGTGCATATATATTTAAATATAATTATACATAATTATATATAAAATGTAGTACACATATATTGCATATATATGTGTATATGTTTAGATATAATTATATATAAT
>NW_022196896.1:68837947-68839808 GCF_008632895.1 Mastomys coucha | reverse complement strand
TTATATATGATACATAATTAAATATGTGCATATATACATATATGTGTTTAGATATAGTTATATATAGTATATATACACATATCTAAACATATATGTGTTTAGATATAATAATATGTAAGTATATAACATATATAATATATATGCTTGAATATATCTATAAATATATCTATAGTTCTATAAATATATCTATAAATATATAAATATATCTATAAATATATAGATAAAGGTCCACAAGTATTTTATTATTAACACATAATTATCACATTGCAACTAGTGTACTATATGAACATACCAATGACTACATATATCATAGACACTTTGTACTGTACATCTGTTAAATTTTTAGCCCCTATTTCGTCTGTGTCTTTGTTAGGATTGTTTTTTGTGGCATTGCCTTCAAGGTTTTTTACTTTAGCATTGTCTAATAAAATATTAATCCAGATATTATTTCCTCATTTCATATTTTATTCTGCTGCCCATGAATATCCTGCTCCAGTGTGTTCCAACTTTGAACACAGGCACACATATGTCTATTGAGACATGCTCTCCAGGCAGCTATCCAGAAACCTTGGGCCTCTCACATTAATTAGCCTGGGCTTGCTTCATGCTATGTCACCCTCCCTCTGTTCCTGAACTCCTCTGCTTCGTATGGCTTGTTATAGCTATACCTTATTTCTTCCTATTTAGGTTGTTCTAGCATTTAAATACATGCCTCGCTGTCTTCATAATTAAGTAATATGCTGCTGCTCATCTGCTGTAAGAATCGTAAAATATTGAAAAAGGACATACACACACATGTGTGTGTGTATGAGAGAGAGAGAGAGAGAGAGAGAGAGAGAGAGAGAGAGAGAGAGAGAAGCAACTAAGTTCTGTTGACAGATTATCAAGCCTCTGATAGTGTGAAACCAGTTGGATAAACCTGCACACTTTCTCCCTACTGATTCCAGACCTCAAGAAAGAGACCCTTGACTCTTGGCAACCTATTATTCCCAGGTTTTCCTTCTAAATATTGAAGTATCTCCTAATTTTTTCAGCACTCTCACGTCTATACATATATTTCTAGTGCCCATTTTTTCATCAAGTTTTTGAATCTGTTCTAATGTCTAGTGATCTGCACTGAGTACTTCAAACTGGGCTTGTTATATCCATTGTTTAATGCCTGAATTCTGGTCTGAATGTATACTACTGGGATTCATCCTTGAAGATAGTTAGGTTATTTGCAGATGATCTTTACCTTTTGAAGACTTGGTGTTAAATTGTATTTGGGCAAACCTACAACACCTGTAATTTGGTAGCAGTCTAGATATGCAAATTAGGGGTCATCCAGTAGGGATCTCCATTGAATAACCTATCTATACACTATACCTTCATCACTTCTCTCTCCTTATCCTCCTCCTCCTCCCCTTCCTCCTCCTCTCCTTCCTTGTCACCTCCTTCTCCCTTTCTCCCTCTTCCCCTACCCCTTTCTCTCCTCCCTCTCTTCCTCTTCTTCCCTTTGACCCTCTATTTCACAAGTTGCAATTACACAAGAGTACCTGAACTTTCATAGTTTCTGAATGGTAAAATCATCTCTGAAAAAGATCCCAGGAGGAACAGAACATTCTAAACCTTAGCAAGCTGCAGCTATCATCCAAGCATCCTCTGAATACTTCTTTAGTGTCCATTTGAATGGAATTATGAAAAGCTTACCTAAGGAATGTTTGAAACAAGATTGTTTAGTCCTATTGAATGATGAATAGTTAGAGTACTGACATTGGCTTACTCAGAGCTAACACTGAGTTAATAAAAGACAGAAAAAAATAGAACAGAACTTTTCTGCCTAATAATTTAACAACATGATCTGGGCACACCAGAATAGATC
>NW_022196896.1:68804428-68837937 GCF_008632895.1 Mastomys coucha | reverse complement strand
AAGAAATGCAAATAGTGTATATCCTTAAAGCAATAAAATAAACGCAGTATAGGGCATATGACTCAAACGTCTCAATTTTTTTAAATTAAAATTCACTGAATTTAAAGGGTCAAGTAAAACCAAACCCTTTTCAAGTACAAGTACCCAATTTGCCAGTGATTTGTAACTTTGCACAAATCAAATTAATTGCATTATTTCTGGAATATTACAAGTGGAGTAGGAGCACTTGTGTTCATCAAACCCATTTAGGCCCATTTGAAACCTTTTTTTGAGATGCATTAAAAAGATTTAGCTGCTTAAGAAGTATGCAGGGCTATTTGGACACAATTATTTAAAAGTATTAAAACACATTCTGGCTCCTCCCTAAATTTAATAGCATGATGCCCGGGACCTCTTCTAACACCCTTTTACACAGTGAATCCATCAGATGTTTGACATTGGCCTCAGTCGCTTCTTTGTACCAAAGTCTCTGGCATCATAAGAGCCCAGAGCACTTTCTCCTTCAAGAAATATATATTATTAAATCTCTAATTAGAAAGGAATCAAGGAATGAACTGTCAACTGAAATTTATGATTACTTATAAAATGTTAAGGGCCACAATGGTTCATCTTAAAATGCTGCCTGCCACCAACATTTCCTTCCTTTCACAGCAACCACTTAGCCAAGAAAAGCATTTCTGAGCCACAGAAATTATGTCTAAAAACTTGAGAGTGACACTCCATGGAGTACTTTGCAAGGCGGAATCTCATCCTCCATAGGGACTGGGTTTTAAGCTCACTCGCCAAGGTTCTGTTTTAGAGGCTCCTGAAGATCCTTTGGGGAATATAATACATAGTTTCCTCAAATGTCAATTGCCCCAGTTGTCATAAATAGACATCCATGGGCCAGGCTGAGAGGGAGCAAAGCAGCTGAGAGAGGCCAGGGCCTAGCTCTGCACAGATCAAGCATGTGTGCTGACATCCTTGCCATTTGTCTTCAGGAAAACCATGTGGCAATAGCCCCAATCACCCAATGGAAAAATATAGTACTCTGTCTTATCTTATTTCAGCTTTCCATTAGGAATCTAGTACCATCTTTCCCCCTTTTCATCATGGTGACCTGGCTCCAGTGACCACTTTGCTCACTCCTTGGTGAGATGCATTTCTTCTCCATCACAGGCTGACACATGCAGGCAGTAGACAACATGTCTGCACACGCAACTCCCTGCCCTTTCAGAGATGCAGTCTCAATACGGGATGGATCATCTTGCCAGTTTTACCTGCTCCTAGAGAGCCATGCAGCTATTGCCCGAGCTGTTTCCAGATGGAAAATGAAAGGGTCCAGGAATTCTTGTTTTCAGCTGAGCATTTTAAAAATCTATGTGAATTTGAACAGGTCACGTAGGCACACATATCACTTTCAGGGCTGCTTCTTTCTGCACCTGTCCTCTGGTTTCAAGTTACTAGTTAAAACAATCTCATGCTACCACTTCAAGCTCCATAAAAATGCAAGGTGGGGTGTGTGTGGAGAAGTCAAGATACCAGATTCGACAGTGTTCACAGTCTAATGTCTTGTTCCCCAGTCACTTCAACTCAAATGTAAAGCTTCCAGTGAAGTCTTAATCTGCTCTCATAAAGCTTTACCCATAGAACACAATTTCTTTATTAAGAAGTTTATTAATTAAATGGCCATACCTTCCTGTAAGATCATCTGCTTACTCTTCATCAAGGTGATGGTGTTTTCACTCTGAGACTTGCCCTGATGGACAGGTTAGCCTTTGAAGGAAGTACATGTACTTACTGTTGAGCTTGGATTACTCTTCACCCTCCTCCCAGAATCAGCTAAGGGGCATGAGGCTGCCATCTCCTCTGCCGTGGAACATCCTTAAGCAGTTGCTGTCCCTCCCCCAACCTTATCATCTCTATGTTCTGTTGCTTTAGCCTTCAGGAGCCCTACCTACCCCAGTTTCTATTGTTTGTCCATCCATTAGCTGACTTCTACCAAGGCTTAAGAGTTCTCTACCTCACTTAAAGAATCATGGGATTCTAGAATCCATAAATAAAAGGGAAGTCATCTCACCTGAATTCCCTGTTTGGCAGATAAGAAAGCTTATTTGTTTATTAAATGAATAGTCCACTGTCTAAACTGGAACTTGCGAACAAGGCCGATGTTTTCCCTTTGCCAGGGATGAGTATTCCCCAATGACTAGTTATTCATAAATATATGGTAACCCATGTGTCTCAAGACAACACAGGTCAGCTTTCCAGGAAAGATGGTCATTGCTCATCCCCTTCACAAAGGAAAAGATAGGACAGGGAAAGTGAAGGGGACACCCGAGGGAAAGGAGCTCCTTATTCCAGAATCTGATTGAAGTCTTTTGCCAGATAAGAGTCAGCAAGTCTAGTACAACTAAAAAAAAAAAAAAAATAGTTGTCACTTAGGTGTTTTCCATAGACTTATTTTTGTTTTACACAGATATTTGGAGTAAGTATGTTAAAACAGCAATGTGCCATCCCTACGGCCTGATTGTATATGACCAAATAAGGCTTTTTGTCCTGAAATTTTCAAGGAATTTCACAAGAGCCTCAATTTATATTGAAATAAATGTAAAAAAAAAAAAACCAAAAAAACAAAAAGCATACTTTTTATAGTATAAAAATGTCTTAACCTTGTCCTGTGATACATGATTTTACCTTAACATGTTATAATACCATCTAAAGCCCTTTAGAAGCCCATGAACTCACTAACTCTGCTTCTTATCCAAGACATTTTTTAGTATCCCTTTGAGACTTTACCTTAGATGAAATTGAAGTCATAAGTATGGTGATGTTAAGGTGTTTGAGTGGGATTCCCTTTTGAGAAGCCCATACCCATGCTTAGGTGTCCTGTCCTTTCCTACCCTTTCCGGAGAGCATACCATCCTATCAACCTTCACCCTTATATCTATGGCCAAACCTCTTACTATAAACTCCAGCTCTGCTTCATAATACCTGCTCTCAAATTCTTTGCTTCAGTGAAGCCAAGAACCACAGCTTCACTTGAAGAGAGACCCCTAAGAAGAATCACTGCCCAGGCTACTCAGAGAGTTGCATAGAACTGTGTCTTTGGCTCATGCACTGTGTCTTTGGTTCCTGACAGGGGCAGGGCAGAAAAGTTCTACAAGCCAGGTGGTATCTTTCACCTTTTCTTTCCTATTATCTCTGAGGCCTCATCCACTGGGACTACTGCTAATCCCAATGAGGGGGAAGAGAAAGTCAGATCAGCTCTGTTGTTACTGAGGCCTTCTTTAGGAGAAGTATGATTGTGAATTATGGGTGGTTTCCAGTCTGTAGCTTAACATTCTATCAATAACCTGACCCAATTCAATTGATAAAGGGAATGGGAATAAAAGCAAGTTTCTCATGAACAGATTGGAAGAGAGAAGGGTCAAGACACTGGCCAGAAAGAAGGAATCAGCAGGGAGACGCTGCCTACACTAAAAAGTTGCTCCACTAACCATGGAACAAGGTCAAAGGAGCCAAGGTGCTCACATCATGCGTTATTCCATGGATGGCCAGGATTATAACCCAAATGTTCTGATCATCAAGAGGCAGTTGGCCTGAATCACTACCAGGCACTGCAGTATCCAGAGGCCATGGTCCTCCTCCCTGTGGCTGGAAGTACCTAAGCCAGAATGCAACAGGGCCAGCCTGCCTTGGATGTTTGTGGACACTTATTTGTTCTGGAAGCATCCACATTATAGTCAGCCCCTTTAGTCCCATCTATGTACTCTTTGGAGGTGCACACATGCATTCTTGCTCCTATTAAGGGATTACTGTTGCTCTCTCTACTACATTGGCACCTATTCTTATTCATATTTTCTCTTCAGAAAGTGATAGCAGTTTATTTTTAAGCATTAGCCCAGCCATATGTATTTTTAGAAAGTATCAGAATTGTTTCTCATATATATATGTATATATATACACATATATATATCAAATTGTTATTTTAATTTTATATTATGAACTATGGAAATAATAGACACACCGAGAGGAAAAAAATAAACCCTCTAAAATGTTAAATTGGTTTTACTTTAAAACTACAAATCAAAATCACCCTGAGATCCTATACCCAATAACAACAAATTAAAAGGTTCACATACTCACATTACCAGATTTATCTGTGTTTCACCTTCATTGAAGCTAGGGGCTGAACCCAGAACCACACATGCTAGGCATGTATGCTGCCCCTGAGTGATAACCCAGAGTTGAGCAGTGAGGATGCAAAAAGCATCCATGTTTTGGAGCAGGCAAAGCTATAGTCACACTCTATTCATGATCCAGACACCTGATCTGTGTGTACAAATACATATTTTTGTATCCACAGAAACTTACATGTGAAAAAGAATATCACACATGCAAACACACTGGCTGCTTCTGAAACTTGGCCCTGAAAGTTGACTATATTTTACCACCGGCAGATGTTGTTGTTGTTTTTATCATAGGAGACGTCGGTATTTTTACACATTTCAGAAAGGATCGCTGAAATCACGAACGCTTTCGAAAACAAACTCAAAGTAATCATTTACATTCAGGGTCCGGAATACCATAAAAGCAGGAGATGGCTTCGTATATTGGCACTTTAATGAGGTGTCCTTTCTTCATCGTCCTAAGTGAACGCGCACTGAGATGTGATTCGCTTTTCAAGCCAGGTCACCTTTAAGAGCCCAGTGATGGCGGTCGCCACAGAATTCGTCGCTAGCCCTCAGCAGAGATGTCTGCCTGTGCAAAACCTGTGACAAAGGACTGAAATGACAGCGCTCCGACTCCCTCCTACATTGTGTTTGTTTAGGAAGGTCCTAGAAATTGTATTTCACCAACCACATTCGCTATCAACACACAATTATCTGGCTTAATCATGTGGAACAGTGGCAAATTCACCTGGGGCTTAAGAACTAATGACATTCTCGTCTGAGCTGCTTTAGTGAAATGGCCCCGCACCTGAAGCAGGAACAGCAAGATTGCTCAAGAAAATTTGGTTTTCTGTTTTCATTTCACAGCATAGGGCCTCTGCTCAAGTCAACAAACACTCCTGATTAAATAGCTGTGGTAGTCGACTTCTCTGCTGCACTGGTGTGCGTGGCTGGGAATGTACATGGAGCGCCCCAACCTTTACAGGAAAGGAATTGCCTCTCACCCGCTGGCGATGCATTGTCTTTTTGAAGGTGGGAATAAGTAAATAAATTGGCATTGAATAATTTGGGTATGATCGCAGTCATTAGCGCGGGTGACCCCTCTAGGGCTCAAGACAACCCCAGGCCAGGGGCCCCCCTCAAGGCACTTGTGAGCTCAGGTATATATTTTCATTTCCTCTGGCCATCTGCTACCAGGATATTAACATTCTGCTTACTCCAGAAAAAAAATCCAGCCCCTACCCTTGGCCTTAAACCCCCAATGTGTGAGGCTTTGTGGAGTCACTGCTGACTTGGCGGCTAAATCCCATGGAGGGGAGAGGCCAATTTTCAAAAGCTAGCAGTGGCAAGAAATTGAAAGTGCGGATCTCCAAAGGCTTGAAAGAAAGGGCCAGGTGAAGTGCACCTCCGGAAGGGCTACAGAGGGGCCTTCCACTACGATAATAATGACTCATTCTCATTACGATGCCAGGGCCGGGCAAAGGAAGAACTGCCAGCTCCCGGCTTCCCTCTTGATGTACCTGTGTACACTCATTACCTAAGGATTTTTTTTAAATCATTTTAAATTTTTTTAAATCGTTTTGTTTTGTTTTTATTAGCAAAGGCTGTGGGGTCTAAGACTACTAAATAGAAAGACTGCATACATTAGCACTGGTTAAGCCTTTTGGTGTTGGTGCATCTTATATTGGCAGAAAGAGTCTACTGGACAGAAAAAAAAACTCATAAAACCCACAGGGTTCCAGGTGTAGGTGTGGGCGTCTTTGTATCCCAATACCTTGGAATATTCCCCCAACACCACTGTCTACACCATGGAATATGTGGATGCACGAGCAACAGGGTAATAACACTGTGTGGTAATGCAACCTGGGAGTGTTTATCTGAAAGCCAGCATTCAAAACGTCTCCAAATCTAAAATTTTTGAAGGCTGACACCTGACAAAATGTGGAATCTTTCAGTACTAAGTTCCCATGTATAAAGCTATTTAAAACACTGTCCAAAATTGCCCTGGAGCTACATGTATAAGGTGTATTTGAGGCCAAAAAAATACACTTCACGTTTAGACTGGGTCCCCCATCCCTGACGTACCTCTTTATGTAGAAGGAATAGTCCAAAAATCTGAAGAACTCCACAGTCTGAAGCACTTCTTGCCCAAAGAGTTAAGGATAAGGGCTAGCTAGCTAAATCCAAAGAAGTAATAATAATAATAATAATAATAATAATAATAATAATAATAATAAGTAAATAAATAAAATCCAATGATAAATACGTAAGTAAATAAATAAATACAAAAGGAAGGAGTGAGAGAAATATAGTGACGGTTAAGCAATAAGATTGTAATCCCAGCTACTTGTGAACCTGAACAGAAACCTGCACAGGCCAAGGCCTGCCTGAGCTTCAGACTGAGTTTTAGGAGAGCATGGGTTATGCCTCAAAATAGGAAAACTATTAAAAGTGGGGGGAGGGGTGTAGAGTATGGCTGAGCATTAACTTCTGGCCTAAGACTGCTGGATACCCACGAAGACATACATTGAACGAAATAAAGACAGACCAGTGCATGGACTCTGCATATTACACTCGAGGAGGAGGCATCTTACTAGGAACTCTCTGCTACAAACTAGTTAAAGTGGTTTGTTTTCTAAGTCAGGCTCCAAAATTAAGCCATCTTCTGCTAAAATGCCTCCATGTACCGAAACTGGAGTTTGAAGGCTCCAGACCCAGAATGGACAGATTTTCAAGGTCATTGTCACCAGCTTCAGGAACTGACACTAGTGTTACTGTTTGAATGCTGAAGGAAAAACAAAAACTGCATCCAACAACCCCTGTACAGTTCTCACAAAGTTATGCCACACTGATTAACTCGGAACAAGGCTGGCTGGCTGCCTGGCTGACAGGAGCAGTTCCTGTATTCATCAGATAAGAGACAACGCTCCAGCCATAGTGAAAAGGTTTAAGGGATAGTTTTCATAGTGAGAGCAGGTGTTCGCGGGATAGGTAGTACTCTTGTGACTACTTGGAGCCAGAGGAAATGCTGTCCAGTAAAGTCAAATGGCCATGAAAATCAAGTCTATGGCCTCCACCAGCACCTTTTCAAGTATGCTTCTGAGGCTTCTAGACAGAATTGCCTAGAAAATTTTAAACTATACTTTTTTTAAAAAAAAAACAAATTACCCTCCGCTAGCTGGAGAGGCAATGCTTTACCCTTTTTGAATCTATTCTAGAATATCTGCTCTGCCACAACACTCCCCTCTGGTTCTCCCATTTGTCTGTCCAGGAAGATGATGAATATTTATCCACCACCCACATAAATAAACATACAAGTTGCCAGTGATGCAGTTCTTCCAGAAGAAGCAGTGGAAAGAGTTTTTGGCTACATTGTGTGTCTTAGAAATGTTAAAAGCTACACATCCTCAAAAATCTTACAGACATGATAGTCTAAGCATGAGCTGGCCAAAGACATTAGGCAATCCAGGGTAAACAGGAGAAAGCTGAGGAGACCTCAACCCTGCACAAGGAGCTGCAGGTGAGAACGGAATGCTGGGAGTCAGAGAAATCATCTTCTTCTGGAAAAGCACACCAACTGATTACCTATCCAATACAAAATGTTCACTCCTGAAAACATGCATACAAGCAACACTGTATGGACCGAGAACATTACATTTAGGAATAAGCATATGCATATGTATACATTATTTGCATATATATAATGTGTATGCATAATTGCCTGTAATAACAGGTAATGAAAACACAGACCATGAATTTGAAAGAGATCAAGAAAGGTATATGGAAGGGAGAAAAAGGACAGGGAGATTATGTGATTATCTCATAATCTCAAAAAAAAAATGTATGTGCAAAGGGTCCAAACATTACTAAGCTTTATTTTGCATTCCCAAAGGAAAGAAATACCCAAGTGCCAGAGAGAATTCATTCACACATCTATACATGTATTCATCTTCTAACATTTACTCATTTACTACATTGTTAGCCACTGAAGATGGAATATTCAAGAATAATGTTAAACCTTTTGGTGTGGATTAGAAGTCCATTGGACAAAACATTTAACTACTCAGCTACAAATTGTGCTGAGCAACATGCAGGAGAGGAATAGATTGGGAGACTCGGTAGAACCTAATCTTTACAGAGCACCACCAGCGGTTTTCTTTAAGCAGTTGACTCTTCATGCCAGACTCCAGGAATGGAACCATAAGAGCCATGTGCATAGGAGGGGAGAGCTTTAGAGGAGTGGCAGGGGAGGAGGGAAGGTGTGAGGAGGGGCCACATGCTCTGGCAAGTTTTATGTTGTAAAGGGAAACTGGCATCCATAGTTCTATACATAAAGAGCGCTTGTGATAACTCCTAGTCCAACAAAGCTCTCACTGTTGTTCGGAGTCAGTCTGCAGACACAAAGGATGCAGCCAAGATGCAGCTATGCTGCTGAATTGTGACTGGACTCCTTTCACTGCTTCCAGTGATACTTTAGGACCAGCAGGGACTCCTGTTTCCACCCTGCAGCTTTCACTAGACTGATGGTAACAACAATGGCCACGACTATAACAACAACAACAACAACAAAGCAGTCGAAATCTTAATTGCAAAACATCAAAGGAATTTAGAGAAAGAAAAATTACCTCCCCAAATTCACAGGAGGAAAAACTACCTCCCTGGTTCTACGTTTGTCCCTCTGCATGCCAAGCTATCTCTTCCTCTTTTCTACTCAGTCCTATAACTGAAGTGAGCATTCATCCTCCTCGAAACGAACGTGTCTTCCAGCTCCTTCAGCACACTGAATTATATTCTCCATAGCCATTAGAACTTGCATAAAGTACTTGTTTCAAATGATTAGCAAGACAAAAGACCTTTTCCTTATATGTCTCTTTCAATGTTGTTCTGGGAGATTTCAAAAATAGCCAATGATTTGTAATAGAGTGGGGTAAAATAAGAACAGCCTACCTAGCCATTTGCTTTACTCTCTGGCTATGCTGACATATTTTCACCCGCACACGGGAAGCCACATCAGTGACTGAGTAAGGTAAATCAGTCTATAGGGCAGGTAGTGGGGATAACTTGTACATGAGAGCATGGGCAGAGCAAATGTCTGCCGAGGTTGTAGAACCCTAAACTAAGAATGCAGAGAAATGTAGACTAGCTCATCAGCTGACCAGCTGGCCAGAGATCAAGAATCCAGAACTCAAATTATCCATCAGATAGATGGGGTCTCTAGTTTTCCAGTTTTCTTGGACAACGAGAATACCAAATGAACTGCCGTAGTTTAAAAAAAAAAAAAAGACAAAAACAAAACCCTCCAAATAACCTCAGAGGATCTATACTTATTTTACTGTCCTTACAAATGTGATTTCTTAAATAATTAAGATTTGAGACGTGGAAGCGAAGTTAAAAGAGCATTTCACAAGGAATAGATAAAAAGAGGCATTCTCAGAGAACTGTGGGGGCTGTTGAGAAACCCATGCTCATTTTGCAAACTGTGCTTCTTGCGAATTATCTCGAAAGCTCCCAGCATGCATTCCAAAACCTCATGCTATAGCTGTAAACACTAGCCTTCTCCATGTTGTGGGCATATTTTCTAGCCCAGAGATTTACTAAGGGTGTACTGTGATATGTACTGTACTCTGGAATGCAGTCCATCTGCCTTGCCCTGAGTGGCTCGTCCCAAGAGAGGAGGTGACTCACTGTCCAATTGCTGAAGACCCTGATTCAGTAAGGAGAGCCCTACAGAGCTGATTTTGAACAAGCACCCAGGTCATTCTTACCTCTGGATGCGTCTGAGAAACTCTTCCTGAGACTAGAAGAGCCAGTGATGAGAACGAAGCCGGAGGTTAGCACCACCCAACCTACACTGTCATAAAAAGTGTCACACTGGAATAGGAAACTAGCCCCCTGAAACCAATGAAGGCACTGGTGATGTCACACTGGAATGGGAAACTGGCCCCCAGAAACCAGTGAAGGCACTGGTGATGTCACACTGGAATGGGAAACTGGCCCCCTGAAACCAATGAAGAGACTGGTGATGTCACACTGGAATGGGAAACTGGCCCCCTGAAACCAGTGAAGGGACTGGTGAAAATACTGTCCTAGTCGGTCCAGCCCAGGCAACGAGAACAGAATTTCTGTATTAGAACCAAAGACAACAAACTAAGACTCTCCCCCAGGTGACTCCAATGCCCAGGGAAATTGATGGAATCCCCTCTCCTCTCCTCTCCTCTCCTCTCCTCTCCTCTCCTCTCCTCTCCTCTCCTCCTCTCTTCTCCTCTCCTCTCCTCTCTTCTCCTCTTGTCTCTTCCTCTCCCCTTCCCTCCCCTCTTGTCTCTGTCTCTCTCTGTCTCTGTCTCTCTTTCTCTCACATCATGCTAATCTAGTTTCTGTCTCTGTCTCTGTCTCTGTATCTCTCTCTCTCTCTCTCTCTCTCTCTCTCTCTCTCTCTTTCTCTCTCTCACATCATACCCCTCATGCTAATCTAGTGGGACCACACAGCTGCCTGCCTCTGGCCTGGCCAGCTTTGGCCTCAGATTATGACTAAAGCTCACAGATTCGCTTTGAGTTCTATCCCAGGAGCTGTAATTTTCTCATATAATTTAATACAACCTGATGTTGTAATAGAGTATAGTAATGTATAAAATGCTTTATACACATAACATGAAGACATACAATATATTTACAGTGAGTGCTTTGTTGGATCATGGTCTTTACTTGGAATCATAATATCCAGTATAGGCTTAAGAAAGATTTTTATTGTTATTAAATTTATATTATACTATATTGTCATTTCTCAACCCTTCTATGGGGGCTGCTTATCTAAGAGCATCAGAAAACACAGGTATTTAAACTACATTTCATAACAGTGGCAGAAAAAATAATTTTATGGTTGGGAGTCACCCATGAAGGATTGCAGCATTAGGAAGGTTGAGAATCACTGATCTGGTCACAGTTCGGAGAGGATCACATTGTTGTGGTCAGCCAGAAAGCTTCGTCAGAGCTGATAGACCAGGCAGGATAAAGTATGTAACAATGCTTAAGATATTGCTGGGAGATAGAAAGATGGATCTGAGATGAAGACCACTGGCTATTCTTCCAGAAGACAAAGGTTCAATTCCAAGCAACCACATGACAGTTTACAACAGCATATAACCCTTCTCCTGGGGAACTTGATGCACTATTTTGGCCTACATAGTCACTGCATACACATGGTGCACAACACATACACATAAAATCATACTAGAGATAGAAGTTTTGTTCTCAGAGACAGTCTCAAAGTAGACCTAATATTAATAGTTATGACAGATTAGTATTGGATTCCTTACTTATCAGGAAATTTCTTAATAAATACTAAGCATTGATTTTTGCTTCATACATGTTTATTTATTTAACATAACTATCCACCTGCATTGACGCCGATAGTCACTGCCTGACACTGTTACATAACTCAACCCAAACATAAACAAAACCACAGAGCTAACTCAGTGTCATACTAAATCACTACTTTATAGAAATGATATGGCCAGTTCTGTATTTGCTGATGAAGAGCTGTGTTTGTTCTTACACTTGTCTGTCCAGTTCTTATGGGGTTGAGTGTGAGGTCACATTATCTAGACCACCTTTACTGAAATATTGGTATTAATTTAGAAAAGTTCTACTCTTTTATTTAATATGATTATTAATTTTAATGAATATAGAAACTTGATGTTATACTCCAAAATCTAGTACTGGTCAAAGGTAAAATTTCAATAGAGTTTCTTGGTATAAATTAGACATAGGTTGTTTCTTGCAGAGCCTGGATGTCCCACATGGATATATATGAATGCAATACAAGAAACTGGGTTACCAACAGGGCATGAACTTCTCTATTTCTCTATGTACTTACAGATTCACACACACACACACACACACACACACACACACACACGCTATAAGAACATTTATGTTCAGGAACTGAGATCATAGGGTTTTTTGGAGACTTGAAAAAAACAGATATGCATTAGTTAAATAATAAAAAACTTCCTTTTTATAAATACATTCTTGAGTAAAGGGTTACTCAAGTGCATATTATAAACTGATTTTTGTAAGGAAAAGTAAAACAATGTTTTGGAAAATAAATGTTTATATACTGAAATTTTAATAGTAACTGCCTCTGAGCAATGAAATTAGGAATTACTTTCTTAATGGTTTTGTTTGTTATATATAATATGCACCCACTAACCTCCAGTAGTCCAATGTTGTCTGTTCATTCTCCTTGATTCTGAGTAAGACTCTCCGATCTGCTTCTAATAGACAACAACAAACTAATATAATACCACTTTTGACTCTAGGTTTATAAAAGGTTTCTTCTATTATAGTCTCTCTCTTGCTGTTTTGTGAAATTGCTTTCCTTAGAAAGTCAGGTGCCATATTGTCACACACAGCTTATGTAGCAGAGGATGTATGTTTCTGGACTCAGCTGAAGAAATCATTTCCCTTCCCCTTTCCCCCTGCAGCCCTAATCAGACCCTCATTGCACTTTCTGGCTGCCCCATGTCAGTTTGACTGAAGCCCTACAATGAACTTTGAGCTAGATATGTGTGGCTCAGTAGCATTCAGTCTCTAGGTCCATATAAAGAGTCAGATAATAACAGTTATGGATGGATGTGGTAGGATACTGGAATGAGAGGACCAAGTGGAGAAAAGGAGGGGAAAATTATGGGTAGAGACAGATAAAATTAATTAAGGGCATTTGAAGGGCAGTATAGAAAAGTAATATAATAGAAGCTTCCATATATATATATATATATATATATATATATATATATATATATATATATATATGGAAGGTGACTTAAATGAAGTTACCAAATAGTGGGGAAGACAGAGCCCCAACTGGATGTCTCCTCTTATCAAATGAAGTTTCTACTACCAGGAGTAGGTTACATCTAATTTACTTGTTGACCAAAGAAATCCCATGGGAACTGTCAAACAACCCAGGCTTTTTGCCAAGACTATAGGTTGTTCTCCACAAACTGACAACAAGGCCCTGTTGCTGAAGACAACACCTACGCAATTCACTGAAGGAGAAGCCAAACTGATACCTACACAAAGCCTTCTCCTCTATGTTCTAGAGTTTTTGGTACAGAAATTACTTTACACACTATAAAAGGAGAAACATAAACACCTACCCATCCACAAATCCTTTGATCTACAATGGTGTCTGTTGTGTTTTATAAAAAGAAAAGAAGCCAGGAATATGTTTGGTGGAGGCACAATAAGGTATAGGAGAAGGAGAAGGGGGTGCCTCCGTGAGCCCATGCTGAGATATTTCTTCCCCCTGAGGTACCAGCCACATGGATGGTATAGTATAGAATTGAGTTTATTCAGGGCATGGGGAGGGGAGTTGAAAGAAAGACAGAGAGAAATAAAGGGAGTAGAGGAGTAGAGGCCACCCATGAGCATGTGGACAGAGAGAGGGAAGGGAAATAGGGAGAGAGGAGGCGGATCAGGAGCAAGAGGAGAAGAGAGAAAGACAGCAAGAGAGCAAGAGAGAGAGGAGGAGGCAAGCAGCCCCTTTTATAGTGAGTCAGGTACACCTGGCTGTTGCCAGGTAACTGTGAGGTAGAGCCTAGACTAAATGCCGACAGTGTCCCACCTGTAAGATATGCTAGGGCAATGGAGGCACCAAGCTTGTGGGAGTAACTAACCCATTTTTTGATTTGACTTGAAACCAACTTCACAAGATGGAGCCTATATCCAATACTACTTGGGTGGCATGTAGCAATCAAATGACTTCTAATGATATTCTGCTGTACTCATAGATCAACACCTTGCAGCTGCCATCAGAGAAGCTTCCTCCTGAAGCAGATGGCAGCAAATATAAAAACCAAGAGATAGACATGATACAAAGAGTGAGAAACCTTGGAACACTTGGCCCATGGGTTCTCAACCTTCCTAATGCTGCGACCCTTTGATATAGTTCCTCGTATTGTAGTGATCCCCAACCATAAAATTATTTTGTTGCTACCTCATAGCTCTAATGTTCCTACTGTTACAAAGTATAGTGTAAGTATCTGTTGCATGATTCTCCAAGGACGTTGCTATCCACAGGTTAAGAACCACTGATACCCTAAGTGGTATCTCTCCATCAGATTTCTCTCCTTGGGGATAGGAATTAGGGAACTCCTTAGAAGAGGATGTGAAGGAGTGTAAGAATCATAGGGGATGGAGGCACACCATGGATACAAGGCCTTCTAAATCAATATGATTGGTGGACATATAAATGAATATGGAACACACACAGGACCTGCAGAGGTTCGCACTAGGTGGAGCCCTACAGATGAAAGTAGAAGTGGGCATACACCCATCCCTAACCCAAAAGCTACCTCCACAAGATAGGCACTTACAAAAGAACGTTTAGTTTCCCCCAAGGGGAGCCTTACTGGAGAAACAAACTACTCTGAAGGATAGGCTCATGCCCCAGCTGTAGATGGCCAAGACAAAATGAGCTCAGTGGCTTCTTTGGAGGTTCCTTGTCTCATAATGTCATGACAAGGCTCTTCCTTAACTTTTAAAACTCATCTTATTGTTTTTATTTTATTGTATTTATATTTTTTCTTCTTCCTTTTATTCTACAAGTCCTGGGAATTATGATTTCTGGTTTAGCAGTTGCCTTAGGGTTTTACTGCTGTGAACAGACATCATGAACAAGGCAACTCTTATAAAGACAACATTTAATTGGAGCTGGCTCATAGGTTCAGAGGTTCATTCCATTATCATCAAGTCAGGAACATGGCAGCATGCAGGCAGGCATGGTGCAGGCAGAGCTGAGAGTTCTACATCTTCATCTGAAGGCTACTAGGAGAAGACTGGCTTCCAGGCAGCTAGGATGAGGGTCTTAAAGCCCATGCTTGCAGTGGCACACCTACTTCAACAAGGCCACACCTACTGCAACAAGGCCACACCTCCAAATAGTGCCACTCTGGCTGGGCTAGAGCTGGGCTAGGCATACTCAAACCACTGCAGCCGTCCTATGGGATTTTTGAGTGTGCAAACAAGTGGCTCTCCATCTTCTTTCTGTTGATGAAACCATCCAATTCCAGTGTGTTAGTTTTGGTTTTTATCTTATTGTACGTTATTATATTTCATTATGTCGCTATCCCATAGAAGCATGTTTGTATTATAATGACGGACACTAAGGGTGTGGATCCAGATACAAAATGGAGTAGGGAAGAGCTGTGAGAATTAGAGGGAAGGGAAACTGTCATCAGAATAGAGTATGAGAAAAATACCTATTTCCAATAAAAGGGAAAACATAAACATCACTATTTGATGACACTGAATTGATATGTGTGTGTTGAGGGGGGATTGTTATGGCAAGAGATCATGAATTGTCTTCACTAAACATAAACATGTTTGTAGACACTGAAGAAGAATATCAGTTCATTTTTTTTAGTCTCTCCTTGTTTTCTTGGTCCCTTCTTCCTTCCCTTTCTTTTTTTGTCAGAATCATGGAGCTGAAGAGAATTACTCGGGATGTTGGGAGTCTTGGCTCAGTGGCCCTGTCTAGTAGTATATGCACATCCTCTGTCTTCCCCTTCTTCTTGCATTAGGCTCACATTTGTCGTTCCCTGCTGCAAATGTTTGCCTAGATCTATACGATGCATGTGTATTTTTCGAGCAGAGAGTTCATACCAAGCTATGTATGATCTTGTGCTTCGGGAAGAGTCAGCACTGGTGTTGTAATAAAAACCCGCCCTGCCTTTGAAGGTGTCATGGGAGCCAGTTAGAATTCTGTGGGCAGATTTTTGTCTTGAAATTCTTCATTAGGAAGATGGGACAGCGCCTGGCTGGAGTATGCAGCTGTAACCCCAGTCTTCTAGAGGCTGAAGAAGAGGCTCCCTGTGAGTTTAAAGTCATCCCGTGCTACAAAAACCCTGCACCCACAAAACACACACACACACATTTAATTAAATTATATGTAATTATATAAATATATAATATATATTTACATTATGTATAATTGTGTATTCAATAATAATAGATATTTGCACATTATATATCAGCATATATTGATATATAATTATATACATATATATCATAGAGAGACAGGGAAGGGGAAAATACTAATTTCTTATCAAGTAAATATAATACATGGATTAGATTCCCCAAACACTGAATGAGTCATCTGTTCCTTGTTCAAGCTCCAGTGAGAAACACAGAATTAGAATATTAACATGAGGAGGAAATGATGAGGAATCAGGACACCATGTGATTGGGCATCTAAGCAGAGCTACGCAAGCATGTCCTATCTTGAACTCACCTAGCACCACTCCCTGGAGAGTCACTGAACATCCAGCACTTATGATCTCAGATTCCATATGACATGTCTGAATCAGGAATGATATGGTAATTCTCACAGTTACAGAGTGGAAAATATTTATAGTGTAGCAGCCGAATGTGTCTTTATTTCACATTTTAAGAACCCCACCACATGGTAGAAGTGAAAATGCTTTGAATAAGATGTGGGTGAGCCCCGGAGTCCCTGCCTCCAAAGCGAGATAGCTTTTTGATAGAAAACACTCTCCTTGTTCATCAGGGTTGCTAGCCTATGGTGAGCTTAATTAAAATCAATGGAGAAAAAAATTGAATACTAAGAAGAACTATTTGGGCCTCATGAAATGTAAATGAGTCGAAATATGAAATTCCCAAATAACCTTGGGTCGCGGACTCTGCTTAGCAATCACCTTATTGATCCATTGAAGGACGTCTTTCTTCTTTTCCTCTCTTCCACTGTCCGTGACAGAATTGGGATGGGATAAAGCTTCCAGATTGGAGCAGGAAACCCCACACTGCCTCTGTTGGCACTGTCTCCCCACCCCTCAGTCACTTACTCTTATATTTCTCTATTAGTATCCCCTCCCCCATCTGTCTCTGTGGCTCTGTCTTCATACCTACACAGAAGAAAACAAGCCAGAAGTTGGTAGAAAGAGATTGTACTCTCCAGTGGCCTGGAATTGAACTTGCCCCTTAATTCTGAATGTGAGGAAAATGCATTTCTTCCTTATATCTCATTTGGACACAATTTTACTTTGTGCACATGTAATTCAAGGCCATAAAGAAGGAAGCTCACTGAAAACGCAGCCAGTTCAAAGTGGCCGATCCTCCTTTAAAGACATTTAATAGCACATACACAACTCACAAAAGAATGGTTGAAAAACCGTCTTCCCTACTGCTGAGCATTTTACCATGTGACTTCAGAGTCCTCACCACAAGAGCACAACGCTTCCTCTCCTGCTTCCTCTTCCATAATACCTCATCTGCTTTCATTGATGGAGAAGCGTCAGGTTCAAGTGTTAGAGGCAGTGGTTTGACATTTCCACATTACATCCCTGTGGTCAACTGAAGGTCCTTAGACTAGGTCGTAGAGGATGAATGAGGCACAGAGCAGAACCATGTTGCCCTGTCTGTCCAAGTGGAAGCCTACAAGACCCCATCCCTAAACTGATAAGCCCAGTCCAGCAGAACTGGCCAGAGTTGATGCTAGACTCATAAGCACCAAATGCTTCTTGCCAAGGGTTATGAGGGTTTTGTGGTTCCATTACACGGCATTGTAACGGCAGTACCTAACCAACACAGCGGTACTTAACCCATATGCTCTGAAAAGATGACACGTTTAAGAAAATGATTTGGGAAGTAAGCTAGTATTGACATCACTGGGCTCCATTCCTGCTTCTGTGTGTGTGTGTGTGTGTGTGTGTGTGTGTGTGTGTGTGTGTGTGTGTGTATGTGTGTGTGTGTCTGTAAGCATGCATACGGACACACGTGTATGTCTAATGAAATGACCTAATTGGTATTCTTCTCTATGGACAATTAAAGATTATATATCTTTATCCAATTGTTGGGTAACATTGCCACAGAAATTCATTCATTTGCTCCCTTAACAACTGCCTATCAAATAGCTATGGCATACTTGACACCAAGGACGTGAAGGTAAATGACCCAGAGAAGTACAGAAGAACCAAACCTGTCCTTATGACCCTTCTCCCTATTAGTAACACATTGTAAGATGGTACTTGATGAACTGACAACTCTGCCCCAAACGCTTGGTGGTGTTTCACTAGAACCATTGACTATTAGGCTCTGTAAATACTATTTCCAGCTTAATAATCTATTAAACATGGTCCAAACCAAAGAGAGATGGGGTTGGTGTATTCCCTAGTCCATAATGTCACATTTCAAGGGAAGACTTCCTTTGAAACATGAAACTCTTGACACTGGCAGTATGGAAACTGAAGCACATGTCGCTCAGTGGGTGCCAGGGACCTATATTATGTCCTACTGTTGCTTACAGAATTTTCAATATTCCCTTATCCATTTCTGCTACTATGTATGGCAGCTTATAGCCGTGGTAATCATTTCCTGTGTTTGAAAAAGAGATGAAAGCGTTCATGGATGAAAGCAAGTTGGATTTAATCTCCTTCTCTCTCATCCGGTGCATGGTGCTGATCATTTTCAGAAAGAAAAAAAAAAAAACACGACTTAAGCTCATTTTTGTCATAAAAAAAAAAAAAACTAGTTTCATAATAATCAGATGGGCAATTCCTAGTGTATACAATTCTAATATAATTACCAGGAGGAAATGTAGAGGGAGTTGCAGGTTGGAGATAAAGAAAAGCCTGTGAATTTTGTATTAATGTCTCAGACTCTCTTATTTGTGCAAGTAATCAATCTTTGGGGGAGTAGAATAGTAATTCTTTGTGGGAGAAAAAAATGACAAGAGTCAGAAGAAGAAAAAAAAAAAAAGATAATCTGAGTTCCATTCGGTACACAGCAGGTCAGCTGTGATTGACAAAGCTCATCACAAAACTATAGCTCACGGAGAAATCCCAGTAGCAGAGTCTCATTTACAGCCAGAGCAGTGTTAATGACATGTTTAACAGCTGCTTGTTGACGTTCGGAATCTGCATTAACCCCGCAGTGCAGTGAACAGAGAAATAAGGGAAAGTATTGAAATCAAGCCTTCGTTACTCTGACAGGCCAGGTGAAAGGCTTGTCTGTGGGTCGCCATGAGCCGAGTAAGAGGCCCGGAAGGTGGAGGGTTCAATTGCATGGACAGACCATCTTGGAGATGACAGGGTCTGATCAATAAACACAGAGGGCTATAGAAGCAAAGCCCCTCATGTTCAACTCAAACAATGAGACAGAAAGTCTGGCAAAGCAGAATGAAGTCACGGCTTGAGACGCCAAATATTATGCCAGCATTAGAGCTGCCAGAGATGAGGTCAGTGTTGGATCCAGTGACTGCTGTAGCATCAGGAAGATGAAGAGATGCTGTTCCTGCAAATTCATTTACCCCTGGGAATATTGTTTATTCATTTCAGCTGGAAAAGCAATGCAGCGCATGAATCGTGGCTTACTTTCTAGACTTCTGAAAATCATATTGAGTTAGCACCAAAGACAGTTGGTGAGTCCTTAGCTCCCAGACAATGTGGCAGGTGAGAGACAAATCCTCTTTCCAAGAGCGCATGTGCCTTTTGGACCCAGGAATAAGAATTGGGAGAAGTTGGTTTTCATGGAGTCCACTGACTAAATGGTTTTCTTCAAGTGGTTCATGTGTTCTGTGGATGTGAAGCTCCAGCCTGATATTAGAAGAGGACATCTGCCATTTTGAGCAAAGAAATAAAGACTGAGGAAAGGCAGGGCATTTGGAGGCAGAATTCCATCTCCTCTACATTTAAAAATAATGAATAAATAACTCCAAGCATCTTATGCAAAGCTCTGTTTTTATTTATACCATGAGAATGATACACATCATGAAGTAGCTAGCTATAAGGATTAAAATAAATGCCAAAAACCACAGCACTGGCAAACCCTCCATAAATAAGTGTGTCATTCTTGCCCCTGTCTAAAACTCATACAGATGTTCCAGTCTGCCCAGGGCACCTCACTAGCACACACTAGTCATCAAAATGCCCCTGCCCACTGATAGAATGTTAGCTCTCGGAAACTAGTGCATTTTCCTCTTTATCCCCTCATTTATCCCAAATACCTAAATTCAGCCTCCGATACATAATACATACTCAGAAAATATTTGGGAATGAACACATCTTCTATACCAATTTGAAGAGTCTTCTTTCAGTTGGCCTTTGGCTTCTGTTGAAATCTTCATTTGCTTAAAGAAAACAGCCCAGGTCCCAGGGTTTAGGGTTGTGGAACCAATTTCAGTCATGCTGTCATTTTGCAAATAAGGGCATGAGGCCTGTAAGAGAGAGGGAGGGAGGGAATAAGGAGGGAGGGAGGGAGGGAGGGAGGGAGGGAGGGAGAGAGAGAGAGAGAGAGAGAGAGAGAGAGAGAGAGAGAGAGAGAGAGATTGAGAATCTTGGTCTAGGCTAAGGAAGTTGACGAACAAACATTGAATATTTCACAGACACTGCAGTATCTTGCTGCACAAGTTGCTGAGGTCAAGAAGTCATCGACCATGGAGTCTGGAGGGTCTCAAGTCACAAAAGCAGACTCACATGCCCTTCATCTTCTAAGCCCATCTTACTTTTCAGATCTTCATCTTTGCCATTCCATATGAACAAGAGGATTGGAGAAGGTCTCTGCTTGATCCATTCATCTGTACACCTTGATGACCTTGCAGTGATCCTGCACAAGGGCATATTATCCCTGGAGGGTTCCTGCATAGGGGCTTGCTACATAAGAGTGATCCTTCACAGGGGTATGCTATCCCTGGAGAGATCCTGCACAGTGGCATGCTATTTCTGGAGGGATCCTGCACAGGGTCATGGTATTCATGGAGGGGTCCTACACAGGGGCATGCTCTCCCTGAAGAGATCCTGCATAGGGGCATGGTATTCATGGAGGGATCCCGCACAAGGGCATGCTATCCCTGGAGGGATCCTCAAAGGGGCATGCTATTCCTACTCCCTTTATTTGTGTTCCCACTCAGAAGTGAGTAGCTCTTTCAAAGATGAGCTTTGCAGCCCCATTTTCACATGAATTCATTTGGAAGTAAAGTAGTTCCTTGAGCAAAATGGCAAGTTGTCTATGCAACATCTGGCATGTTTACTCTCTGTCCAGTAAGAGTGAAACAGAGCAGGGTCAGCTAGCACTGGCAGTGATGCCTCTCAGGGGGTTAGGGCCTTACCAGAGAATTCAGTAGGCTGAAGGGAGAGGGGAATATTGGGCAAGAAGGAAGACAGACAGTAAGGACAGGGAGAAGGAGAAAGCAAGCAATTCTGTAGCATTTCAACTGTTGGTTTATCATGTTACTTACTATTCCCCATAATCTAATACACAAATGCATTGCAGTTACTCATTGCATAATAGCAGGGCTATATTCTGAAGTCCATCATCACATAATTAAGTTGCATGAAAGTCACATAATATGCTTATACAAACCTAGATGCTATCAAATACTGTATAGCTTAGCTTCTGTGACAGCCTATTGTTGCTAAGCTATATAACTGAACCACGTGGCACTGTGCTGAATCCTATAGGTAACTGTGACACACTCTCCACTACTCTTGCATGACTACACATAGAAAAAGCATAGTGAAATACCAGAAGGTAGGGATTTTTCAGCTCCATTATAATCTTATGGACCCAATGTCCTATGAGAGCATTGACTGAAAACTGTGCTGCACCATGTCTGTATTTCTCCCTGTTCTGAAAGAAAATAAAAATGCCTGAGGCAAAATGAGTGCCTAGCTTTGTATTGTCTGTGTTGGCAGTTCAGGATTGAAAGCCTTTCTGAAGTCCTTCCCATCCAGAACACTAGTACTGCAGCTTTGCTTTATTTTCACATATCCATGGCAAATCATGTTCTAAAAATACTAAATGGAAAAAACTCTAGAAATAAATGATGTTTAAGTTGTAAATAGTGTACAATCTTGTCTAGATTGATAAAATTTCCTGCAACCCATTCTCTATGAATCTCTGTTTGACCTACCCACCTTTGTGGTCCACATCTTGGTCACTGTATCAATCTTGTAGCATCAAATGCTTATATTCAAGTAATCCTTATCTTATTTGGTGATTACATCCCAAGAGCACTAACAATAACAATTGGGATATGCTAGAGAACTTGTAATATGCATTTTTTAAAAAAATAAAAGATAAGGTAAGAGTTTTTAACTTTGTAAGCAAAGAAAAAGTAAAGGTTGGGGTTGATGTGATAGTTTGAATATGCTTGGTCCAGGGAATGGCACAATTAGGAGGTATGGCTGGGTTGGAAGAAGTGTGTTACTGTGGGGATGGATTTGAGCCCCTCCTCTAGCTTCCTGAGAGATTCAGCTTCTCCTGTACCATGCCTGCCTGGATGCTGCCATGTTTCCACCTTGATGATAATGGACTGAACCTTGGAACCTGAAAGCCAGCCCCAATTAAATGTCCTTATAAGAGTTGCCTTGGTTATGGTGTCTATTCACAGCACTAAAACCCTAAATTATATCAAGACAGTTGATATAAGAATAAATCTCCTATCTGTGAAATTATGAAGAGAATCACACACTATTTTGGGTCTCGTAGTCCAAATCTGCAGCAGTGGCTGCCGATTATGCCAAATGCTGAATCATTCCCTTCCCTTCATCTTGTTACATGAGCATTGTCACAGCCACAGGAAGACAGAGAGTGATACACCCCATTCTACTCTGAGAGTGCCTGCATTCACACGACACCATTATCAGTATTGTCAATGACTTACCTAGCTTACAAGTTGGCCTTTAACACATGTATGGTAGCAAAAACAAATGCTGTGTATAATGTTTGGTACAACCTGCAGTTCCTGTCACCCACTGAACACCATAGAAGAGATTCCCCGAAAAAAAGATGGAGGGTACATTTGATAATAAGTTTTTTCAACCACTAAAGCCTATTGGTATTAATGTTTAGAAAACAAGAACAGTCATGGATAAGAATCTGGAGGTCTCAAAATAGACACACTGAGCTCCCTTCCCCACAGAGAGCCCCAAATATCCCAAAGAGCCAATCACCTCTAAAGAACCCTACCCCTGAAGCCAACACAACACGTACTTCTCTATTTTGCATTTAGGCAATACATTCAAAGACCTAGCCATGGTCTTTTATAAACAGTTCATGTAACGTGAGAATCATTCAACTACTAAATTCTGAGCCATGCCAGGATTTGGAGTGCTGAGACTCCTTCCTCTGACTTTGTGATACTCTCCCTTCACCATGTCCATCTCTCCATGATCATCAAATCCTTGTGGAAACTTGTAAAGTGTTTCCAAATGTAAACAGATTTAATATTCTTTTTACAACACACTGACATACATGTGCATACTTACTTTACACACAAATCTGTATGTGTTGTTTAAAATTTGATTGTTTCTCATTCTTTGATAAAGCCAAACTTGGAGTAGCATCTAGGATGTGTGTTTGGGGTCTTCTGTGATTCCGCTTTGCTCCAGCACACGGCTGTTGAGCAGTTGTGGCCTATCAGCATTAAAGTATAGGGATACTCACCCTCCAATACAGAATGTAGATGACTTGACTTATGCTAGACATTGTGTTTTTTTATAGACAGAATCTCCAGGGATTCTCCCAACAACGAGCCAGTCACTATTATGTAAGTTTCATAAGAAAAAATATTGGAGGTTAAAATATATTATACACACAGACACACACACACAAATATGTCATAGCTGTTTTAATTTTCTATTGCTGAAAAAACACAATGACCAAGACAACTTACAAAAATAAGTATTTATCTGGGAACTTACTATTCTGGAGGGTTATTATCATGGTTATTATCATGGCAGCAGGCTGGCAGGCTGGTGCTAGGGTAGTAGCTAAGAGCTTAGATCTCAATCCACAAACAGAAAGCAGAGAGAGAATACAAATGAGGAATGATGTGGGAGATTGGAACATCGAAGCTAGTGACACACCCCCACCAATGAAGCCACACTTCCTAATCCTTTCCAAATAGTTGCACCAACTATGGACCAAACACTCAAATACAAGAGCCTCTGTGGACTGTTCTTTCTTAATCTCCTTTTGAATGAATATGATCTGACTGCATTCAGCAAGTCTTTACTCGGTGTCTCCTCTATGCCAGGCTCTCACTTAGGGACAGGATCAGACTCAAGAATGTATGAGACTGAACCATATATCCTTACTCAAAGATCCCACAATCTAGTGGAAAAGACAAAAGATAATTTCAAAGAGAAGAGTGAGGTGGGGGGTGGTATGGCTCAGCTCTTATTTCACAGAGGATTATGATGGAGCCTATTACAGATCAGACACTTCACTCTTCACAATTCCTCCTGGAAGCTTCATGCCTGCTGAAATGTCTAGAAAAGAAAGGGGAGTCCTAGGGAAACTGATGGAGGACATATAAGTAGGTAAATTTGGGGACTCCAAAGAGTATAACAAGTCACACTTACCAACAACCAGGTTGGAAGGCAAGTTTACTCTTAAACTCTATCCAAACTTTAAAATACATTAGTAGCGCTCAAGCTATTGTGACCTTCAGGAGCTCTGATTCTAAAGCATGTATGTATGTAGTTATTTTAGAACATAGTTTCAGTCATGAAACATTCATGACCAAAAGAGCTGTATGGAATTCTCCTCTACATCAGAAGTTTTTCAGTTCCTTTGGAAAGTATACTAGAGCATAGACTTCCTAAGAATACATGTGTTTGCCCCCTCTCTCTGAAAATATCTTTCTATTTCTATGCATCCAGACTGAAAATTGTTATAAACTTCAAACACCAAAACATGCCTGCTCACCCAACTAACTTGTACTTTTAGGTTTAGAAAAAAATAGGTTTCCCTCCAGAAGCAATGTTCGGTGTTGGAATTCACCTCTCCTTTGTTCAGTGTGATTAATAGCATCAGAAGTACCTGAAGATATTCTGTTGTTTCTGCTACAGCATACTTCAGTTGACTATTTTTACTTTCATTTATTTTTAATATATTTTAAGTAAAATATAATTTTATAAATCTCCCTTCTTTTCCTTCCTCCACAATCTCTTCCATATCCCCCTCATTCCCTCTCAGATTGATGGCCTCTCTTTCTCTGACTACCATTGTTATAAACAGAGGCACAAATACATCAATATAAACTGTGGAATCCATCTTTGTCATTTGTGTGTCTATTGTTTCAGGACTAACCATTTTCTATTGGATAACCAGTTAGGGGGCTCATCTCTGAGAGAGGTTAATTCTCCCTCATTCTGTATCTTTGGTTACCTGTAGCTTTTTGTCCAGGAGTGAGTCTCTGAGATTTCCCTTTTCCACATGTCTATTGGTTTTGTCATGATTCAGGTCTTATTTAGGTGACCAGGAGACCCAGTTACACAGCAGACTTTCTGTTTCTCTGACCATCACAATATTTCTACTCCCTCTTCTGAGCCTGAGATCCAGGACATGTAGATATATTCCTACTGGCTGGGCTCTGTAAGATCTGTTGATCTCTGAATAGTAACCAGTTCTTATTTTCTATAATGATCTCCATCTCCATTACTTCTAAAGAAAAGATCCTTGCAGTTGTTGTGTTTGTTTGTTTGTTTGTTTGAAGTCTCTCTTTATAGCCTGGTTGTTTGGGAACTTGCATAGACCAGGATGGCCTTGAACTCATTGATAACTCTCTGCCTCCTAAGTGCTGGGATTAGAGGCATTAACCACAATGCTTGGCCATGAGAGAAGGCTCTTTAATGAGGGGTGAGAACTATACTTATCTAGTGGATGTAAGGATATGTTTCAAAATATAGATAAGAATTATACTGGTCTGGTAACATGGTGGTAGTAAGTTCTCTTTTAAGGTCCATGACTTTAAGGTCATTGGCTGTATTTCCATTATTAGGCAAGATTCCCTCATGTTGAGTAGATTTTGAGTCTAACTAGATAGTTATTGGTTGCTGCCAACATGCATATGCCATGATTACACTGTTAGAGATATCTTGCAATGCTGCCATTGTATCCATAGGCATCACAGATGGATTAGGACTACGGATTGCATGGATTCCTTCTTTCCCTAGGCAGCTTGAATTCTTGACATCCTATTTTAAAACTTTGGCATTTGCTTTTTGAAGTGAGAATTCAATGTCAATTGAGGACTTAGTGAAGTATCCTAGAGGGCTGCAGACTTCTTTGAGGTGAAGATTAAATAGACAGGACACTGAGTACCATGTCATATGTCATATGTCATATGTCACTGTAGACATACGTCAGGGATGGGTAGTTTATCTAATGTAGGCTGGAAGTGAGGTGCTTTTGAGATATGGGCAGAGTCAAGAGTCCTGGCCACTGTCTATATTATACTCAAGAACCTGACAAAAACAATCTAGTGACCAGATAGATTAAGAAAGCATAGAGCAGTTGAGCTGGTATGTGAAAATTCACTTATGTCCTCAGAAGAAAACTTCAGTCTCTTTAACACCCGAACCCACTCCTTACCAAGAGAAGTTTTAAGAATGACTTAGGCTATCATAGTGTTAATCAATGCCGTTAGCTAAATATTGTTCTTTTAACTTCAAAGTAAATAATCAAATTTTACTTCCTATTTATTATGATAGAAGCAGTGACTGTGTCTTTCTTTGCTCAATGAATATAACCAGCAAATTACTTGGACTTTGTCATGGTTTATATATGCTTGGCCCAGGGAGTGACACAATTAGAAAGTGTGGCCTTGTTGGAGTAGTTGTGTCACTGTGGGCATGGGCTTTAAGACCTTCATCCTAGCAGCCTGGAAGCCAGTATTCTGCTAACAGACTTCAGATGAAGATGTAGAACTCTCAGCTCCTCCTGCACCATGCCTGCCTGGATGCTGCCATGCTCCCATCTTGATGATAGTGGACTGAACCTCTGAACCTGTAAGTCAGCCCCAATTAAATATTGTCCTTATAAGAGTTGCCTTGATCATGGTGTCTGTACTGGCTGGTTTTGTGTGCCAACTTGACACAGGCTGGAGTTATCACAGAGAAGGGAGCTTCAGTTGGGGAAGTGCCTCCATGAGATCCAGCTGTGGGGCATTTTCTCAATTAGTGATCAAGGGGGTAGGGCCCCTTGTGGGTGGTGCCATCCCTGGGCTGGAAGTCTTGGGTTCTATAAGAGAGCAGGCTGAGCAAGCCAGGGGAAGCAAGCCAGTAAGGAACATCCCTCCATGGCCTCTGCATCAGCTCCTGCTTCCTGACCTGCTTGAGTTCCAGTCCTGACTTCCTCTGCTGATCAACAGCAATGTGGAAGTAAGCTAAATAAACCCTTTCCTTCCCAACTTGCTTCTTGGTCATGATGTTTGTGCAGGAATAGAAACCCTGACTAAGACAGTGTCTGTTCACAGCAGTAAAACCCTAACTAAGACAGACTCCAAGCATGATTCAGCACCTTCTCACCCATTGCTATGTCAGTGCTGGGAGTAATGCAGATGAGATAGCTGGCTTCTTCACTGCTCAACCTGAGCTCAGGCTCCTTGCTGACTCACAGTGATGAGCAAGTGACATCGGGGGTTTAGTGAGCTGAGTTATTAAAATGTGAAAGTTATTTGTTATCACAGCACACTCTTGCAGATCCTGACTGATTCATCTGGGAATGAACACAAGCTCTCCAATTTTGAGAAAATAAAAACAAGGAAATCTAGTTTCTAAATACGTTGTTGGTGGGATTTCTCCACAGTAGATGTTGCTCAAAGTGGTTAGTGGATACTTGGGGCAAAGACATTTTAGTCCTCAAAATGCTAATTCAGAAAGTTCATATTATGATTCCCTTTAATATGCTTGCTATGTATATTCGAGCCCCAGTTCATCCCTCCTTCCACAAGAAAATATGGCAAATTGTCCAACACTAATCCTAAAATAGTATATAAGGCTTACATTTGGTAACATCTTTCTACATCATATTTCAACTAAATAACTGTAATGAAGTTAATAGTAGATAATTTTACTAACCCTTGTATGTATTATTGTAGAGAAATGAAGAAATACAGGCATAAGAGAAATATATAGGGCATTAAGAAGTTGTGTGAAGCTAAGTAGGTTGAATTTATAATCCATGAGTTTGAGATACATAATTCCTGAACATAAATGTAAGCTTTTGATTTCCTCTCTATATAGCTCCATAAAATAGAGGAGTATTATGCATTCAAGTTAACATTGGGTTTTCTTTGAAGAGAGGTAGAGAGAATATTAATGACATCCTGCCTGATCTCTGCCATGTGCCCAGCATTTCCCCACCTGTTGTGTGTTATGAATCATCAGGTGCTTTGAGCCCATGCAACAAAAACAGGTGGCCATGTACTCACTAAGAAAATGGAAAATTTCAACTTGGTATTAAGTGTTCCTTTTCTAGTAGTCCTGGCTGAGGCCCCAAAGAATGGAACACTGTGGAGATAATCTCCTTCTTTCTTTTCAAGAGGTAGTCAAACCATCTGTGTTAGTTTCTAATCCTGCCCTGACAGATTACCGGCAATTTACTAATGGGAGGCAAAAAGAACACAACATCTCACAGCTCTGCTGCTCACATGTGTAGGGAAGTGAGACGTCTTCCTTGGCTCCTGTCTCTGACACTGGTAGGTTGAATCATCTTGTAGTGTCCATCTCTCATAGTCTACCCTCACTATGGTCAGAGCCTACAGAACCCTTCTGAGGACTCCAGCTGAGACTAGAGATAATGAATCCAGGATTACACTCCTAGCTTAAGGGCCACCACCTTAATGGCAACTGCCTCATTGCCATAAGTTATTTATTATACCTGGGAGTCACAGCAGGGGTATTGTCTTAATCAGGGTTTCTATTCCTGCACAAATATCATGACCAAGAAGTAAGTTGGGGAGGAAAGTGTTTATTCAGCTTATACTTTCATGTTGCTGTTCATCACTAAAGGAAGTCAAGACTGGAACTCAAGCAGGTCAGGAAGCAGGAGATGATGCAGAGGCCATGGAGGGATGTTCCTTACTGGCTTGCTTCCCCTGGCTTGCTCAGTCCACTCTCTTATAGAACCCAAAACTACCAGCCCAGGGATGGCACCACCCACAAGGGGTCCTCCCCTCTTTATCACTAATTGAGAAAATGCCTTACAGCTGGATCTCATGGAGGCATTTCCTCAACTAAAGCTCCTTTCTCTGTGATAACTCCAGCTTGTGTCAAGTTGACACAAAACCAGCCAGTACAGGTATCTTGGTAGGGAGGTCACTCTTCATGTATGAAAACTATGACATCTTGCATTCAGACCCCAAACTGATTTGCCAATGACCACCCAGCAGTCATACTTGATGACTAGAAGCTGATCAAAGAGAGGTTGACCTGAAGAAATGCAGGGTTGATGTGCACTTGCATTGTGGGAAGACATGAGATGTTTGTTCCTATCACATGCCATGCAAAGAGAACCAATGGTCTAAAGAATGGGTAGAACCTTTGAGGGTTTGTGGCCTGTGTCCCTGGAATTTGAGCATCACAGAAACCCTCAGAACACTAAAGGCCAGAAGCTTTGTTTAACCCCGGAGATCTGAAGAGACCCTGTAGTGAGAGGTGCTGTCACTCTCAATGCTGCACATCATAAGTAATTTTCCATACATGTCAAGATAAGATATACAGCAGACAAAAGCAATAAGCCAGGCAGGGAGCAAGGTGCTGGCACCAACTGAATACCTACCAGCCACACCGGGTGGCTATACCAGAACTCCTCCCTCAGCAGCCTGTAGAAGTGTCTCTCGAGAAAACAGCAACGTGATCCTATCATACAAAGAATACCACAATTTAGTCCCAAAAGCCCAAACAGCCCAAACAAAGAAAGTTACTCATAAAGGACCCTTCCATGCGGAGGAGTGATTTGAGTCCAGTGGGCTTATTTTTTGCAGGCAAAACAATCTACCTTCCTTCCTCACTGTGTGCAACTCAAACTTGTGTGGGTCTTGAGATTCAGGCAGATTTTTCCCTATAATTTCTAATATTCTTTAAAACTAAGGGGCAGAGACTAGAGGAGATGTGGGACCTTCCTATTCTGCAATCAGGCCAAGAAAAGGGGATCAATAACACCGTGTTTGAAACTGCCAGGATAGTGAGGAAAGTGCTCTCTAAATTCCCAGCACAAGGGACCCCTCTACAAACCACGTCTATCATTCTTACTAGAGGTGACCACTGCCAGTGATTCCGATGTTCAGTCGGCCCAGAGAATCTCACTAGCATTTGTCATCACCTAAAAGTCCCTGCCCTTCATACCACATGCTTATTTAATGGCACAGACTTCTGGAAACCAAGGCACTGTAACCTTTATGACACGCAGGATCCAAGTATTTCCCCTTCTAACTGCTTTGTGTGTTTTTATAAATATTTATGTAACTATCTGCTATAATGGATTTTTTTTGTTCAACTCTGAAAAGGATCTCTGGGATGATATTAGTTGGAGCATACCTAGTTTTCACAAAAGGTAGGATTTTTTAAAGAAGGGAGCCACAGAAGTTCTGCTCCTATAAACCATCACCATTCATCTCATTTCATGTTCTTTTTGAAGATACTCCAAAAGACAACAGCATCTGCAGACTCATGAATTCCCTAAATCCAATCCCATCTTCCCTCATCCTCGATGTTATTTATAATCAATAGAACAAGGGCACCAATGCTGAGCTTACAAAAATGTTATGAGGATTACACAAAATAAAATGGCCCATGCGGAGGATTGAGCAGGGTACAGGATGAGCACTCCAGAAACAGCCGCTAATACTGCATGAGAATGCTTTGCTTGGCTACATGTTTATATATTCTTAGTGTTCGGCTGAAAAGCAGAAAGCTGGGAATTTAACTAACAATGCAAACTTTTATCAAAGCTCTAGATGTTAGAAGGAGAAGATTAGGACAATACAAACTGTAGCTTAGGACATGATTTATCCGGAAGAGGCAAACAAATAAGTGTTTAGCTCATTTTGGGAAAAAGAGTGTATGGTGTGTCCATTTTCATACATAAATGTACAAATCATTTCAATTCACAAATAGAAAATTGCTAAGTGAAACACACACACACACACACACACACACACACACACACACACACACACTTTGGGACACACAGGAATTCTCTCAAAACACAAAGCAGGAATCCATAGTACATACATAAAGAACCTGTAAAGTTAAAAACAAAACAAAACAAAAAACATCCTGACTTAACATTATAAGACAAAGAACCTCTGACGATTTGAGTTTGTTTGGTGTCGGCCATCTACTGTTGGACGTGAGGTCTACCCTTAAGAATAATGTGTTTCCTGGTGAGACATGCTTGGAGAAAACCAATTTTTCATCTGCCAGTGGTTATCAATTGGAGATAGATTTTGGATTAGAGATGGGGACATGTGTCCACTTCTCATCTTAGCTCTAGGACCCTGTCTGTGCATATGTGTGCAGACACGGAGGCCCTGTACCTGCAGCATCAGTTTCTATGAGTTCATGTGTACACCAGCCTCCTAGTGTCAAGGCATCCTTGCCATGGAAAGGGGAAAGGGTCAGGAATGGTGGAGCAGAAGAAGAGTAACTGGGAACAGTCAGGGAAAGGAAACTGTAATCAGAACATATTATGGAAAAAAAATCTATTTTCTTCCACTTTGTGGTGGTTTAATAAGAATCCCCTCCATAGGCTCACAGATTGGAATACATGATCACCAGGGAGTGGCTCTGTTAGGAAGTGCCTTCTTAGAGTAGATGTAGTTTTGTTGGAGGAAGTATGTCAATAGGGTGGACTTTGGGGTTTCAAATATTCAACTCAGGACCCCTCTCCTTCCTCCCCATCCCTGCTAACAGCAGATCTGGATGTAGAACTCTCAGCTACCACTCCAGAACCAAGTCTTTCTGTGTGCCACCATGCTTCCCACAAAAATGATACTAGGCTAAACCTCTGAACTGTAAGCCAGCTCCAATTAAATGATTTCTTTATGAAAGTTGCCATGGTCATGGTGTCTCTTCACAGTAGTAGAATATTAACCAAGATACCCATAGATTATATTTGTTTAGCAAATTACTACTACAAATAAATTGACCACACAGAGCCCAAAAAGGTATTCTTTTTTTATTTGTTTTGTTTTGTTTTTTGTTTTTGTTTTTCGAGACAGGGTTTCTCTGTGTAGCCTTGGCTGTCCTGGAACTCACTTTGTAGACCAGGCTGGCCTGCCTCTGCCTCCCAAGTGCTGGGATTAAAGGCGGGCACCACAACCGCCCGGCCAACCAAAAAGGTATTCTAAATATGGACAAAGACAGCTCTGTGCTATAGATTGTAGGTACATTGAGCCTCAAACTTTCTCCAACTTGTCACCCCCTGAATTAGAACCATGGCTCCTCTACAAGGATGGTCTGAGGTTGCTCTTCTGGCTGCTGCTGGGCAAGATCCCTTTGAACATGCTTCCCTTTCATCTATCAAACTGTCTTCCCCTGAACTTGGTCTGCTAAGTTCCATACATTTTATTTCAGATCCATGTAATACACGGATGCATAGCATTTGCTTCAAGCCTGTCAAACATCTGCCCATGCTCCAGTCATATCTGGTCAGTTCTGTCTCTCTATGCAAAACCATTTCTCCCCTTTCTGTTTAGCTGGTACATGGGAGAACTTCTGTTTGGGGCATTGTTAAAGCACCATGCTCCTTGACTTTCCCTCTACCTTTCCCTAAATTAAATGGCATGTACCTTGCCTAGGGGGCTGTTGGATAATTAAACAGATGCTGAAAGAGTTTGTTTCCTTATTTTTCTGCTCCTCACTAAGAAGGTGGCCAGTCATGGACTCAACATCATTGCTCCTTAGCTAACTGTAGTAAGTTGTATTACTATTCTAAATATTTGCTCCTGTCTCCATGGGAAGAGTATATATAATCTTCAGTCTGTAATATCATATTAGCCATGTGACTTAGAACGGATCCCAGTTTTGGCCACATGACCTCCTATAACCAAGTAAACATGAAGGGAGTGAGAGGCACAAGGGGCTGCATAGCCATACATTCTTTGCAGCCTATTTTTAATAAGGGTTCAGCCTTTCCTCTAGTCCACCACCCAGCAGAGATAGTGGAAGGGAAAAGTTATTAGGATATGGGAGAAGTGGACCTGTTCAACAATAGTTCTTTGGGGGTTAAGTTTGATCTTCTTTCTCTCTATCTTTTTTTTTTAAGATATTTTCTTTATTTACATGTAAATTTCTCCTTTCCCAGTTTCCCCTCCAAAAACAAACAAACAAACAAACAAAAACAACAAGAACAAACCCCTGTTGCCTCCCCCTTCCCCATGCCTGCCACCCCACCCTCTCCCACTTATTGGCCCTGGCTTTCCCCTACACTGGGGCACAGAACCTTCACAGGGCCAAGGTCCTCTCCTCCTATTGATGATCACATTTGTAATCTTCTACTATACACATGCTGCCAGAACAATCAGACCCACCATGTGCAGTCCTTGGTTGG
>NW_022196896.1:68779560-68804188 GCF_008632895.1 Mastomys coucha | reverse complement strand
TCCACCTTTTGGTCTTCCTTCTTCTTGAGTTTCTTGTGGTTTGTGGGTTGTTCTTCCTGTATTCCCAATTTCTGGGCTAATAACCACTTATCAGAGAGTGCATACCATTGCTGGTGGGATTGCAAACTGGTACAACCACTCTGGAAATCAGTTTGGCGGTTCCTCTGGAAACTGGACATAGTTCTACTGGAGGACCCAGCTATACCACTCCTGGGCATATACCCAAAAGATGCTCCAACATGTAAGAAGGACACATGCTCCACCATGTTCATAGCAGCCTTATTTATAGATGTCCCTCAACAGAAGAGTGGATACAGAAATTGTGGTACATCTACACAATGGAGTACTACTCAGCTATTAAAAACAATGAATTTATGAAATTTTTAGGGAAATGAATGGATCTGGAGAAGATCATCCTGAGTGAGGTAACCCAATCACAAAAGGACACACATGGTATGCACTCTCTGATCTTCTTTCTCAGCCATTCAGTTCTGTAGCAAACACCAAATATGACTCAGCAGCTACAGTCCAGTCCTCTAGGCAGCCAGATGCCAGGCATGAACCACCAGCTGTAGTTTAATCCTGAAGAAACTGCAAAGCTCACCAACTACCTGGAGGTAAGGCCTCAGAAGCAGCAAGAAGCTGCAGGAACCTCATGAGCAGTTTTCAATGGTGGCATTACCACAAAGTTGAGCTCAACAACTCTATGTAAGGTAAACCAATACATGCATGTCATTAGCAAAAACTAGCAAGGAGAGGTTAGCCAAACCAATGCTCAGTGCTCATCTCCCACTGTCTGTGGAGTCATATTTGTATTCTTTCCTGCCAGATTCTTTCATGTATTTGCTATATCAAAATATCCTTTCACCTGCATCTGCTCTAGCAAAACATCCTTTCACCTGTGTGCCCCAGCAAAACATCATTTGGCACAACTGACTTTCTAAAGAAACCAGAAGTTTACACTTCAGGACTGCTTTCATTGGCCATCTCTGAAGGGGTTTTAGGTCCTTCTTGTCCTGGATCAAAGACTGGACAGGGACACGTGGATAGAAGCAGAAACAAGGGTGGTTTAATAGAAAAAAAGACAGCCCCAAGGGAGGAAGCCAAGAGAGCAGGGAGAAAACTGAGCAGCTGTTCTGCAAGGGGCTGGAGCTTTTGTGGTTGCCACCAAGGGTGCTGCATATTGTTCTCCAAGAAACTCCACACATATGCTTCCTTAACATCTTCAATTTCAGTACCATAATGAGACAGCCACAGGTCACTTTCTGATGACAGAAGGGCCACTGTCTGTGCTTTTGACTGGTTTAGTAGACTGGTACAGAAAAACTGATAGGGTACTGGGAGCTGCTGGTGTGTCGTCCATTATAGAACCCTGAAAACACTGGCTCCAATGTCAAAAGGGAGACACAAACAGACTGAATTGAAACAGCCTCAAGTAGCAAAGGGCAGATGCTCTTCTCCCTGTCAGACCCCCTTTATCTGGAAAGCCAAAGGTACCGCCCACAGTCTGTGTGGGTATTCCTGCATTAATTAAGGCCACTGGGATAGCTCTTCATTTGAGGTTCCCTACTCCAGTGAATCTAATTCATGGCAAGACATTAAAACTAGCCCTAATGGCCTGGCTTCTGTTATAAATGTGTGGTAGTTTGAATAAGATTGGCCCCCATAGGCTCATATATTTGCATGCCTAGTCTCCAGTAGGGATTGGTGAGCTGTCATGGAAGGATTAGGAGGTGTGGCCCTGTTGGAGCAGGTGCATCTTTAGGGGTGGGCTAAGGAATTTCAAAAGCTCCTGCTAGGCCCAGGGCTCTCTCCTGTCTGCTACCTGAAGATCAGGATGTGGCTCTCTCAGCCTGTTCTCTCCAGCACTGTGTCTACCTGAGTGCCACTATGTTCCCCACCCTGATGATAATGAACTATCTCTCTGAAACTAAGTAAAACTTCAATTAAATTCTTTTTAAAAATGAGTTGCCTTAGTCAACTTATTGAGTAAGTTACCAATAAGTGATATCTCTTCCCAGCAATAGAACATTACATTGACTAAGACAAAATCTCTTCCAGTCAAACTCTTACTAAAGAGATATAGAAGTGTAAGAGAGTACTGGTTGGAAAAAATTTTAAACTGTGATTTGGTGTGTACTCATCAGCTTCATGCTTGTGGACTGGAAAGAGGAACACGGAGAGGGGACTCTATGAGACAGAAGGCTTCTGTTGCATACATCTATGAAATGAAGGGATGATATTACAGAAAATAATGCATTGTTGAAATAAAAGTAGCAATGTGTTCAACATTAACATTTATCACTGTACTAAAAGATCACATTAAGGCATGTGTCCTCATAATATTGAAACTACTTAAAATTCAAAAATCACCATTAGTTTCAGCCTGTTTATAGATTTTTCAGTATAAAACAGAACTCGGGTCCTCCGAAGCCCTACTTAACACTGCCCATTCCACACATGGCTAATTCAGAATCATTATCCATTTCCAGCATTTTACTAGTGTGCCATATCCCGAATGGGTAAAAAAACAAATTAAACAATGAAGTTATGTACAAAATTGACAACCTAAAAACAAAAAGAATACTGTCCAAAACCAGGAATGAACAGAACTGATGAATGTCAAACTAGCGACTGATGAGCCCAAACCTGAATTCTCATGAGGAAATCATCAGCACCAGAAATATCCTACCTCCCTAACCTCCACTCTCACAAGGCATGCCTTTGCACCGACTTCGCGGCACACCTATCACCTGCTGCTCCAGCCACCTTCTGAGGTAAGGTCTCTTCTGAGCATAAGGTGCTCTCAGCAGCAGGAGCATCTGCAAAACCCCAAGCATCATCTAAAACCTTTGGCTTTGTCCTGGATCCCAAAGAACTGGTTATGTTCAAATTCTCTGACAAACAGGACAGCAACAGAATCTGGTCCAAGCTGGTTGGCTGGTAAAGGAAGCAGCCATCTTTAATGATTTAGCCACTTTGTGATAAGAATTGCCTGAGAATGCATAGTACTTTCTTGGTAAACACAGAGATGAAATGGAGGTTGTATCCCTCTGCTGCTGGTGGTGGTGGTGATATAGAGGACACTGGTGCCCCCTTATACAGAGTTTTTCAAGGGATCCTGTTCCTCATGTGGAAGGAAAGGAGATTTCAGCAGTGATTCAATTACAAGTCTGAGGAAGATCAAATTGTTGATGGTAATTAAATGCTAAAGCCCTGGGTCACAGCTGCATCTCTGGTAAGGGCTCTTGACTCTGTTCTTACTGCCCATATCACCTGGCTACTCTCTCACTGTTTCCCCTTGTGATGTTCTGCCTTGTGGATCTCCACGGTCATTTAGAAAAGGAAAAGCCAATGGCAGTCTTGGGGGTTGTGGTAGAGCCTCTGGTGAGGTCTTCAGGTCAGTGGATACATGACCTTGAAGAGTGCTGTGGGCCTTTTCCTCTCTGTCATTCACTTCCTGGACACTGGTGAGAAGCTCTGCCCGGCCACATGCCTCTGCCATGACATGCTGTGTTTCTATAAGCCAAAAGCAACAGGGACAACTCCTAAATCGTTCTCTTTAAAGAGCCCGTGTTCTCAGATACTGGTTAAGCCAAAGTTGACTAACACGCTCCCCCAATACTCTATGTCTAAGAACTAGCCTCCAGTAAGCCAGAATATCACTGTATCTGGACATGAGAAATATCAGGAGAAAGTTAGGTAAAAAAGAAGGTCACTGATCCAGAGTGGCCAGATGCTTACAGGAAGCGCAGAAGAGAGCACAGACAAGCAGAAAGAGGACCGCAGGAAGTCAAAGAGAAAGGCCATGGGAGACATCGGCCCTGCTGGAGCTGTGAGCTTAAACTTCTGGGCTTAAGAACAGTGAGACTGTGAAGCCCCACTGTCCAAGGCAGCCAACCCGTGGGACGTGACCATAGCAGCCCCAGAAAGCATTTATTATCAAATGAATTTTCTTAATTTTCAAAGAATATTTTCTTTTTATTTCTTTTGATTTTGAGACTACAACTATCTCTTTTTCCAGCTTCCCTCTCCTCTCTCCTCATCTTCCCATGTGCCCCTTTTAGCTCTGTTTCAAATTCATGGCTTCTGTCTTTATTAACTGTTGTTACATGTACACACGCACACACACCTTCCTAAATATAACATGACCTAGCTGTATAATGTTACTTGTATGTTTTTAGAGATGGCCTCTCTTAGTATTGGATGAACAGTCGGTGTGCTCTTTCCTAGGGCACACTGTTGAGCCTACCAGCATTCCTTAGTCACCTGTTGTTCTTCAGGCTTTCCCCATCCAGTTTGGCATGCCTGTTGCTATTGTTCTCATTCTGCTCGGGTTTAGGCTGTCATGTTGGTGAGACTTATCGGTCAATCTTCAGATGTTACTAGCACATCCAGTCTTACAGCAAACTCCCTGATCCCCTGGCTCGTACAATCCTTCCAGCTCTCTTCCTCAATGTTCCCTGAGCCTGGGGCACAGAAGGGTTTTGTAGATGCGTCCACTGGGTCTGTGCTTCACAACTCTTTATTTTGAGTGGTTGTTCTTTTCTGTAGTGGTCTTCATCTGTTGTAAATAGAAGTTTCTTTGATGGGGCATGCAGATTACATTTAACTACGGGTGTAAGAACAAATATTTAGAGTGTGGTAAGGGATTATGATGGCTTAGCAGAGTGGTGGTTATGGCTTTTCTTTTGAGATTCCTGACGTCACTAGCCCTAGATAATTGGCTAGGTTTCCAGTACCAGACATGATTTTCCTGTTGTTGAGTGGGGTCTTAAGTCTGGTTAAAGAACTGTTGGGTACTGCCAAAGTATGCACACCACTACTGCACTCTTATGGCATGCTGGCCGCTGTTATGGCTCACAGCAGGGTACAAGTGATCTGACTGGGGAAACAAGAGAAAGGGAGGGAGCACTAATACAGAAGGGGGAGAGAAAATAAGAAAGGATGTCTGAAACAGTCATAATGAACCAGATTATTAACTACTTAGCAAAAATGTTTAAAAAACCTATAACATTTGTATGTCTGTGTATAAACATGCACATATAATTTCAATGAATTTCTCTCATTTGGGCTAACAATACTCCCTGAAGAGTCAACAGCCATTTAAAAAAATCCCCAACACCGGGCCTGAGAAGCCCACTTTGGAATTGTTGGTCAGAGTTGTCCCAAAATATCACAGGCTATCAATAGTAACCCCCATTGATCCTAGAGGTAGAAAGTGAGTGTCTCTTGTTGATGACACCATGTGCATCAGACACAGGACCAAGAGGCCCCTGATCTGGGACGAAGGTGAACGCCTCTTCCCTGAGGACTAGCTTTGGTGGTACCAGAAGTGCATCACATGAGCTTCCAAAGGAGAGCAGCAACAGTCCAACCCAGCTATGGCATCTCTAGAGGATATTGTCTTCATTGAAATCGAAAGGATAGTGATGAGTGCTCTGTCGCTTAGTGTCTGTCACCTCAGACTAGAGTCAGCAGGGAAGAAGGAGCCCCAGCTAAGGAGAAATTGCCTCCTCTTGGGAGCATATCTAATGCACACTTTTTCATTGCTAACTGATATACAAGGCCCAGCACACTATGGGTGACACATCCTCACCATCCTCTGTATAAGAAACTTCCATGAAACTTTTAGCTAAGGAGCTATTTTACTTATATAACTACTTTTTAGAAAGGGACAACGGGGATTTTTTTTTTCCTGAGGGGAAACTAAATGAAAATGACAACTATCACCCTTAAGAGAAATGTTAGATGGGCTGGAGAGATGACTCAGCAGTTAAGAGCACTGGCTGCTCTTCACTCAAAGGTCCCAGGTTCAATTCCCAGCATGCACATGGAAGCTCACCACAGTCTGTCACTTCTGTTCCAGGGGATATGCTACCTTCATACAGACATACAGGAAGGCAAAACACTAACGTACTTCAAATCAAAACAAATATACATTTTTAAAATACTATTAAAATAGGAGTAAAAAAAAATGATGTCACCCACATGTCTTGTAGTCCCAGTAAATTTTACTTATGGATTGAGAATTGTTACAGATTTTTAGAAGCTTTTTAAAGCACAGTAAAATATTAATTTTTCCTCTTACATGTTATTGTAGTTGCTTTGGTTAATGCGATAAGACTTGTGCTAAACAGTACAAGTGCTGGGCTATTTAGCCGCCAAATGCTCCACAGGACACCATACAGAGTTTCAGAAGCAAAAGGCACACTGAAATCCAATCACCCTAAAGTGTTCTTGCATGTTTGTGCCCTACAAAAGCAATCACCACCTTGGCGCAGGCCTTTCTTAGCAAGTAGCAAGTAGCTGGGGTTAACTGCCCGGAGTCCAGCTGAAGGTCACCAGTTCCTCACAGCTACTCATTAACCCCCAGGAAATCTCCTGCATTTTCGTGGTTATTGTTCAATCTTTAATAGACAAATTTTACAAGTACTCTGAGTACTTGCTCTCTCCCGGAACACCTGCAGCCAGCCAGATCCTGTTTGTATAGAGAAAGGACTCTGTTTTTCTTCAACAGGGATTGAATTTCAGCTTTCTTATAAAGAACACTTATGGGCCAGTGGCTCAGAAAGAGCCGCTTTAATTGAGTTTTGGTTTTTGTTTCTTTCTTGATGGGGAAAGAGGATGGAGTGAGGGGAAATGGAGGAATGAGAAAGGAGGCAGATGAGGCAGAAGGACCCAGCTCCCAGATTCTTCTGGTCTCCAGCAATATCCTGGCAATTTTCACAAAACAGTAAGGTTATTTGGAAAGGAATCACAGACCCAGAGGAATACATAGCCTGGGCAAGATGGTTGTGAAGAACACCTCAGACATTGAACTCTGCACAGCAACCTCACAGCCTGGGCACAAAGAGCAGCCCAGAAAAACTAAAACCCAGACTCATCTCCAATCCCCTGCTTCTGAAAACTGAGCAACCTCTACGAGGATAAACCACAAATTCTGTCTGATCGTTGTACTGGGTAACAAGGAGTCATTTGTCAATAGAGAGTGCTATATCAGACCATAGTTCCAATCTTTCCTTCCTGTAAAATTTGATCTTTGACCTTGGCGTTTCACCTCAACAGAGCTATAGTTATCCAGTGGTAAGTGAACTCTCAACAAGTTTGAACAACCATGTCTGCCAGTTTTCAGAATCCACTGCAGTGAGAGCGAGACTTTCTGTTAGTGTACCCTCCTCCACAATGACTTCCCTACCACTTCTATGTCCCCTAAGGAAAAGGACATTCTCCAATTATATTACATGGTTTCCTGAATACTATAAAGAGTCAGTGTATCTCTGTTCTGACTTCAAAGACTTAGATTCTCTCACTAATCACTTATACTCTAAGACAAAATCTAGAGCCATGTGGGGGAAAAACTTATTATTTTGTCTATAGATATAAATAATCCAAAATGTAAGAGCTCTATTTCAAAGTGTATGAGTAAATTTTTTAAAGCATCCATTACAGATGAATCTCCAAAGGTCCTTCTATGGAAATGAGAATGGCAGAGAAATTATTTATAAAATCAAATACCAGTTAACCCAAATCATCCCGAGTCTATATTAAGACAATCCTTGGGGATCAGAGACTCTTGCAAAGCACTTCTTAACTGGACTTATAACAGTAGCTTAAGGCAGAGCTAGTCTGGGCTAGTCTAAATTAGTCTAAGGCAGGAAAGGAATAACAGTTGGAGAATAGCTGACCTCTTACATATGAGAAATTTAAAGTATATCAGAGATGGTAAATGCAGAAGGAATTATGCGAGTTCCCCACTGCTTTAACAGGGCAGAGTCCAGTGGATTCCTTAAAGTATTTCCAAGCAAAATAACATCCATTATTCCTACATTTTTGATGTTGACAGAAACACATATCAATTCAGCCCAATGATGTGGTGCTGTTGGGTCCAATCATTGTAGGGTTGTGTTGGCATGACTTTCATCCTAAAATGTTATAGAGCTGCAACTAAAGTATGGTTGAAGGAGGTGTCCCTGGACCACCAACTTTCGTTGACTCCTGCCATAGATAGAAGGTAGCAGTTCAATTCAATTGCATTCCCTTTGCCCAGAAAAACACTTGAACCCCTTAGTTAGAAAGAGAAATATGAGGGGTGGCAGTCTTCAGTTTTACAGGAGGCACCATTTTCTCCCTGACAGTTCATGGGTGACTCGCTGAACACAGAGATCCTGGTGAAGCCTGCACAGCTGGTATAAAAACAGATGGACCAGGACTTCCTCAATTACTGTGTGGATGGGCAAGTATATAGTTAATTATTATGTTTTTCTTCACCCTTTCAGAATTCATAAACTGTTTCTCAAGGTCATACCATGGCTGTTCTGTACTTTTTAACAGGTCATTTATTTTTAAAATGTTTTTTAGACATTTTTTTTTAAAAGAGAGCACAAGAGAACTAGCTTTATAGCTCCAAGGGAAACTCCAACAGTTGGAACAGACAGCAAGTTACAAATAAAAAAAAAATGGAGACAAAAATCCTTGGCTTAAATATTTTATTGTTTTGTCCTTTTATAAGCTGCATGGTGTGAATTATTATCGTATGCTAAAAATGATCTTAGCTTATGAAATCTTTATTTTCACAGTAAATTTACAAAGCAGGCATTTTATTATTAATTTATTCTCTCCTTAAAGTCAGAAAATCTCACAAACCTTTACTGAAGTCAGCAAGTGATTAAAAACAGAGGTAAACAGGCTAGTGTAATGGTGCATATTTTAACCCCAGCACTTGGGAGGCTGAGGCAAGGGGCATCCAGAGTTGGAAACCAGCCTAAAAGAAACAGCAAGATCCTGTCTCAAAAAAGAAAGAAAACAACAAAGCTGAAATTTAGACTCAGGCTGCCATGATGGTAAATTTCTGAGTCTTAACTATTGTCAACGTTTGCAACTGAAGTATATTTTCGTAGTGGATTGAGTCAGATGACAAGACCTTATTTGAGTCCCTCCTCTTAGGATCGTACTCAAACAAAGGTAGACTTTAAATGCTGAAGTAGGATGTTACCTTGTCTATTGTGGTGACTTGCACCCTAGTTCTGCCCTCAGTCAGCCCTGAAAGATGTCCTTTATAAAGGAAAAGCTTTATCGAGCTTCTCCATTTCTCAAGGTCCCGTTTATCAATGGTCAATCTTAGAGCCTGAGCCTTTGGTGTTCTGTTCAGGAACTTTCTCCTGTGCCAGTGTGTTCAAGGCTATTTCTCTTCTATTAGATTCAGTGTATCTGGTTTTATATTTTTAATCCACTTGAACTTGAGTTTTGTGCAGGGTAATAAATATAAATCTCTTTGCTCAGTTAGACCAGCACCATTTGTTGAAGATGCTTTCTGTTTTCCATTGTATGGTTTTGGCTTCTTTGTCAAAAGTCAAGTGCCCATAGGTATGTGGATTTATTTCTGCGTCTTTGATTAGATCCCATTGATCTACCTGCCTGTCACTGTACCAATACCATGCAGTTTTTATCACTATTGCTCTGTAGTACAGCTTGAGGTCTTGGGTAGTGATTCCTCCAGAAGTTCTTTTACAGTTCAGGACTGTTTTGGATATCCTGGGTTTTTTGTTTTTCCATATGAAGGTGAGAATTGTTCTTTCAAAGTCTGTAAAGAATTGTGTTGGAATTATGATGGGGACTGTACGGAATCTGTAGATTGCTTTTGGTAAGATGGCCATTTTTACTATATGAATTTTACCTATCCATGAGCATGGGAGATAATCTTCTGATATCTTCTTTAATTTCTTTCTTCAGAGACTTTAAGTACTTGTCATACAGATCTTTAACTTGCTTGGTTAGAGTTACACAAAGTTATTTTATATTATTTATGGCTATTGTGAAGGATATCGTTTTCCTAATTTATTTCTCAGCCCATTTATCATTTGTATAACAGAAGGCTACTGATTTTTTAAAATTAATTTTGTGTCCAGCCACTTTGCTGAAGGTGTTTATTAGCTGTAGGAGTTCTCTGGTAGAATTTTTAGGGTCACTTACCTATACTATATATCATCCACAAATAGCAATACTTTTACTTCTTCCTTTCCAATTTGTATCCTCTTGATCTCCCTTTCTTGTCTAGTTGCTCTAGCTAGAACTTTGAGTACTATATGGATTAGATAGGGAGAGAGTAGGCAGCCTTGTCTTGTCCCTTGTTTTAGTGGGATTGCTTCAAGTTTCTCTCCGTTTATTTTGATGTTGACTATTGGCTTGCTGTATATGGCTTTCATTATGTTTCAGTTTATACCTTGAATCACTGATGTTGCTCAGACTTTTAACATGAAGAGGTATTGGATTTTGTTGAAGGCTTTTGTACTCACTTAAAGTGGATATTAACCATAAAATACAAACTCAAAGAAGTTGAACAAGAAGGAAGGCCCAAGTAAGAATGCTTGAATCCCACTTAGCAGGGAGAACAAAATAGTCACGGGAGGCAGAGGAAAGGAGGAAACTGGGTAGGAGAGGGGAGAGAGAGGGTAATAGGAGGGCAAGATCAGGTATGGGGAGAGACAGGAGAGAGGTCCAGGTGTCCAGGAGAATAAATGAAAATATGCAACTGCCAGGTGGGGTGACTATGCTATGAGGGGTGGGGAAAATCTCTAGGAAGTGCCAGAGACCCAGGATGAGGGAAGCCCCTAGGACTCAATGTGGGTGACCTTAGCTGAAATGCCCAACGGTGGAGATATGGAAGCTAAAAAGATCACCTCCAGGAGGCAGGCAGGACCCCCCGTGGAGGGATGGGGACATCTACCCACCTTCAAAACTTTTGATTCAAAATTCCTCCTGTCTAAACGAAATGTAGGGACAAAGATGGAGCAGACTAGTGAGCTCCTAGACTAGTGAGGAACCCAACCAGAGACCTATCCCACCGGCAGGCACTATTTCCTGACACTATTACTGAAACTATGTTGTGCTTGCCAACAGGAGCCTAGCATGGCTGTCCTCTGAGAGGCTCTACTCAGGAGCAGACTGAGACAGATATAGGAACCCACAGCCAACCACTGGACGGAGGTCGGGGACCCCTATGAAGAGTTAGAAGAAGGATTGAAGGAGCTGAAGGCAATGGCAACCCCATAGGAAGACCAACAGTGTCAACTAATCTGGGCCTCTGGGAGCTCCCAGAGACCCAGCCACCAACCAAAAAGCATACACAGGCTCTGGTGTGGGACCCCGAGCATACAGGCAGCAGAGGGCTACCTTGTCTGGCCTCAGTGGGAGATCCTGTAAAGAGTTTAGGCACCAGGGTGGAGGAATGCTCTTTTCAGGTACCACCAGGAGGGGGCGCCTTCTCAGAGGAGCAGGTGAGGGGGATGGGAGGGAGGAACTCTGAGGGGGGACAAGAAGGAGGTGTGTAGCCCAGGCTGGCCTCAAACTCGTGATCCTCCTGCCTCTGCCTCCTTCAGCAAATCCTACCGGCATGCACCACCACAACCGGCCAAGGCGGTCATCAATGGGAGGAGAAGACCTTGGCCCTGTGAAGGTTCTATGCCCCAGTGTAGGGGAATACCAGGGCCAGTAAGCAGGAGAGGGTGGGATGGGGAGTGGGGGGGTTGGGGAACAGGGGATTGTTTTAGTTTTGGGTTTTTTTATTTTATTTTTCTTATTTTATTTTATTTTTTCTTTTCTTTTGTTTGTTTGTTTGTTTGTTTGGAGGGGAACCTGGGAAAGGAGATATTGTAAATAAGAAAACATCTAATTAAAAAAAAAGAGTTGTGTGTCAGCATTTGGGATGTAAATTAATTAAAAGAAAGAAAGAAAAGAAAAGAAAGAGAAAGAGAAAGAGAAAAGAAAGAAGAGAGAAAGGAAAGAAAGAAAGAAAGAAAGAAAGAAAGAAAGAAAGAAAGAAAGAAAGAGACAAACAAACAATGAGAGTAGTGATTCCCAGTTTTTCTCTAGGAAAACCAGCAGAGTGTCATAGAAACATACTAAAATTATACTAACTTTTCTTCCCTTCTTAGGCTAATGTAATACAAATGAGAACATGCAAATTATCAGTGTTGAAGTTGAAATACATAGAATGACTAAAATTAAATACTATGTTTCTTTTGGAAAAATTGAATTGTTTGTATCTTTGTAAGTAAAGCTTTTTTTTTTTCTCCAGGACTCATGTAAAGAAAATTATACTAATGTCATCAAATCTCCACTTCCAACACATACACACACACACACACACACACACACACACACACGCAGAGAGAGAGAGAGAGAGAGAGAGAGCTCATTCACAGAAAGAGAAGCTATAGCATTTGATTAAGCAGCCACTAATTAAATGCACTTAGCCTACACTGATCTCAGCTCTCTATTCAGGTTAATGTATATTGCAATCAAGGACTACTCCTTGGGCCGTCAACACCTCAACCCAAATAATCAAAGTATTTCCCGCCTAATAAAGAAACAATATACAAGCAAAATACATCTTATAACCACAAGATCTTCTCTGTTTGCTAGAAGTTCTACCATACTCTTTCTAAGAAGTTCTGACGCTACCATCATTACCTCAAGAAATACCTATATAATATGTTATGCCAATTTTTAATACCATTCAAACATTTACTCAGTAAGCTCCTCGTGTGTTTTATGAGTCCCACAATAAAATGTTGCAAAGGCGCACATGCAGGAGGATGAAACTATGCGCCTTTCTTTTCTCAAAGGCTATCTTCAAAAGGCAATAACCATGAAAATCACTGTTTCAGCTGCTAGAATTCCACAGCAGACAGAAATATGTTTCTATTTGATCTATGAGTATATTTTACATTGATTAACACATCCTCATCAGCCTAAAGGGCATTGTTTTACCAACCTGTAAAAATCTTGAAGTTGAAGCCATCCTTGAAAAATAAACATGTAATATACAGTATTTTGTGGTGTGACCCAAACACAGGCATGCTAACCAGCGTGCAACACCTGTGTGCATTTCTACAGTTGGGGTGGGGTGGGGAAAGTAGAGGAAAGGGAGGTCAGTAGGTGGCAAATAAGGAGGAAATCTACAGGTTGATGAGACAGGATGTGACATTTCTCAAGAAAGCCCCAGGTTTGCAAGTGCATAAAACAGAATGCTTTCCGATGAACCTGTGACCAACATGACTGAAACCCACACACTGGTGTGCTTTCCGATGAACCTGTGACCCACATGACTGAAACCCTCACACTGGTGTGCTTTCCCATGAACCTGTGACCCACGTGACTGAAACCCACACGCTGGTGTGCTTTCCGATGAACCTGTGACCCACGTGACTGAAACCCACACGCTGGTGTGCTTTCCGATGAACCTGTGACCCACATGACTGAAACCCTCACGCTGGTGTGCTTTCCAAAGAACTTGTGACCCACATGACTGAAACCCACACGCTGGTGTGCTTTCCGATGAACCTGTGACCCACATGACTGAAACCCACACGCTGGTGTTAGTGATAGTCAGGCAAAATGGCCTGAGGAAGATTACTTTCCAGGATAGACAGGACTGTGCAGGTTTATAGTTACGTGTTTTACCAGTGCAGAGCAGAGGCTATGGTCTATGTGCATTGAAAATACCCAGGGCATACAGTCCTTTTAACAAGATGTGCAAAGATCAGAGAAAGGCAATAAAACAAAATCCTAATTCCTACGTTTTACCTGAAATGATCAGTGTCACAGATGAGCACAAAATCAACCTTGGAGTTTCAAAGGAATTCAATCTCTCTCCTAGTGACAAAGCATTTAAAAAGGAGCCTAGTCTTACTGTCTGTGCCTTGTTACACCATTTTTTGGTGGATGTTCCTAGGAGGCCTATTCTTTTCTGAATGGAAATGTAGGAAGAGTAGATCTTGGGGAGAGAGGAAATAGGGTAGAGGTTATAAGCCGACAGAAAGGAGGGAAAAAATGCAGTCAAGGTGTATTGAAAATAAAAATAAATAAAACTAAAAATGCCAAAAAGATTGTGCCTTGAGACAAGTAGAATAAAGTATAGATCAAGCTGCCAAAGCTACCCTTGGAAGGGTCTCTTGGGGGTCTCTGTTTTTAAGTTTGCATTTGCCCAAGGACCATCTGGGAACCTCTTTATTCAATGACCCATAGTTTGAAACATTCATCATACCTTGTTGTGGGATGAGCACTGCAGAGCAGAGCCCCAGGACTCAGTTTGCTTTGACTTAAGCTTAGAAGAACAAAGGAAACTTTGATTCACTGGGCTGAGATAAAATGTATCCATATCATTGCAATATTAGAGCCTTTTAATCGCCTTTCCATAGACAAGATTAAAATGCCTTAGTTACGCGAGATTAAATGCTTATTCCGTAATTGCAATGGACAGTATGCTTTCAAGGTGGGAGAATTAAATTAAAAGAAAGACAACTCTAGAAAATGTACTAGTGGTAGAATTAGAGAATGTTTCATCAGATCCTGATGTCTCTACAGTAATGAATCTGCCAAAAGATAATAATATTTTAGTGAAGGGTATGATTGGATAAGTCACATTATTTATTAACTGTTACCCTAAAATATCACTTTTGTCTTATTATTAAGAATGGTTAGAGGGTAGCAGGGATGCCTGACACAAGAAATTAAAAATGGATTGTGTCTATCAGAGATCACGGAGTTTTGGATGCCTGGGTGACAGACAGCTAGCACACTCATAAACCCATAACTAGAAGGTCTCAGTTAAGTTTTAGATCAGTCAGAAATCACCTAGTCCTGTACAATCTACCAAACAAGAGCAAATTTTAAATGTCTAATCTATTTTTAATATCAAATAAATAGAGATGCTTAAGAAGACAGAGACAAGATATATAAAGGTTATGAAAATTGGTGGGAAAATCCCCTCAGAGCAATTTGCTGAGGTTATTCATACTCCCCTTACAAACAGATAAATTACTACTTAGATTCTCAAGAGTGTGCATTATAAGGACTATCATGTCAGAAAACTGACTTGGCCAAAGAACAAAGACTATACATTATTACTTCATGGAAAAGAGGACTGGAGGCTGAGGAACCAACAGACAGACCACCATCCCTCAGGTTTCCAAGATCCCAAAACTAATGGGACACATAAAGTTAACACAGACACACATACACACACAAGTGTACACACACACACACACACACACACACAAAACACTTAGAACTCCCTTTTGCAAAATATCAGGCATGTCTTAAATTTACAGAGTTCTCCCTTCATTGTGGCATTCCTTTCTCAAAGATTTAGAAAAATAATGTGAATAGCACAGACCCAAATTCACATACTTCCCTGTGTGTGCTCTCTGTGGATGATAGAAATGTAACCTGTTCCCAGTGCTGTGAGGAAAGGGGCCCTTTCTGAAGCTTTGCTTAGAGGCAGAGAAAGGCTACAGTGTATCCATCTGCATTCCACTGTTGGTGCTGCGGAGACACTACACTCTACACTATATCCACCTCTGTTCCCTCACTGCTGGTGTTGCGGAGGCACAGACCACAAATCTGGTTTAGTCTGAAATTGCTCCCACCAGAGTTTTGTCACATTCAGTCCATCCTGTGAATTGTGCCTTTCACTCTCTTGGATCATATTGTTAACGTGTCTTACTATGTACGTTTCTTTCCTGCTGATCTTAACTTAAAATATTGGCTTATGCTTCAGACCACTTGATTCTTATATATGTATATGTGTATGTGTGTGTGTATATATATATACATATATATATATATATATATGTATATATATATATATATAATGCTAACTTTCATAGAACAGAACATTTTAGTTAGTCTGTGCCTACAGATTATCACATAAAGAACCAAAATACTGAAAAACTTGCTAAACTAACTGGTAACAAGAGTAGCAGCCACATTGGTTTGTGGCTTTTGTTGTCATTCATAAGATAGCTGTTTTAATCTTAATTTTATTTTTTACATGTATGTCTGTATGTATCTCATCTTCATGAAGCTCTATGCTCTATATGCATTTCTGGTGCCCACAGAGGACAAAGGAAAGTTGGATCACATGAGATTGGACTTAAAGCACATTATGAGTCATCATGTGGGTACTGGGCACACAAGCCAGATCCTCTGGAAGAGCATCCAGCACTCCTAACTGATGAGCCATCCCTATAGCTTCCTAATATAGTTGTTATAGAATACATCAGTATCAAGGGTTCTCAACATTTCTATATCAAAGTTTCAATTTTCTGCATTATCAGTGCGCCAAGGGTGTTTCAAATTCAACCCCCGGAGTCACACTTTTCATCCAATCTGCCTTCTGACCTACATTTATTTAAAAGAAATAAAGTTTTCTGCAATTGTTTTCAAAGGGGCATCAATAACCATTGCAATGAAGCAACTGACAGCAATGGCAGTTCAAATGAAAGAAGTTACACCACGTTGACAATTTCTAGAGACCAGCACAGGGAAAGAAATTAAAAATATAAAACCTTGGTTCAAAAACAGAAGATTAACTTTCCCTTTCTTCCACAGCCTTTATCTTTAAGTTTTGTGACTTTTTTTAAAAATCAGAACAATTATTGCTAATGTGGCAACAGTGATTCTTGTGAGCTGAGTGTGAAGAAGTCTGTAACTTGCTCTGTAGCTCAAGGAAAAATGAGATGTTGACAGCATGGGTGGAAGGAGCCCAAAGATAATCTTTTCACAGTCACTAGAGTCACATAATGAGGAAGGAACAGACATACGTACAGTAAATCTAGAATAGGATACTCTGTGTTCACACTGGTCAGACAGCACCACTACTACACAACAACCCAGAACCCCAGCACATTGATTATATACAGCACCAAGAGGGGTCTGCTAGTTCTAGTGTCAGGATGCTTTCTGTACACTCTCTCAACACTTGTACATGGACCAGAGGAAGGCTTTCCCAGTTCCAGAGCAGCTCTCTCTATAATGTGAAGGAGATGTGAATATCACTTCAGGTTTTTATTCAATGTATGTGATGATATATAAATCACTGGCAGATAATGTCTCTGAAAAAATTAGTATGTAAGAGATGATCATCCCTCTGAAGAGATTTAGACTAGATTAGGAGGATATGGATCTCTATGATGGAGCCATGTGGTGCTCACATGAGGACAAGAGGGCAAGCATCTTGGGTGTTACACATTCTGACATGGCGAGCACATCCCTACAGCACCTGAGCAGTGGCCTCCTCAGAGAGGACTGACAATGAAGAAATAATCATGGATCGATATATTCTACATCCTGCAAGGTATCTCAAAGCCTTCTGGAACTTAGTTTAGAAAAGCACAGGGTAAGGGAAGGGGTATGCCCTGGTTAAGGGAGAGAAGACATTGCCCAGCCATTGAAAGTGGTGGGTGTAAGTCAAGTAGTCCCCAAATCGAAAGGCAGCATGAATAAAAGAACTACAAATACTTTAAATCAGAGATGACAATAAGAAAATATTTATCACATGTAACCACATAGCTGGACCTGGAATCATTATCTGAGTACCAATGAAGTTTCCTACTTATTGAAGAATTCTAAAATAGCTATACTCATGAAAGAAGGGTGATTTTTAGGGTCTCAGAGTAAAGTAGAATGGGGAGGCATTGGGTAAGGAATACCATGCTTTAGCTGCTCAAGATGGGTAGGACCTGCGAAGCCACATCACACTGTAATGCTGTTAGGTAAGGGTAATAGGCTTGTCAAGTAGATAAAGGAGGATCAGTTATGCTAAGCTTTCTTAGCACCAAAGTATCAAAGTAATACAGCAAGAATAGTAGGTGGAAACAAATTTGAGACATAATATGTATGTTGGAGATGGTGGGTATAGAGAAAGTGATGGGTGTGGTGATCTGAATACACTTGGCCCATAGGAAGTGGTACAATTAGGAGATGTGGCCTTGTTGGGATGGGTGTGACCTTGTTGGAGGGAGTGTGTCACTGTGGGGGTGGGTTTTGAAATGTGTATGCTCAAGTTCCTTCCCATCCACAAGAGAGCCTCTTCCTGGCTGCCTGCAGAAGAGAGTCTCCTCATGGCTGCCTTCAGATAAAGATGTAGAACTCTCAGCTCTTTCTCCAGGCTCACGTCTACCTGCGTGTTGTCATGCTTCCCCCCATGATGATAATGGACTGAATCTCTGAAATTGTAAGCCAGCCCCAAGTAAGTGTCCTTATAAGAGATGCCTTTGTCATGGTGTCTCTTCACATCAATGAAATCCTAAGATAATGGTTATGTAGGAGATTATCAAAATATTTGCAGCACTTACCTCAGACTTTCTAATTAATATGTATTAAGTATGTACATATTTTGTGTGTCCATAATAATCAAATGGAAAAGATATTTTTAGATCATTTGCAGTTTGGGGACAGACTGTATGCTACACCACATTTTAAACACAGATTTACTCAGATATGATCATGGTATATATGATTGTGTACTGGAATCTTGGTATGTTGTGGTGATTGATTGGCATTGCATCAGCTAGGTACTTTCAATGATTTGATAAAAATCTCAAAGATAGTGGGAAAAAGAGGAAGAGTGGCAAGTGAGAAATTATGCTATAAGTGGCTAAATCTGGTTAAAGGGGGTGACAGAGTTCACTGTGATACACCTCCAACATTCCTGTGTACTTAAATATTTTCAATTGTTTAAAAAGTATAAATGAATAAATAACAAATTGTAAGCTTAATAATACCAAAACTTTTATAGAATGTTTTGTTTCCTTATACAAGATTTCATTCTGAAATTGTAATTTTTTAAACTATGCTTTTTCTTTAATTACATAGTGTTTGATCTTTAAATATGTTATATAATATCTGATTTCCTGTGACATGGTGTTCATTCATCAGTTCCATGGTGAACCCATAAGAGATGTACATGCATTAGAGTGAACATTTCTTAGATTTTCACTTATTTTAGGTTTTACTCCTTTTTATTTATAGGTATGTATGTGACTTCTTGGAGTCAATATGTGCATCACATACATGAAGTGTTCATGGAGGGGAGAAGAGACCATCATATTCCCCAGGAACTGAACTTACAGATGGTTGTGAGCCTCCTAGTGTGGATACTGGGAACAGAATCTGGGTTCTCTGGCAGTGCAGCAATCATTCAGAACTGCTGGGCCATCTTTTCACCCCCTACCTTTCATTTATTTTAAATCATTTTGGGCACATTTGCCACCATTTGTCTGAATGCACATGAAAAATATTTCTTTAGAGATTGTCTTAGTCAGGGTTTCTATTCCTGCCACAAACATCATGACCAAGAAGCAAGTTAGGGAGGAAAGGGTTTATTCAGCTTACACTTCCACATTGCTGTTGATCACCAGAGGAAGTCAGGACTGGAACTCAAGCAAGTCAGGAAGCAGGAGCTGAGGCAGAAGCCATGGAGGGATGTTTCTTACTGGCTTGCTCCTCCTGGCTTGCTCAGCCTGCTCTCTTATAGAACCCAAGACTTCCAGCCCAGGGATGGCACCACTCACAAGGGGCCCTACCCACTTGATCACTAATTGAGAAAATGCCCCACAGCTGGATCTCATGGAGGCACTTCCCCAACTGAAGCTCCCTTCTCTGTGATAACTCCAGTATTGTCAAGTTGATGCATAAAACCAGCCAGTACAGAGATCCATCCACAATGGGTAATTTTTTCTCTTTATTTATTGTCAGTCTTTCTCATCCCCTTTCTTAACTTTTTAAAAAAGTAATGTTCAGTTCATTATATTCACACTAATCTAACAATAACATTATAACTCCATTTTATTGCTTATTTGCAGACAACAAAGTCAAATATATGAACTTATGGTGTCATGAACTTTGGGCTCTGTACAGATTATCCAACACAGTGTAAACAAACATGTCATGATGAATCCCATCGAGTTTGTAAGGTAAAACAGGTGGCTATTAGGACCTAGTTAGGAGTTATAGATTGATGATCAGTGTGTGCAACATTCAACCATATCTTTTCTTAAAGTTCTGCTCCTAGAATCAATTTCTAATTTCTTCATTAGGCACTAGGCAATTTGGCAAGCTGCAGATGACCTTTTTGGTCTCAGTGTCCCTTTCTTGCTTGATATAAGTGACTCTCACCTTGATTTGTATATAGAACCCCGATCTGTATATGGATTTCTGTGTGCTTACTGTTTATCACTTTCCCCCATCAGATACTGGCCCCAAATACTCTCTCACATGTACTGTAAGTTCCAGCAAAAGAATATATTCTCCATAAGTGTTTATTGTTGTTGTTGTTGTTGTTGGAAGCAGGCTGTGAGCTGCCCACTGTTTCCTTCCACATCTAATATTCCACATTTAATACTGTAGGTTTTTTTCTTACAGCCAACATTACATTCTGCTTTCTGATTATGTTTCTATAAGCACAGCAGCACAGACCATAAACGTATTCATCTTTTTAAATTCCCCACAACACTTCATACATAATTCTTAAGGAAGCTCCCAGTCATCCATCAGATTCTCATAGGGCGTCATGTGGCCACAATCGGAAGGCTCTAGGTTGGGTAGATAAGTTCTTCCCACTTGATGGATGTGCTGATTTTTAACTCCACTGTAACTCAGGAAGCATTTGTAGTTGATTTAAGTGTATAAAGTTGCTAATCATTTTTATCAATAGTTCCTTAACATTTATTTATTCTAAGCTTTTAAAAATATAACAATCCCCAAATTTGCAGAAGTTCCATCAGAGCACCAGTATATCCATCAAGAATCTCATCATCACTTCTAACATCCAAGCTGCTTCTTGTGGAGATGTAGGAAGGAGCATCCTATAGGAGGCTATCCAATGGTTAGTCTGAGCTGGCAACCAAACCACAGCAGTCCACACAGGTGCACTAACCAGTACCTGAAGTCTCCTCTTTTCCCCTCTCTCCTCCCCTTCCCCCAACACCATACTCACACACATATTCATACATACACACGCACACACAACAGACACAAAAACACACACACATCAGTTCTGTTCCTCTGGACAACTCCAAATAATACAGAGGAGAGCAGTTGATGGCCTTTATGTGCCTAGTATTCAAAATACTTCTCTTCCAAAATATACATGCAGCTGATCCTTTGATAAGCAGTTAATTTACTCCAGTATTTTCATGATACTTCACAACTGACCAATTTAGACCCTAAGGACTAGGACTTGAACTCAGACTCAGGATACACACTCTCCATACCCCTGAGACCTTTTAGAGTGTCTGCAGTGCACCAAGCAGCCAAGTCTCTTGATTCATTATAGTCAAATTGTTTTTGTCTTCTTTACACTTAAACTGGAACCACTTCCACAGCCTCCTATGTATCCAACCAGTCAGGAGCTATTACTATAAAATGGGTGGGCAGGGAGGCATTCTCAAGCTGGTAGGGGAAAAAAATAAAATAAAATAACATTTAGAGGGATTTTGCCAACCAACTTGCCACCTGACTCCAGAGTCTGAAAGTTCAAGTTTCAAGCCCGAAATGATATTCACTCACTTGACAGCATGGAATATTCAAGCAAGTTCCTAACTCAGTGAACGGTGAGCCAAACACACGCATATATGAGATTATTAAAGATTTGTTTATGTGGTACTCTTATGTTTGCCGTGAAAATTCCTACAATTAAAATTTGATTAAAAAATAGAAATATTTCTCCCTTTCAAAGTCAGTTTCAAGAAACCCTTGATAGGATCGGCTCATTAATTCCTGGCCTCTTTCACTAATACCTCGTCTGAAGCCATGTGTTATAAATCAGTTTCAGTTGAGATATTAAAATCAGATTATAACAGAAAAGCCTTGTAAATATTTGCCTCCAAATGAGTTTAAGAATAAATATATATTCAGTAATCCATCCATATTTAGCAGATATTAATAAGACAAAGCATAGCTTTAGGTTCACTTATCATTTAATACAAAGAAGGAAATAGGAGACGGGGCCTGATTAGCTTGTTTGTTCTTGGGCTTGGTAATACCTAATTAAAATTTGAACTTCAAAATTGATATAATCAGTCAAATGTCAGCAGAAGTATTTATTCTGTAAATGAAGCTTTAGTTAATAGAACATTAATGTGAAGTATTTTACATGCTCTTCCCTACAAGGAGAAGGGCAAGAAAGGCTGGGGGAAACATTGATGGGAGTGGAAATTAACTCCCAGCTTTAGAGTGGCCTTCTTCTAGGTGTGTGCCAGCACAAGTCAGGGCAGCTACCTTCCAGTGAGACCAGGGAGTCAGACTCTCAGGGATTTGGGATTAGAAAGCAGTTTTAATGCCCTGGTTTTCTGTCACCTTACAAGTAGAGAGACCTACTGAAGTCTCAGGGTGTGGCTGTCACACAGTTACTCAGATAAAGGGCTAAGAGAATAATATATACTGACTATTCATGTGTAAGAGAGAAGATTGCGGCAGCCACCAGGATCCGGAGAAATAAAATGCAAAGATTCACAGCTAGGGATTATCTGGATAGTGATTGAAGGGACAGAGGGGCTCAGACAGACCTTGGAAGGGACACAGGAATAAACAAAGCTGAGACACACACAGATGGCTTTGGGTGTCCACTTTAGAGGAGCCCTGGGTTCATCTTTCTTGGCCTCTTCTCCAGTTAGTCCCAGAACTTACACCTTTAATTCTTTTATTTCCAAGTCTCAGAAGAAAAGAAAAGATTTCATAGTGACATTGACTCTAATTTCTAACTACCTTAGGTCTTTACCATGTTGATAGCACTGGAAACTATTCAGAAGCCACCCATGTGACCTTGAGGCAGGATTCGCCATCTTAATGCACAGGATGGTACCACTTTTCTTGGAGATCAGCCAACCAGCTGTGAGACCACAGCCTCCTTTTTTTTAATGTGTCCCCCCACCTCAGAGGAGGTATCTGTGGAGATGGAGAAGTGACTGTGCACCAGGCATCAGGGCCCAGAGGTTGTTTGAACATTACCCTGCCTGTAGTCACGTAATTTCCTGAAAGTTACCAACTTGCTCTATTGTATGGCCCCACATAGTTTTATGTACATCACATAAAATGTTTGTGTACCAGTAGAATACTAGTCAGAATATTTGGGACCAAAAGCACTTCTGACTTCAGATTTTTTTCAAATTTGGGAATATTTCATATGCAAAAAAAGGGCTACATCTTAGGGGAGGAAAGTCTAAACCTGAGATTCATTATGTTTTGTTCCTTACATTCCTATTCTCTGCTTTTAGTACCTGAGCATTCTGACTTCAGCCCAGCATATAAACCTGGTGTCATATTTTCTATTTGCACTGACTTCATGTTGTCAAAGTTTAAGTTTTTGGAGTATATTAAATTCAGAAATTTCAGGTTAAGGACTCAACCTGCTGAAGGGAGATTCTCTGTAACTGAAAAGAAATGGAGTCCAAGGTCTCCTACTAAATAAATAGAATTGGAATGAGAGGAGTCTAGGCATGGGTGCCAGAGGAGAATGGCCCATCGGCCTCTACATAGCAGCAGCCTCTCAGCCTGCATGAAGCAGCCCCTGAGCTTCCATGCCCCAGTCAATCAGCCTCCATGCTGCAGCCAGCTCATTCTCGGGTAGTTCCTACAATCTGTTCCTTTTACCATGTACTGTTTCTTGAACAGTGGATGACTGGAAAATGAAGTGAAAATATTGGGATAGGTTTCTGAATGGCGCACCTCCAGTCTTGACTGTTGCTGTCTCTACTCTGAGTCCCATTTACTGACATCGTGGTCATTTCAGGAACCCACCTGGTATTTCACTACAGAAAAGAAAATGGAGCCTCTTACAAGTTAAGACTGTGTCCACAAATGAGATAGGAGATTTGTCCTCAAATTCCCCCATCCTTCCAATTTTGATTGATTTTTTTTCTTCTTCCCCTATCCACCTGACACTTTCATTTAGAAAGACAGAAGACATGATCAATTTTAAGACTTCTGAAAACAAAGTTAAATACTATAAACTCAGACATTTAGTGATAATGATCTTCAGAAGAAATCAGCCATTATCACAAGTCAGTAAAGTCAAATGAGCCAATGCAAATAAAAGTTACTGTTCAATTATGGAAGTGAATAAACTACAAAAAGAAAAAGAAGTCATGTGGTAAGCAGTTACCCACAAAGATTGTACTTCCTGCATCAGAATGGGAACAGGGATGGGTAGCAAGATGGCTCAGAAGGTAAATGTGCTGACCTGAGTTCAAATCTCGAGAGCCCATGTAAATACTCATAAGCACATATAGTGAAGAATGGGGTGGGCAGAAGGATCAGTGTGGTTTGCTGGTTCAGGTTCAATGAGAGAAAGTTTCTCAAAGGAATAAGATAGAAAGTGATAGAACATGACACTTGGCATCCTCCTCTGACTTCTGTACTTGTGTGTGGGTATACACACACACACACACACACACACACACACACACACACACACACACGGAGATACATAGGAAAGGAAGAAATGAAGGAAGGGCATCTCTCAGTTACCTTTCCATTCTTTTCTGAAATAGACAACAGGCCATAAGAAGAGAAATGAGCTAGATTTCATGGCTTCCTCTCTACACATTCTTTTCTGGAACACACTTACAAACCGACTTTAGTTTTAGCGAACTTGCATAACATTCTTAATGGGTAATTACTTCTCTGAGATGAAGTATCTTAAGCTGCTTGCACTTCACACACATTTATTGACATCTGTATTTAATTCTGTATCTTTCCAATCTTTCAATGATACTACCACTTGGGCTTTTTTGATTGATAAGAAAATTGAAGCAAGTTACCACTTTTCTTCATAACACTATTA
>NW_022196896.1:68760942-68779550 GCF_008632895.1 Mastomys coucha | reverse complement strand
AAAAAACAGAGATCCCCATGCAGCAAATCCATGTCTTAGAATAAATACCTCTTTATAGAAATCCTTAGATCCTACTGTTTCTAGGCACTGAGCCCTGAAATAAACACTTTGTTTTTGTTTTAATGTACATATTGCTTCTTAGAAACTATGTCTGTGTGAGTTGTAAGGAATTCACATTACACTGAGAGTAATGGTGTAAACCCATTTAATACTGCAATCGAGGTGTGGCCTGCTAAAGAGGTCAGAACCTTAACTTTCCATGTGGTCATCTTTGGCATTTATATAATATACTAAATGATCATATCAGCCGCAGTCAGAGTTGAGTAAAGCATACTGGGAGGAAGTGGATGCTGTTTCAGCACAGTGGTGCAAAACTCACAGGATGGGGTATCGCATAATGTGGTGACACGTTTGACTCAACATTTATGTGACTAAATATGACAGGGTGTAGAAGAGTTCACATCTGACGTTTCCTGTGTTTGCTGCCTTCCCACTGAGCTTTCAAAAAAAAAAAATCCTTCAGTAATACTCCTTCCCTATATCAGTTGACTTTGAGTATGATGCTGCTGTGTGACATTCTACTGGTTTTTTTTTAATAGTTTCCAGTATACAAGGGTAGAAAACAATATTTATCACTATGTCAGCAAAATGAGCACTCAGCCCGTGAGTAAGCAGCTTCCTGCTCATTATACTCAGGGAATGCTTGGCCGCTGCTTCCCCGTGCCTCTCCTGTGAACTGGAGACAGTAGGACTTACCTTACAGAGTAGGCCACGTGGTGTGTGCTGAGCCCACAGTGAGTGAGGTGGACTCATGCACTCTCTGTGCAGTAGTCACAGTGTTCTCGTGGGGCTTCCTTTAAAAATGATGACTAGTTCATCCTGTAGTTTCCAAAATGTCGTCCCAAAAGGTCACTTCCTGGCATCTGTCGGCCACTGCCATAACCACAGACGCCACTTCTGACTGATGCGGAGGATGAGGACCTTTCTCAGTCTGGATTCTTACAAAAGACGCTGCAGCTGACACGTATCTCTGGCCAACTATTTCTCTTCATGGGTTGGCACAGTGGTGGATAGTCAGGAGACCCTAAGCTAGCAACAGACACGAGAAGATGGCTGCATGACTCAGACATTAGGAAGCAAAGGGTCGCTTGTGTCTTCAGTGGCTTACAGAGCCTCTATGCCAAGCCTGCTCTGTCTGTCCTTGGGCCTCTTGATATTTGCAAAAAGCAGAAGGCTTGGTTTCTCAAACAACAATAGAATACAAAAAAAAGAGTGATTTTTAAAAATGCTGTTATTTGACCTTTATAAGTGAAAGGTTTCCTTCTATGTCTATGCGTGTGCACTCACGTGCAGATGTCCATGGAGGTCAGAAGCATATGTCAGATGCCCTGCATCTGGAGTTGCAGGTGTTGCTGAGCCACCTGATATGGCTACTGGGGACCAAACTCAGGTCTTCTGCAAGAACAGCAAACGCTCTCACCCCTGCACCAGTTCTCCTGCCCCAATCTGTAAGTTTCTTCAGTAAAGGCTACATGTCACTTTTCCATTTTTTCCACTGCTGCAGTAGCACAAGAATTCCATAACCACCCCCTAATCATTGAAACAATTTATAATACAGAAATAGAAATACTAGCTGTGAAAAAAACAAATCCAAGTCTTTTTTCTCGAGGAAGAGGCTAGAGAGAGAGCTGGGAATTTAACATGCTTTGTGCATGTACTGCTAACACTCTAGCACCAAGGTACATTCCAGACCCCCAAATCTATTTCCTCTTAGAATGGGTGCAGCTGTTTCTACAAAATTCAGGTCCACGGAAACAGACTGTATTAGCTATCTACGGCTGCATAACAAACTCTGCACAGCTCTGGCCAGAAGGAATGTATGTTTACTGTAGTTCACTTCTTGTGAGTTAGAACTCAAGACTGTCTTCACCAGAGAGCTGGTGAAACAGCAGTAGAAATAGTTCCTGGGCTGCAGGCACTACCAAGGTGATGTCTATGAGTCTCTAATCAGGCTTTCCTGTGACAGGGCAGCTGGCTCCCTCAGATCAAGTAATAAGAGGGACAGAGGGAGGGAGGGAGGGAAAGAGGGAGGGAGGGAGGGAGGGAGAGAATGGGGAGACCAGGAAGACAGCTTGGTGCTGTTAAATTGTCTGTGAAACAGCCAGGAGGACTGAGTTCAGATTCCCAGTGCCCAAGTAAAGATCTGGCCTGACAATACTCATGTGTAATCTCAGCAGCGAGGGGAAAGAGACAGATTCCTAGAGCTTCGAGACCAGCCTACCTAGCTGATTCTAAAGATGAAAGAGAGAGAGAGAGAGAGAGAGAGAGAGAGAGAGAGAGAGAAGAAAGACAGTGATTGAGGAAGACAAGTGACCTTGACCTCTACTTCAACACATATGTAAACACACCCCCACACATGTAAACACAAATATACATCATGTACTGTGCACACCAAAAGAACAAAGGTTAATCCAAGACAGGTAGGCCACTGTGGTTTGATGGTACAATCTCTGAAGTAGCCTCCACCATTTCATTGTTCATCAGAAATGGGCCTGCAAGATCATTAGGCAGGATTAAATTCAGAAAACTTACAAATAGAAGAGAGTGTAGGAAGTCCCGGACACTGGAATACATGCATCATATATTACCATCACAGAGTCACTCCATGGAGTAGTAATATCATTTTCAAAGATTTTCTGGGCATAGCTTCAAAGACTAAGATTGAGACTTCTCCCTGGCTATAACAGCTCAGATATGAAGTGTGTCCCCAAAGTCTCCTATGTGGCAGGCTAACTTCCTAGTGCAGTAGTGTTCATAGCTTGGACTTTGATAAGGGATTGGAATGAGAGCTCTAATTCATCAATAGATTAATGCATTGATTGATATACTCACAATTGACACCATTGACAGGAGATCACAGCATCGGATGTGAGGGAGATCAGTGGGCACATCTACCACACAAACCTGTAAGAAAACTTCCTAATGGGGGCTACAGAAATGACTCTGCAGTTAAACACTTACAGCTCTTGCAGAGGACCCTGAGTTAGTTCCCAGCACTCAGAGCTCACAGCCACCTGCAACTCTGCTTCCAGGAAAACTGAAACCCTCTTCTGGCCCCCTCAGAGGTGTGCCTAGACTGGGTGTAGTTAAACGTATGCAAGCACACAGGTATGCACATTAAATAAATAGTCTAATCGTTTTAAGATGCATAATAAATCACTCTTGTAGCAAATGAATGTTCATAGATTTTCATCATTAAACGTTAATCAGATTCTGCTCGTACAACTCCTGGGGTTTCCTCTCCATGACTATACACTGAAAGCCAGAGAGGGCATTAAAATACCCCGATGCGGGAATCTGCATTTCATATATTTACCATTGTGTTGTTATTCCTGGGAGAAAGCAATGCCATTCCTGAGTAATCCCAAGCTATAGCCTTAAAGGTTAAGATTTAGAACTTTTCCTAACTGTGACAGCTCAGAAATGGGAGCCTCTCCTCAAAGTCTGCGGAGGGGGGGGGGTGTTGGGTTGGGGGGGGGCAACTTCCCAATTCACCAGGCTTCATAGGTAGGGCTTTGGAAGAGACTGGATTTTGAGAGCTCTAACGTGAGGCATGCTTTTGAAGACCATGTCGTATTCTAGCCTCTTTCTGTCCGTCTTTATGCTTCTTGTCTGCCTGCCATGAAGTGAGCATTCTCTTCACAAACACTCCCTAAGCTGTGCTTTTCGGAAGAGTTTTAGAAAAATAGATGGGAAAAAAATAGAAACCATACACAGTATTTGTTGCTGGTCCTTAGTTCAAGCCTCTTTCTATTCTTTATGCATAATGAGGAGAGAGGACTTTGTGTCTACTCCTTGCAGCTCCCGTGTGAGCTAGCGCTTCCTACTCCCAGGCACCTCACCCACTTGAACTCCAAGGATATAACAGGAATGGCAGCAGGGGCCACCTCTATGTAAACAAAGGTGGGGGAGTGTGGCAGGGGTGGGGAGTGTGTGGGTGTGCGTGGTGGGCCCTGCTCAGCCACAAAAGCATCTCCTGCAGGAGGACCTAATTGAGGACTGCCTGGAGACCAATCAATGATTGATGGTGCAGACAATGCCAGCCAATCAGGATCTGTTGTTTACAAGCGATGCTTTCTTGGGACCAATGGGTCACGTGGAGGGTATTAAAGTTGTTTAGAGCAGCATTCAGAGAGCCACTGTGGTGGTTCTCACCTGCTCCCAGAGTCTGTGTGGTTGACTCTGCCCTACCTCACCTCCAACCCCCAAGGGCAGGCGGAGTCAGGCAGGGAGTCATCCAGGGCACAGACCACACAAGGAAGAGAACTAAAGGCATCTATCTCCACACTAGCCTTGCTAAGCCTCCCTTCTGGATGTGGTCCCCAGGAGAGTCTGCATGTCTACCTCCTGGTGGCTGCCATCAGCACTTATTTGCATCAGGCAGACAGAGGACCAGTGTGCTGCATCCAACACTCTGTCATCTCCTATCACATTGGTGCGATATCAAGTTAGTCTATTAGAGTACCGTGACAAAAAGGTGTGAGAGCTCAGAGCACCTGTCACAGAGCGATTTGAAATCCTAGGTTTAACCAGCTTCACGTGGCATTAGTGCCGGAAGCTCATCCGTGCAGACTAAGTTCATTTATTTGCACTACATTAATGAAGGTGTCACAGACAGGCTATCATTAAAGACAACTTCCCTCTAACAGTGTGGTTGGAGTCCGAAAATTCTCCGTATTAGAGATCCTGCCGTTGTGGGGTGGTCCTCTGCTGAGAGAGCTTACAGCTCCCTCCCTTCCCAGTGTTGAGCTCACCAGCACCTTTCATGTCATGTCATCAATTCCTGTGGGTCTCTATTGGCATGGATGAACGTCGATAGTGTCACTGCTTGCAAATAGGGATTTAAAGGTTTTCTTGTGATCAAGGTGCTTCTGAACTTGGTTACTGAACAAGACTAGGAATACCTTGACAGAGTAGAAGAGATCTTCTCTTGCTATTCACCACAGCATTAAGATCTGGATTTCCCTATGCCAAGGGCATGGACTAAGCTATGATCTTGCTTAGTGATCTAGTACAATCTCTGCTCTAACAGATGAGGGGACCAGTCAGCATAAAAGGTTATTTGGAGCTGAGAGGAACTGGATAAGCCAGTCATCTGCACAACACAGGCTTGCTTATTATATGGTCTCACTCATGGTGTCTAAGTATTTGAAGAACATAAATGAAGCTAAGGTTAGGTCTTTAGACAAAAGTAGAAGCAAGCATAAAGTCACCAGCCTGGATTTTGAGAAGTGTGGTTTGTAATTAATATGATTGCTAGGTCTCTGAATAATAATCTATGAGTCTGAAATGTTTAGAAGGAATGAGAAGTTAGTTCCCAGCTCTGAATTTTAGAAAACGAATATTCTAGGTCAGTTTGGAAAAAAAAATAGATGTATCTTCAAAACCAAACTCTCTATACCTTGTAACTTTAATGTTTTTCAAATCTTTTTTTCTTTTTTTTTTTTTTTGAGACAGGGTTTCTCTGTGTAGCTCTGGCTGTCCTCAGAAATCTGCCTGCCTCTGCCTCCCAAGTGCTGGGATTAAAGGCGTGCGCCATCACGGCCTGGCATCAGATCTTATTTTTCAATGATGGTTCTTAAGTGTTTTAACCTTCCTTGTAGCCCACCACCCACCAGAGGTAGTGGAAAAGAAAGGATATGGGGTAAGTGGACCTGCTTAGAAAGGTTCTTTGGAGCAACTCCTGTCTGTGTTGTCTGGAAATCAGAAGTTCAGTTCACAGGTTAGCAAGCAGCGACAGTTCACAAACACCTACCTCATAGATACACCAGCGGTCCAGTTCAGTAAGAGTTGGGATGGTGAGCACGCATCAGCAGCAGTGGCACTACCTAGCAAAGACAACCAGGCCTCAGCCTCTGCACGAAGCAGCAGGAGGGGCATGGAGGAACACCAGAAAAAGTTCTCATCTGTGCCTCTCTCAGGGAAGTGAAGAACGGTGAAGACCTCCTGAGAAGAGCAAGCACTGTGCAGCGAACTGTACCAGCAAGCCAAGCTCTGTGTCCAGCGCTCCCTGGAGTCCTATTTAAACCCTCCAAACATCACGTGTGCTCCACGTGCCTCAGCACTCTTGCCTCATCACTTGCATCCAGTCAGCCTGAGTCCATGGATGCTGCAGCACACCACTAGAAGTTTTTGTTTTGTTTCGTTTTGTTTTGTTTTACTGTGTGAATGGTGTATCACTGCCCGTTTCTCTCTATGGCTTCCTGACAAATGCAGCTCAGCTATGCAACGGGTAAAGTGGGCTAATACTGGCATGTCGTTAGCAAAGGATCCTTCATCACGTGTCCTTTCACGTGCTTGCTTTAGCAGAACATCCTTTCACCTGTGTCTGCTTCAGTGAAACGTTCCTACACGTTTGCCCCAGAAAAACACCATCCAACTGATTTTCCAAAGAATCCTTAAGTTTCTACTTCATACCTCTCCATTCACTGAAATCTTTGATGCTGCATATATGATTTTATAGTTAGAGGTTTGGGAAAACTTATTTGATGAACTGGTAGGGGTTATCGTCACAAATGGCGTTAGTGGCATGAGTCAACAGATGATAAAATTCTTTTTAATGTTCTAATGAAATGTTGTTGATAAGATGTAATTCACTTATAAATGTATTGTATACCATAAGTACATATCCATATGTTTTTTATGGGCTGAGTAACCCAACACCCACATATTGAGCCCCAATGTCCAATGTGAGTACTTGAGGTTCAGTCCTTGGAAATTAATTCTGTTTAGAGTAAGTTGTGAACATCCTTATGATGGGATTAATATCTTTTGACAAAGAGAAAGAAATATCCCCCTAAAAATGTCAGAGTGCAAAGAGAAATGGCAGTTTTCAGGTCAGGAAGCTAAGTTTGCTCTCACCAAGAGCCATGCCTACTCATACTTCAATCCGGGACTCTCAGCCTCTGGAACTGGGTCTTCAAACTACCAGTCTGTGGTGTCCTTCTGTAGCAGGAAAAAAAAAACTGACTCAGGAATATGCTGCCCAAATGCTGAGCTTACTTAATGATCCTTATTAATTGCTGTACAGATTTCCCCTAGCAGTGGTCACTTTTGATCAATTGATTCTGTAGTCCTTCTACATATCATTTTCAATTGCTACACCTCTTATTTACTGTCCACCCTACCCCCACTCTACTATCCAAGCACATCCAGCACAATACTGAACCGAAGCAGAATCAGTAAAACTCTTGTCACTTTCTCATCTCCGAGGAAAGCATTTACACTCGACTCCTAAATATAGTGCTTGCCACAGGCTTTTTATAGATCCTCTTCAAGTTAAGGAAGTTTTTCTATTCCAAGTTTGTTGAATTTTTTTTTCTAAAATTATAAGTGCATATTGGTTTGATTTTAAAATGCCTCTATCTACGCAGATGATCTTGTGATTTTTTTTTCTATTCTAGTCTATTAATATAATAAAGCACCCTGCTTGGTTTCTCCAATCTTAAGTCAAAGTTTACATTTCTGTAAAAGCAGCCAACCTGCAGACCTGGGTTCTCTCTTCATTAATTTGCTAGGTTGGATTGCACATTGAGTAGTATTCTATTTGGAATTTTCACTACTGTGTGTATGACTAGAGAGTGGCCTGTGCATCACCTTTCTCAGGGTGAGTGACGGTGTTGTCTTGTAGGTGTTTCTGAACTGTGTCTCTCATCCTCCCTACTCATGAGACTTGGGAGTAGACTAACAGCACCGTTCTTGCCTCATTACCTGCATCCAATCAGCCTGAGTCCTTGGATGCTACAGCACACCACCAGAAGTTTTTGTTTTGTTGTTGTTGTGGATGATGGTGATGATGATGATGATGATGATTCTAGAAAAGATCCTTCGTATGCCAGGCAAATATACCCTCAACATTTATTCTTCCAGTGCCTGGACAGCACACAGTCAGCCATCTGGACCTGGTTCTCTCTCTTCAACTTCTCTCTCTTTAACTTCTCTCTCTCTCTCTCTCTCTCTCTCTCTCTGGTTTCTCTGTATAAAACTCTGGAACTCACTATCCTGGAACTCACTCTGTAGACCAGGCTGGCCTCGAACTCAGAAATCCGCCTGCCTCTGCCTCCCAAGTGCTGGGATTAAAGGCGTGCGCCTCCACCGCCCGGCCAACTTCTCTTCAAGATGGAGGATTATTAAGGCTTTACACATCTGCTTTAGTCAGTTTGCTCCCCTTATATTTTTTCCTCACAGTCCAACCACTTCACCAAAACAATCCCAATCAATAGAGATAAGCTTGGTTTTGGCATTGTCCTGCCAGCTCGCTAGCTCCAGGCGAGCACTGGGGGTCTCTCTTTGGGGTCCATGTGATTGTTCCTCGTGTCCCTCATGCTCTCCGTGCTCCCCGTTCTCCCCTCTTTTCTCTAGCTCCATCCCAACAACCGTTGATGCCAATAAGACTCTTTTCAAAAGAAATCCTCATCATTAGCTATAATGTTTCAGTCAATTATTAAAATTACCTGTTCTAATTTCTTTCTTTATTGTGACAGAGTCCCACTCTGCTGCCCTGGGTAACCAGGGATTCATTGTAAACTGGGCCAGCCTACAATTTGCCTCTTCTTCCCAAGTCCTGAGATTAAACACATGCACCACCACTCCTGGCCTATATTTTAAATTTTTAAAAATGTCTCCAGTTATATTTTCATTGCTTCTCCATCCAAAATTACTTGGGTGTAAACCGTTATCTGATTCTGAGTGTTCTGCTGAAATGTCTAGTTTGGAGTTTTTGGAAACTTACTGCACAGGGGCTTAATGCTATAAATTACTAAGTGTGGCTTTAGTTGCATCCCATATAGAAATGTACTTATTTATTTTCTAATTTTGGAATTCTTTTTTCTTTGATATATGAGTAATCCATAACTATATTTTTTTCTAAACTTCCAGACATATGGGAACTTTGCATTATATTTTGGCATTGCTTTCTAGTTTGATTGTATCATAATAAATATAATTTATACATATAAATTATATATATAATTTACATCCATAAATTATATATATACTTTATATCCATAAATTATATATAAGATATATATATATGAATATATATATACATATATATATATGGACACACAGAGACATACACACATATATGTTAATACATCTGTCATAAACTCTCCAAAGCTTGCTGGGAAAGACTAAATTAATGTTCAAAACACACCCCATTCTTTGTACTTATTGCTTTCCTCTGCAGCAGAATTGAGTATAATTTATCATTTGAAAACTTGTTGCATGATTTGTCCAATCAATTGCAAATGGAGAGAGTTCAAGACTCTTACTGTCTATTCCTATCCCAGACAGAGGCAGATCTGTTAATCTAACTTGTGAACAGTAAACACATGCAGAAAAGGTCTCATTTGCCCACCGCATCTCATCATTTCACTGCAATAGGCAAAAAGAACGGGAGCAAGACTTGGATAGTATCATGGGAATCTCTGCTCCTGCTCAATCTCCTGTTGCTGCAGGCTAGAAAGCTACAAACCCACAACAACACAGCAGGAACCTTCTCCCAAGGGAAAGTCTGCTGCTTCCTTGGAAATCCTCAGCAACTGAGACCTCACAGTCTGAGGTTACATTTGGAGAGTGCTTACTAAGCAAATGTTAAGAGTTATGCTGCTAAAACCAGAGAAAACTCGGGCTTCGTTTACATATCAGCACTACTAGGAAAAGCTAGCTAAACCCTTAACAGTGATCCTGGTGAGTGCCCTAGGTCATTAGAGATAAACCACCAAAAGGACTGGTAGAGCCTGGCTCTGTGCTTTCCCGATCCCTTTTCTGTGGCTATCTTGCTCTGCCATGCACTTAAGCCAGGATGCATTGAGTTGCCATCATTCCAAGGCATCAGGCTTAACTTATTATGGTCTAAACCCTCTAAAAATTCAAGTTTCCAAGTAACCCGTCCTTTTATTCTTTTTAAGTTAATGACACCAGATGCTGTGTTATGGTATCAGAAACCTGACAGATTTCACAACTGTCACACACAACCTTCACAATCGTCCTTTATATCAGAGGAACAAATAGAAGAGGAAGAAAAGGTAAAGGGAAGGAGAGGAGGATGAGGAGAGAAAGGAGAACGCATCAGAAGCACACAAGAAGCAGATGGTCTAGATCAGTGAGAGGTGACCTCCATGTGTCACCACACTGGACCATGCCTTAGTGACATGATGCCATGGGTGACTGAGACCTCTTCTACATGTACTTACTGTTCTCGAGTTAGAGTAACAGATCTGCCTCTGTCTGGGATATTCATAGATGGTAAGAGTCTTGAACTCTCTCCATTTGCAATTGATTGGACAAATCATACAACAAGTTTTCAAAATGATAACACTTGAGCCTGCGTCATGTAATTATACTCTGAACAATAAACTGAGGTCTCACCAGGTTATAGTTTTGTGGATCTGGAAGTATTTGTGTATGGTAGATTGCACAGCCGTAGTGTGCCAGAGAGAAAGCTGTGGGTGGTACCCTATCTGCCAGGACTCTGAGTTCAGGCTGGCCATAGTAGTTTCTTTCCATTATGTAGATATCTACAGAGTACATAGGGTGTCAATATAAAAAACACATCTTCAAAGTGATTGTACTGGCTGGTTTTGTATATCAACTTGACACAGGCTGGAGTTATCACAGAGAGGGGAGCTTCAATTGGGGAAGTGCCTCCATGAGATCCAGTTGTGGGGCATTTTCTCAATTAGTGATCAAGGGGGTAGGGCCCCTTGTGGGTGGTGCCATCCCTGGGCTGGAAGTCTTGGGTTCTATAAGAAAGCAGGCTGAGCAAGCCAGGGGAAGCAAGCCAGTAAGGAGCAACCCTCCATGGCCTCTGCATCAGCTCCTGCTTCCTGACCTGCTTGAGTTCCAGTCCTGACTTTCTCTGCTGATCAACAGCAATGTGGAAGTAAGCTGAATAAACCCTTTCCTCCCCAACTTGCTTCTTGGTCATGTTTGTGCAGGAATAGAAACCCTGACTAAGACAAATTGGTGCCAGCATAGTGGGGTATTCCTGTGACAACCTGACCATGTTTTGGGGAGAACTGTGGAAGAACTTTGGAACTTTGAGCTAGAAGAGCCACTGGTTGTTAAGAACTCTGTGGGATGTTCTGTAGGAGCTTAGAAGATCATTTTGAGAACAGTGCAGAGATGGAGGTCTGGCTTGTGAAATTCCAGAGGGAAGATTAAAGACTCTTATCAAGGCTGTTGCTAGTTTGATTGTGAAGATTCTGTGGTTTTGGTTAGCTGGGGTTGAAGTATCGGCTGTGATTAACAGGATACCAGAACTACTAAAGAGAAAACTTTGCATTACTGGGATTATTGATGCTGGTTAACTGGAGCTAAGAAATTAGTGGTGATTAAGAAGAGACCAGCATCACTGAGGTGACATCTTCTGGAAAGTGTTTTCTGGGAGCACAAAGAAAGAGGCTGTGTTCCAGAGATAGCCAAGGTTGTATCTTGTGCTGCAGCAGGACTTGGTAATGTGTAAGAGTCACCCAGGTGATACTGGTTTTGAAGGCATGAAGGGGTCATGAAGAGCAGCTGAGGCTCAGCACAGTGAGAAGCCATGGAAGGCCATTGGTGAAGGTACAGCCTCAGTTGCAATTGATGGGCCAGAACTGAAGGGGTCATGCAAAGGAGTTGAAGCTTGGCACCATGAAGAGAGCCTATGAGTGGCTAATGGTAAAGCCTAGTTACAGTGGAAGACAGTGTTTTAGAGATGCCAGTACCATAAATTACCACCAAGAACAGCAGCAGCAGTAGAGTACAGGCATCTGGAGCCTAGAAGACAAGGTGTGTGCTACAAAGGGCAGAGCTGGAGAAGTGACTTGGAGGAATCCAGAAGGTCGTGAGTGGATCCCAGACATTGGATGGTTGGAGTTTGATTTTTGTTTTTGATTGTGACTGTGCCCTGATATTTTTCCCTCTTGAAGGAAGAAAGTGTTTTAGTGGAACCCACAGTTAAGAGACCTTGAATTTTAAAAGATATTGGACATTTTAAATTGATTGAACTTTTAATATGTAAAGACTGTGGGACTTTAGATCTTGGAAATGAATAAGAAAGTAAGGGTTGAGGTTTAATAGTGATGTGATTGTGTGTCAAGTTAACAAGGGCTCAATTGTACTGGCTGGTTTTATGTGCCAACTTGACACAGGCTGGAGTTATCACAGAGTAGGGAGCTTCAATTGGAGAAGTGCCTCCATGAGATCCAGTTGTGGGGAATTTTCTCAATTAGTGATCAAGGGGGTAGGGCTCGTTGTGGGTGGTGCCATCCCTGGGCTGGAAGTCTTGGGTTCTATAAGAGAGCAGGCTGAGCAAGCCAGGGGAAGCAAAAGCCAGTAAGGAACATCCCTCCATGGCCTCTGCATCAGCTCCTGCTTCCTGACCTGCTTGAGTTCCAGTCCTGACTTCCTCTGGTGATGAACAGCAATGTGGAAGTAAGCTGAATAAACCCTTTCCTCCCCAACTTGCTTCTTGGTCATGATGTTTGTGCAGGAATAGAAACCCTGACCTATTAATCATTGGGTCAAAATGTCTGAGATAGTCAACCTAGAAGAAACATTTATTTGTGTTCTCATCTCAGAGGCTTCCCTTCTATTCTGCTTTGTCCTGCTTGGGGCCCAACAGTGAGGCAGAGCCGTGTGGCAGAGAGTGGTGGATGGAAGCTTCCTACCTCAGGTAGCCAGAAAGAAAGGCATTAAATCTATTACACCCTCCAAGGCCAGCACCCAATGACCTAGCAGTCCTTCACTAAGCCCACTCCAGTTTCCACTTCTCCTAATTCCATAGACTAGAACTAAGCCTTTAGTGCAACTGCCTTTGTGGGGAATGAAGTCCAGACTGTAGCTAAGGACAGCAACCTTTTGGACTTCTTTCTTCTCTTTCATCATCTGATGTCTCAACAAAGAGTGACAATTAGATTCTTTCTCATCACTATGGCAAGATCCCCTGATGATAGCAGCTAAGGGAGAAAGGGTTTCTTTGGCTCATAGTTCCAGACAGAGGAGTACAGCTCACCTTGGAGGGGAAGATCTGGCAGCAGAGAAGGCATGGTGGTAGGAGAAGGAGCCTGGAAGGTCATCCTGCATCCAGAGTTAGAATGTGAAATATAATAGGATGTGAGACCCAACTACAAAACTGTAAATAACTAGCTCACAGTGGGAATGCTGGGAATGCTCCACCTTCTAAAGTCCTCCAATAGCACCATGGTCTATGACCAAGTGATCCATCCGGAGAATGTTTCTCATTCAAGCCATAGCAAAACACTTAGTATCTCATCACCAAATGTTAACGAGTTTCATTCAGAGCATACAGTGGAAAAGGCCAGAAGCTACAATTTGTGAGCAACTGTGAGCAACTAACAGACACCATAGGTTTATTTAATGACACCTCCTCTATTCATCCTTACTGAAGGCACTTTGCAAGGTAGTTCTTCTATCCTTGATTTTAAACATGAAAAATCTGAAATTACCAGGGCCTAAGATCATGTCTGTTATCAAATAGGTTTACCAAATAGCAGAAGCAGAATTTGTAGTGTGTTTCTGTCCACAAAGATAGTTCTCCACTGTCTGTGCTGAACTTCCATGGGCATGCTTCAGTTGACACCAGGAAAGAGATCTCAGAGCTTGTGATATGCAAATAAGAAAGTAAGAACTCTGCCTATTGGGACACTGGGGCTGACTTGTCTTTAAGCTCCCATATTCGGCCATCACCTATTACACACCTCTTCATGACTGGTCCTTTAGAATTGCTGAGCCTTTTGATGAACTGATAGTTTCATTTTATATAGCATTATCTTTACGTTCTTAGAATAAAGGAAAAGACAAAGTGGTAAGTGAAAATTGTGGTCAAAATAATCCATACCTCTGCTACCCAATGAATGCTCTGCCAGCAATCTGATCATGTGACCTACTGTTTGTTGAAAAGGAGAGAAGAGAGAGAAACTTGACAAATCTCCAGGGCTCTTGTGACCTTTTGACATGCATGAGATCCCCATCTGTGGCTAAGGATCTTCCACTTCAACAAGAGAAGACTTATCTAGGGGTTTCTTTGAGCCACATATGACACACACCAACACAGTAGGACAAGGGGAACAGGAATAATGAAAATCCCAAATCATTTGGGATGCAGGTTAGGGCTGGGGCTGCTCTGGTTTGGGGCCCTTGCTTTCCTTTCTCCCTAGATCCACCCTGAGAATTCATTCTCTGCAGAGTCTTTGAGAGTTCCTCTTCCACCTAGGTTGTGTATCATGCCCACCACTGCATCTGCCTGTGAGTGGGATCCTGTTCATGGGGACTGACTCTCCTAGGCATAAAAAGACAAGTGGGGAGACCTGCTCTAAGGTCAGGTACGAGAATTGGAGCTGGTAGACTGAGAAGAGCTAGTAGACAAGTTTTCTTTGCCTTCTTTCAGGAATCAGCTGAGCACATACAGAGCAAGGTTTATCTCTGCAGTTCTGTGACTTTCCAATCTGTGTGCACTGGCACAATGCTCACACTGTGCTGCTCACCCTGACTTCCACTTCATTAATCTTACCCCTCAGCAAAGTCTTTAGGAGGGGGCCTTTATTTTAGAGAAGGTGACGTAAGATATGGACCCTGGAAAGACAGTAATTCTCATGCTGTAGACCAATGCCCCGGCACCAGAGGTGTAGGCATCACCATCTCCAAATTCTGATAATCATACATTCTTATCTGTCACATGATCAAAAACTCTGGGGACGGGGCCTCACAATCTGAATCTTATCAAGTTCTAGGTGGGTCTAGCTTTGTAAGTCTCAGAACCACCACTCCATAACACCTCAAAATAGTGTTTTGGTTTTTATGTTGGGGATTGAACCTCTGACCTTCCCAGGTGCTCCACAGGATCTCCTCCATGGAGCCAGCCCTCTCCTCCCCTCCGTGTGTGTGTGTGTGTGTGTGTGTGTGTGTGTGTGTGTGTGTGCGTGCGTGTGTGTAATACTTTGAGACAGGTATCCCTAAATTCCAAAGGCTGTCCTTGAACTCACTCTCTAACCAGAAGACTTTGAATTAGCAAGCCTTCTGCTCCACCTCCTGGGTGCCTGGCATCCCAGATCTGTACCAACATATGTACCAACAATGTACATAGTCATTTCGTAGTAGTAATAAGTCTTAGGTGAACAATGGTCCAGTTCTTCTTCAATATTCATGATATTAACTGAATAGTCTGACAATGACCTGCCTAGTAGCTAAAATAAGGCATTCTTTAGATATAATAACAAATCAACTGAAAACAGAGGAATCTGTCACACTAGCTATGACTTCTTTCTTTTCTTCTGCCTTTTTTTTTTATTTTAAAAGCCATTCTTTTTCCCTTTTATTGATAATGGATTTTTTTTTCATACAATATGTTCCGATTATATTTCTGTCCCTACCTTCTGCCAGTTGCTCCTCAACAACCCTTCCATCTGAGCCCATACCCCTCTTGTCTCTTTTCTTAAAATATTTCTTTCTTTCCTGCTATTTCTTCCTAACTTTAACCCACACAGAAGACACCCAAGCCTGGAGATAGCAGAGCGTGTAGAGTTCTGACTGAGCTATTGAACAGTTAAGGATGGGTTTAGGGTTCATCTTTGCAAGCCTGTTCATTCCACATTTCCAGGTTGCGGTCTTAGATGGAATTATTTTGTTTTTAGTAAGGCATTCTGAAGTTAATTTTAGACGTCAGCAATTCAGCTGGAGGCCGTGACTCTCACTGGTGCCCCTGAAATCATCAAGGTTTTCCATGAGCACAGCCATCTGCAGACCCGACTGCAAGTTCAAGTCACTAGAGGAACTTTTAGAAATCCACCTGTGCCCTTAGCCCATCCTGAAGAAATTGATTTAGCCTGTGGGAAGAAGGTTTCCCAGTATTAGCTATTTCAGAATCCCTGAAGTGGTATTCTAATGCGTAGCCAGGGACCACAAACACTTTGAGGAGAACTCTAGCTCACTGTGTGTCTGAATTTTGCTCCTTGACCTCCCTAAGCCCCAGGGCAAGCAAGAGCTGCTTCAGAAGTCGTTGCCTTTCAAAGGCAATTTAAAAAGACAGCCATGGTGCTCACCACCTCACAACAATCAGAGAGAAAGAGAGTAAAATTACATTCTGGAAGCCAAAGTCAAAGGACAAATCCAAGTCTATTTAAAGGTACTCTCAAATGGCTCCCGCAACAGATTCGGGGACTTCGGGTTACAGAGAAAATGATTTGCAGCCTTCCTGTAGAATTTGGATCGCTTCCTTCTTTCCCCATGCCCAGCTGTGTTCGGAGCAATCGCCTGTCTGCAATAATCAGAGCCCAAAGAGAGCTGCCTGGTGCTCTCTGAGGTGCATGGCAGAGAGGGACGATGAGCGCATGCTCAGGTCCTGAACTCTCAGTCTGGATGCCCTCTGGGACACTTGAGCCAGCTCTGAGAATGGCGCAAAGAAACAAGGGCTCCTGAGCCAGCCCCAAGCGCTGCATCTCAGCCTCCAGCTTGCTCCTGCAGTTGGCATGTGCAGGAGTTTCTGGTGTTTGAGTCTCTCTCACCTTTTATTCCCTTAGTGAAAATCCCATTATCTCCAACAGCTGTGTGTCAAGAAAAGACATGAATTCTGTGCCACAACAAAAGGATCTGATGCATGTTTCTCCCGGTAGCCTTAGGCTAAAAAACATTTTATCTCACTTTCTTCATTTATAATACAAAGACTTAACTTCCCGCTGAAAGGGATGGATGTCTACTTCTGGATGGGAGAAGTGTGAAGATTGACTCAAACCTCCGCGACCAGAGAGAGGTTTATAATTACATGGACATGTAATATAGGAAATGTAATCAACGAAACACCCCCCAAAGTTGTGCAAATGTGCTGTTAAAATATTACTTGAAATTGACCATTTCAAGATAAACAGATAAAGGGATAGGCAAAGAGCAGGGACACGTGCCTACCGCGTAAAGCTTGAAATTGATTTCGGAAGCATCTGAGCTCGCTACGAAAGAACCTTGCTGTTTAATTAGGATGGCTTGGATCCAGAGTCTATATTTAGGGTAAACTGGAAATTACAGTGTAGAAGCAAGAATCACCCAGCAAGAGTCTAAATTAAGGGAGAGAGGACCCAGTGAAAGAAGCGCCACAGTTTTCCTCAGCAAACTATGAGGCGTCTTAACTTTTGTATTTCACCAAATACAAATTGAATAATTCCTTAGGTCTCTACCTCTTCCTCTAACGAATGTGCTTTCACTAAAATCCTATGAATATTAACTTTTCAGTTTGCCTTCATCCTAGTTGCACATGGTTCCCCTCCATACCTGAGATCTACTGGAGTATAGATGGATTTGGCATCTGACCCACAACACATCAGAAGACTCTCATTAAGATTCCAAATGTATAGAAACATATTTTATACCATTAATATTTTGGCTTCTTTTTGTAAGTGGTTGGCAGAAGATCCATGGCACCATATCATTAATTTCTTAAATATTCCTGTTTTCTTCTCATCATTGATGTATCATCAAATAAATTAGTTCAGACCCAAAATGTGACAGAGAGAAACATATGATTGATTTTTTTTTTAACTTTCAGGACGTGCTTTGAATGATTTTATACAGCTTACCCTGGCTTACCATCCCATAATTTTACAGAGGAGCTCGTGGCTATCTATGCCCAAAAGTGTGATTTCCAGATATTGAGGAAGAATCCTCCATTTTTTGCTTTTTTATTTATTTATCTATGTATTTATTTATTTATACATCTTCCCACTCACCTGGCTCTTAACTGAAATCTGCCTGTCAGTAAGTTTAGTAAACACAGTTTGAACCATCTAAATGATATACTCTAAGCTATTAAGAATACGAGTCACTTCAGGGGACCCAATGTACAAAGAGAATCTTCCACTTCTAATGTTCTCTTCCGGCTCTATAAAATCCCCAAAGCTCTTCTGCCTTGGTGCACAGTTACTATCTTCCCAGAGACTACAGTCCTTCAAATTCTAGTAAAATCTGCTTCTGTCGAAGATGATCTTTTCCTTCTTTGATTTTCCTACCCTCTTGATCAATCCTGATCTAACCATACAAGAGCTGTATTATGGTATTATTGTATTGGAAATAAACATTCATGACTGAAATAAAAAAAAAAAAAAGAATACGAGTCACCAGCAAATGGATCTTGTCAGGGAAGACACTGTAACGAGCAGCACCATCCGGCTAGGAGGTCGGCCAGAGGACTCAGAGCTTTGAAAGCAGAGTTTGAACTTCATTCAAATGACAGTTACTTGCTTGGGCTGAAGGTTTAATTTTCAATTACAAGAGAGAAAGTAGGCCAAGTGCATCAGTAGTTCTTACATAATTTAACTAACAAATACATTGAAGATACCAAGTTGGGAGGTTGTGAATTAACTTCCCCTCCCACCCATACAAACACCTCTGCTGTGCTACATGCTTCTCATTGTAGTCTCTCTGGCCTCTCCTGCAGTCGACAACCTGGGCTTTTAAAAGGTCTGAAAGTCACATGTCCCTGGGTGGGAGGACCCAGTTGACTTGATCAGTTACTCACTGACATAGTCTAACAGCCAAAAGACAGGGGCTCAGAAAAAAAG
>NW_022196896.1:68721357-68760932 GCF_008632895.1 Mastomys coucha | reverse complement strand
AAAAAAAAAAAAAAAAAGACAGGGGCTCTGACCAGGTCATTCAGTCTTTGACACAATGCCTAGTGCTTATTGTGTGCCTTCTACTGACAGATAAACCAAAGTAGGATTTGGTGACTTGGTGTCAAAGCCCCCACCAGATCTGTATGCACTGCCTGTGCAATTAGGTTCCTGCAGGAGGTTTTCCTTCCTTTGCAAGCCATTTTGGGAACATGAAGCCAACTGGTCCAGGCATCATCTAATATTCACAAAAACTAAAAATATAAAATAAAGAATGCATGCTGCTTTGTGCCTTAGAAGCATTTTAAAAGCCAAGCTCATAGTTCATGTTTAGTGGGGACAAGCAGGGCAGCAATGAGCACTGTGTGTTGTTGGTCCTCATGACGTTCTGTCGGATTGTCTGTTGCCTGAATGCAACCTTAATGATTGTTTCGGTACAAACTGAAAACCCCAAGTCTTATATAAAAACCAAAATGATAACAAGAAAGCCAGCCCTCTGGTATTTTTAAACTAATTAGTCAGAAAGGTGGGAGGCGAATTTCACAATGAAAGTGAGCTAGGAGCCGCACACACTACACGTTCATCTTAGGTACCCGCGTGAGTAGAACAGAGCCCTGGGGAAGGACCCTGAACAGCCTGACCCACAAGCTGGCTGGAAGCCCGTTTTTTTTTTGCATATGTAGTGCCTCTCAGTTTGGCTGGCTGAGAGCTCCACGTGAGAGAAAGGCAAGGTCGTTCATAACACAGATTCCAGAGAAGAAAATGTGCCCAGCACCGCCACCAGGTGGTCATTCCTGGAAGAGATTTTCTAAGTACAAAGCAGAAACCTGAGTGGTTACCTTACTAAAAATAAAAACACAATCAGGTCCCTGATCTAGTATCAGCTTACTACTAAATGACACGGGAGGAATCAATAAGCCAAACCTAGACTCTGAAAACTTCAGAAAACTGTAGTCTACTGTCTTCAGCAAATTAATGGTGAAAAGAAATAATGAAGGGTTAATGCTAGGACACAAGAAGAGAAAATACTTACTTCAAAAGGTGTATGCCAGTAAATACAGCTCTAAGGGTGTCTCACTGTGTCTTTATTCTAACAAGCAAACTGAAAAAGTGGGTTTTTTTGAGGGGTCTGGGGGAAATGGCTCAGTCAGTAAAATGTTTACTGCACAAATATAACCTGAGTTCAGATTCCCTGAACTCCCGTGATGAAGCTGGATTTGCAGCCCATGCCTGTGACCCCGGTACTGAGAAGGGGTGGCAGGGTCCTGGAGATCGCTGTCTAGTCTAATTGGTGAGCCCCGGATTCAGCAAGAGACCATATCTTCAAAAAATAAATGATTGAGGGAGATATCCAACATTGCCCCCAGTATACACACACAAATATATGCACATACACAACATGCACAGGTGTGCAAAGGAGCATGTGCATACATACATACACACACTCCCTATGAGCCAAGGGTTTGTGGCAAGCAGATGGGTCTGGACATCTGATGATGATGGAGAAAAATGTTAATTTTGTTGATAACGGGTAGAAATATATTAGTGTATCATAATATTTAGTTTAAATCAGCAGTATTTCCCCCTGTAGGTTACCAGACTTTATAATACATGTGGGAGATACCTTCAACTATTTAGTCTAAAGAACAACGCGAGTCTCCATATACCCATCCCCAGCCTTAACAGTGAGACTCTTGTCTTCTTTTCACCTCCTGTTAACCCCACCCCTCCTAGAATGCTTTAAAGCAGTTCCTTGGTATGTGACCATCCAGCAATGGATGCTGATCCTCTAACAACTAAACATTCTCTAAATATATCTCCACCCGGATAGTGGACATTTTCTGGGCCACTCATATAGTGACACGTGCTGTCATGTGTGCACCATTTTGGCTGCTGGTACCCACGTTGCAGTTTGTGTGTCCATCAAGTATCAGATCATAAAAAATAAAGTTGGTTTTTGGAAGAACAGTAATTCAGTCAACAGAGGTATCCACAACTCCACTTTAAAAGCCTAATAATATTAAGATTCTATTTTGTCTTCTCTGATTAGGGGCTTTTCCTTGTACAGTAAGAAAACAAACATGACATGAGTATTGGTCTATACATACATACATACATACATACATGTGTATATATATGTATATCATATATATATAATTTTGTAAATGTATAAAGCAATGAGTTCCTTTTATGGTATGATTTTATATGCATCATATTTTATCCCTTCTGCCAATATCTATATCATTCCCCCTAACAGGACCTTTTCAGGTCTAGTCATTTACAGTTATAGACAAGTAGACACAAATATAGATGATACACAGATATTTAATCTTTCCATGTACAAGAGAAAAAACATGCAGTCTTTAAAAAAGAAAATAGACACACCTGCACGATGAGCTGGGCTGCACACATGCCCTTCTTCCTCAAAGCATACTGACCTTCCCACAGGGCCAAATCATGGTTTCCCCAAAGTGTGGCTGACCTCTCTTCACCTCGGCACAAGGTGTCATTTCTCCTAAACTACCCAGAAAATGAGATAGTGCCTTGTCCCTTCCTTACAAAGTACCCCATCCTTTCCTTTTCTTTAAATATTTTTTTTTATTTTAAATTATGTGTGTGAGTGTATGTCAGCGTGGGGTTGTGTGCGCATAAGTACAGATCCCTGGGAGTCAGAAGGGGACATCAGACACTTGCTGGAGTTATAGGCAGTCGTGACATGTCTCATCTCACACAGGTACTGGAAGAAGGACCCTTCAAGAACAGTGAGCACTCCTGTTGGCTGAGCAGGGCAGATGAACTCTAATTGGCTGACTAGGGCAGTGAGCATTCTGATTGGTTGAGCAGGACAGAGAGAACTCTGATTGGCTGAACAGGGTATATGAAGTGATTGGCTGAGCAGGGCAGATGAATTCTGATTGGCTGAATAGAGCAGAGAGAACTCTTGATTGGCTGAGCCATCTATCTAATCACATCCACTTCCTGAACTGTGATGATTTTACTAAAATCTTAGTTTTTAAGTTATAAACACAGCCACCCTTTTCTAAAATCCTAAGACACATTTTGCAAGGCTGAATGGACTTTGACTCCATCCCCAAGCAAATGTAATACTTTTCGTTCTGACTACATTGATTTTATTTTTGGTTAATAACCTTCTTTCAGAAAGATAGAAAACAGGCATGTGAGTGAGAAGTCTCTTTCCCTCTTAAAAAAAACAAAAACAAAAAAAATAAAACAAAAAAACTCCCCCGAGGTAGAAACTTAAGGTTTCTTTGGAAAGTCAATTGTGTTATATGGTGTTTTGTTGGTGCAAACAGGTGAAGGAGTGCTTTTCTGAAGTGGACTCAGGTGAGAGGATGTCTTGCTAAAGCAAGCATGTGAAATGACATGTGATAAAGGATTCTTTGTTAACGATACTCATGTATTGGTCGGCCTTACGCTGCATAGTAGCATTTGTCAGGACTCCATTGAAAGAAATGCACCAAAATATTCCTGGAGGTGTGCTGCAGTTTCTGGCAGCCAACTCAGACTCTGATTGGCAGAGTGATGTCAGCTGAGACAGACACATATGCTGAGGCAAGACACGTGGAGGACACGCGGTGTTTAGAGAGTACAAATGGAACTCAACAGACAGTGATGGAAACTGAGCTAGGCTTATTTATATAGCTAGCTGTGCAATGACTGTAGGTTTCAAATCTTCGTTGATCTTTCCTTCCCTGAGAGAAGCACCACTGAGATCTTCTGGTGTCCCTCCAGGTCTCTCCTGATGACTTGTGCTAAGGCTGAGGCCTGGGTGTCTCTGCTAGGTAATACCACCATTGCTGCCACCCCTATAAACTGAACATTTTATAAACTGAATCAAGATTACTTCATGGCTTCTGCTGGAAGACTATTGGAGATATATATCACTAACAATGGTCATTTCACTCTTCCAGTGAGAGGGTAAGTAATGCATGAGCTAAGAGGAACACTGTCCTGAAAGTATTATGTCTCTTTGTTTTAAGTAAGTACCTAATCTATTATCAGCTGAATAAGAGACTCTGCTCTACAACCTGGGCACAAATCCCAGCTCAGTCATTACTAAATTGTCAACTAGAGACATTAATTCCACCTCTCAATTTCTCATTTTAAAAACTACCATAAATCAGACCAATATGGATACAATTTGTACAACTCTGCACCTTCAAAGCAGAAATAAGAGGTGTGAGCATCAACTAAGACCAACCTTGGGGGCGCCCTCCTGTGTCACATCAGTCTGTCCATACCTACCATCCTGCCCCCAACCAGCAGGGGGCGCCCTCCCTGTGTCATATCATTGTCCATTATCCACCGTCCTGCATCCATATGTCCCTACAATTGTAGACCCACCAAGTAAAGATCTGCAACCTAACATAGTGGTGAGTGGGATCCTGAAAGGTATGGTTTGTGCCACTACTTCAGAATGACTGATTAGAGACATACATCCAGGGCCCTTTCTTTTACTCTTATAAGTGTGCATGGGGTTGTGGTGTGAGAAAAATCCTTGGATAACACTCTCACCCATGTACACTGGCTTACTGTACTGGCCCACCAGTATTAGCTCATGTCTTAGGGTTTCTACTGCTGTGATGAAACAACATGACCAAAAGGCAAGTTGGGGAGGAAAAGATGTATTAGGCTTGGTCAATCACTGGAGAAAGTCAGGGCAGGAACTCAAGTAGAGCTGGAAGCTGATTCAGAGGTCATGGAGGGCGCTGCTTACTGGCTTAGTTCCCCTAGCTTGCTCAGCCTACTTTCTTATAGAATCCAGGAGCACCAGCCCAGGGATAATACCACATACAACAGCCTGGGCCCTCCCCCACTGATCACTAATTGAGAAAATGCCTTACAGTTGGATCTCATGGAGGCATTTCCTTAGCTGAAATGCCTTCCTCTCTGTTGACTCTTGTTTATGGCGCACAAAATCAGCTATTAAAGCATACCATTTCTAGTATGCCACCTCTGCTCCAACTCTTAAGGACCAGGGACAGTGTCTGGGAAGACAGTACCAGGATAACAACAGAAGCTTCCCCTAACACAGATCAGGATCATTTATCCCCATACACAGATAAGCTTGCTACCAATGCTTGGCTCCAGCCATGGCTGTTTTCCAAGGGACCGGAGAAGACATAAAGCAGTGGTTTGAGGGCTTTAAGGACTAGGGACCAAAACAGAACATATACCACAGAATCACAAAGAATGTATGTTACGGTGAAGATGAGGTCTGTTTACCTTACTCTGCCCATGAGTCACTGTGAGGGTAGGCACTGCTCTCTGTCGTTGCCCCCCCCCCCCCCCCCCCCCCGCTTGCTCAGCAAAGAGATTCTCAGCCTGGGATGTCAGGAGAGGTTACAGCAGGCCCAAGCAGAAGGCAGGCAGCCTCAAGGAAGAGAACACATTTGGCCCAAAGCTCTGGCCTGGAGTGACCATCCCATCCCCAGCCATGAGGGATTGGCAGGCAAATTGGGCTTCCCGCCTGGATGCAATTAGCTATTGACAGCCTCCAGGACCCCATATGCAAAGATGGCCATAATGCAACCTTAGTTCCTTTGCAAAGCCATATTTTTTTTAAAATCTCATGTGGGGTTAGAAATATCTGAGACCAGGCGGCCTCAGCCAACCACTGGGTCACCATGGAGGCTCCTGGTCACCAACCACTATCCATTAATCACCCTGACAGGAGTAGTTACAAAGCATACATTGTGCAAAGAGAGCACTGCATTGCCACACTGCTTGAGAACTGGAGGGAGAAAAGATAATTGGAAGCATTTTTTTTTTTTTTTTTTGGTGGAAGAACTAATATTCTACTTCCCAACTTCCTTCCTTAGCAATACAAACAAGTCTGAGATTCGTACATTCACTTCTTCAGTATGTGTAAGACCAAGTGCGGGCGGAGAGGACTCCTTCAACAGTAAGCATTGGAAAGGAAACAGTACATGAGCCATTCAAGCGTTAAGCAATTAAGCGGGGGTTGGGGGGTGACATTTAAAAACAAATATGAACCTTAGTGCCTATTTCTAAGCGGCTCATAACCAACTGGGCAGAGATATTGGGTACAGGTGTAAAAGAAATCGGATTATCAGGCGGCGGTATTCCAGGAAATGTGGGTGGACAGTTGGTACTCAGCTTGGAAGGAGACCTCAGTGAAGGCCAAAGGAGACGCTGGGAGCTGAAACCTCTGAGAAACTTGAGGAACAAAGAAGAAATTACATATAGGAAAGAGTGAACTCTATTGAGAGAGTTGCTTGATTTCTAAGAAACTAGAAGAGAATTATGAGAATCAAGTACTTGGTAGACCAGAAGTACTGTGAGCAGACTAGCTCCTCAACCATGAATGAGTCTGTTCTGCCTTCTGCTGGCAAAAGGGAATGGCTATTGGTTTTGAGGCTTAATGGGTGACCAGGAACTATTTGCTGGTGGTGGCTGAGTATCTTATGTTGGAGGCCACAAGCAGACTGAGCTTGAGATGGGAGCCCTGGAGATGTGTCTTGGGAACTGTACTAGGGAGATATCTTAAGTTCACAATCAACACACCCATAACTCCTGGTCCAAGCATCTCTCCATTAGATTCTGTGTTCTATACCAAGGGCTGTAGCTCAGAGGCTTTGTCAGGGCTCTGTGTCAGCAAAGGCCAGGGAGGAGGGAAAAGGCTGTGCCAGAGCGACCATCAATAGGTTGCTAAAGGACAGAGATGCCTGCCATGGGCCAGGCACTTTCCCACGTGATAAGTATGATGCAGTCCTAGCCTGCGTTGAATCCAGAACTGAATGGCGTTACCTATGAGATGAAATCCATTGTCCAGGAAGTAGAAACATGAGGTGCCTAGTGGAGAGGTTAAATTGGTGCTTTAAGAAGAGTTCTGTCAGTAAAGGCCACATCAGATTTGAAAGATAGAGGTAACAAGAGTTTCCTTACAGAATCCAGAATGTGTGTTAAGGCTGCATTCTCATGGCTCCCTTTCACCTTTGAGACTGAGGGGAGCCTGGGATAGGAGTTTGGGGAAAACAACTCCTCAGGACACTCAGGGTATCCGAGGTAGGACACCCAACTATCAATCATGACAGAAATGAATGCTGGGGACTGCATGGCCAGGCCAGAGATATGTTTGAATATGGTGAATAGTGATGAAGGATCAGGAAAGAGGGCCAGGACCATCATAGGGAATGAGGATAACAGAAGGTGCTGGAATGAGATAGATAGCACCTTTATCTGAGTCCCAGGGTCCAGTGCACACTGGATCACACTGATGGTAAAATAGAAACCAGAGCCCAAGGAGACATGGGTCAGCTGCTGTTGGCATCAACCATATTGGACACATGATAATCCTGAATGTGCATAATTTATTCAGACTGTAGTAAAAATATTAAAATCACGGTGATGTGGAAACTACAACTCATGGATGTGTCTACGCTCAGAACTTGCTAACCATATGGGCTTCTCATATAACCGTTACTGCATTTTAACCTTCCCAATTACCCTGTCATGGAACCAAGTCTCAAAGCTCAGAATTATGCAAATTCTCCAAAGCCACATATAGAGAGGGAAGGCAGAGGCAGGATCTGATTGTATGATTCTGGATTCTCCAGTCCTTACATGACAGCCACACACTTCCCCTAACTAAAAATAACCTCCCCCCTAAAAAATTTCTTTCCAAGGGAAAAACATTGTTACATGGCCATTGCCACTTTGAAATACAGACACTACCTTTTGGTTGCCTAGGAAGGAGCTAGTGAGGATGAGGTGGTGGCTGTGGTCAGAGTGTATTGTGTAAGTGTGTCAAAGTGTTCTAAAATTGTTACTTTGTACAACAGATGAACACCACCAACAACTGTCTTATAGATAGTTGTTCAGTTAGCTCCTGGCTGCCTTTTTAGACCTGGTAAGATGGAAAGATACCAACAATTCAAATATAAGACAGATGTGGTGTGCACATAGCCTTCAGGCTCTGGAAGGAAGCTCTTGCTCAGTTATTTATTTTGTTATTTGGTTTTTTGATTCAAGCTCCTGTGCTGAGGCTTTAGGTAACCTGATACTCACTATGTAGCCCAGGCTGGGCTCACATGCACAGTTGCTAGGATTATGGGCTTCTGCCATGACACCCAGCAGGTTTTAAATCCACATCTGTTATAGCTACATGACTGTTGTGCCTTTTGGGGTTCATGGTCCTTTGTTTGGGGCCAAGCTCCCTAAAGCAGCAGCCCTTCCTCTCCCCCCCCCCCCCCCCCCGTTTTAACAGTTCCACAGTGACATCTGCTGGAAGAAGGAGCAGCTCAGGTCTGGTTCCCTGCAGGAGGCTCCTGCTGCTGCAGAGTGGGTAGTGTTCAGGTTGTGCAGGGGTCATGTGAGGCGGTCACCACAGTCCTTACATACTTGGTCAGTGACAGGGCACATTGAAAACTGAGCTCTCAGATGATAAGCACCCGGCCTCTGGGTCCTTACGGTCTGGGCAGGGGCTCTACCCACAATCCAGACAGAAAGTCCTCAAAGGAAGTGCATGGTCCTATGGCCAGGACTCTCTAGCTCTGAGCCCTGGTCTGCCTGCTGTAGTTAATTGTGTTCCTGGCATGGCATTCCTTTTACCCCATTTGTTTCTCTGTGGATCTCCAGGATTCTTGACTTAATAACAACCTACAACGGAAGAGGCCCCCAGCATGACCGAGAAGGCGACGACTTCTGCAGAAAGTGCCAAAATGTTTTAGAAATAAATGGCAGAAAACATGAGTCTCATGGATTTTCACCAGGCAGTGTAGTAATTTGTGTGATGTACTTTTAACTGTGGGGATTGATAGAGAAACCACTTAAAATATAATGTGAACTGGAGATTGTCAGTTCTGCAGTTCATGCTGTGACAAATAGAGAGGTGTGTGTGTGTGTGTGTGTGTGTGTGTGTGTGTGTGTGTGTGTGTGTGTGTCAGTGCCCCAAATCAGCTCTTATTTGAATCCTAACTCCCCATGTTTCTGGGAACTTTCTGTTGTTTGGAGGGATCTTGTTTCTGAGAGAGAAAAAAAAAAGTCTGTGCTGCCTATGGAATATCTCTTAAGCCATTGTTCCTCCACTTCTCGTTTTTCCTTCTTGGTTGTTCGTTTTGTGTTTTAGCAGACACTCTCGTGTCAGGACAGCCTGATACTCGGGATCTCTCCAAAACTGCTGCACCTGAACATCATTTACCAGACTCAAAAATCCTGTGCTAACCTTAGTTTCTGCTCTACTTATCCAAAGGGAGCCTTTGGAGAACCAGCAAGACTTTACCAAGCCCAGAGTGCTTCATGGGAGAGTCACATAGGAGCAACCACCCTCTCATTTCTCCTCCAGATTAAGCTGAGCTTTTGTTGCAGTCGGGGAAAAGAGACCCTAAAAGCCCTGTCAAAACTGAGGCATCCACTTTCCCGAAGCTTTCCAAGGATATAAATCTCTTTCCCTTACTTCTTCTTCCTCACACTCCCTTCTGCCCCATTTCCTGTTCGGCCAGACCTCAATCATCTTTAAAAATGGACTCAAAAGACTTGAAATTTTCCTGGTTTTCCAAAGGGACGATTTCCTCATGGGTACATCGCGCCGCCTTGTGGCAACTTTAAAAGTTGCAGCCCGTGTTTATGATTTTTAAAGCTATAGGTCCATTGCTTCCTTCTCATGGCTCATCGATAGCTACAAGGCTCATCGATAGCTACAAGGCTCATCGATAGCTAGCTGTCACCGTGGACTGATACCAATCCCAGACCCATGACTGATTTTCATCAAAAAAATCTGTAACTTCTTCTGAGAGGCCAAAACCTACTCTATCTTGAAACTGGCCTCCATTTTAAAAGAAAAAGAAAAAGAAAAGCCTGAGAACTTGACCCGCAGATGAACCCAAGCTGCACCCAACGACCAGGAAGGACCCCACGGCTTGTTCTTGGCCAGTTACTCCCTAGCTACTTCCTAGCAACAGTTAATAAAAGATTAGTCTGATTGTTTCAGATGTCCTTTCAGACCGTTTGTGATTGTTCATCGTCTTGCTTCAGACCACCCACCTGTCGGCTTACAATAGTCATGCTATTAGATGCTTGCCAAGATGGACCTCCCACCTCCACCCCCTCCCTTGCTCCCATTTCCCTAAAAAACTCTGTCCCGATGAGAGTCCGGGGCTGCTTCGTCAAACCACCCAGTGGGTCAGCCCAAACTTGGGTTTGAAATAAAGAGATCCTAATGTGATTACATTGGAAAAGGCTCCTTGGTGGTCTTTTGGGGTTCACAAATGAAGCGCTTCCTGGCACAACAGTTCCGGTTTGCAAGTTCCTTGTGGATCTTCTTTTGCCCAGACACCTCTCTCTCCTTGGTTTGTTGCCAGAAAAGCATCAGCAAGCCTCCAACGTCCTGTGCTTCTGTGTTGTGATTTCAATCAGAGCTTCAGAAGTCCCTGCTGAGATGAGCCTGCCATTGGCAATCTGTCAGGTAGATTCACACACCTCTCTAACGGGAGCAGCTACGCCCTCCTCCTAGGGCAGGTTAGAGCTATTCTGTACTGTGTTCTGCTTGCAGAATTTACACCGAGGCCTGTCACTTCCCGTGTAGGTCATGTTTATACCTATATTCTCATGGCTCACCAATAAAAGAACCATCATAAAAATGAATTTTGGAAATTTATAACAGGTCCCCAGGAACAGTAAAACCCTCATAGACTTTTAAAGCAGCTTGATTTAATCATTCCACAATCCCTCTTGCTGTACCATATATATACACATATATGTATGTATATATATATATATATATAATCATTGCTTATGTGATTATATATATTGATTGATATATATAAACATTGATTGTATATCTATATATATAGATATATAATATATAATCATTGCTTGTTTGATTATATATATTGATATACATATACACATTGATTATATATAAATACACACACACATATATATATACATATACATTCGTTGCTTATCAATTAAAGAGGAAAAAGATAAATTAACTGCAGTCTTCAGAACCAGGACCACATGAAGACACTAGAGGCGAGGAAGTTACTTCTGATCCAGATGGACTCATCAGTACGAGTAGTTGTATCTTCTAGTCTTCCTGGCATTTAACTGAATATCAGAAATCCATACTTCTGCTTAGAATGCTCTGACGTCACCTTAGATCCTGGTCTGTCACTCAGTGAGGAGACACGATGGCATTCAGTACCCACTGCTCATTTACTGATAGCTAAGCTGTCTTTCAATATATCACTGGATAGAAGAAACTTTGGATCATCCAGAAAAATAGAATATTATTCATTGCTAGAAATAAGTTACTATTGGGCCATGAAAGATTCAGAAAGAAAACTTCCATAACAAGTACAAGCCCTTATTTTGATGCTTTACCACCAAAAGGCAGGAAAGGAGGCAAAAGAATTAGGAAACCATATTATGTTAAGTGAAATAAAGCAATCACCAAAGGACACAAATTACCAAAGGACCTAAGATTCTGGGGAAAATGCTGCTGCTGCTGATGGTGGTGGTGGTGGTGATGGTGATGATGATGATGGTGACCAGTGTGTGACATACGCATGAGGCTTTTCCTTGTGCTTTACTTCAGCTTTTCTGTGAGTTGTTACAATGAGCAGCCCTTTCCCATGCCAACCGCTGACACTGCTGTGTGCACCGCTGGCTGATGGTGCTCATTACCTGGAGTTTCCAGAGAAGGAGGTGAGGAGAACGCTGTCATCTAGGAGGTAACGTCTCGGGTGAAACCGGCGTTGGGGAGAGTTTTATCTCTGCATTAAATTAGAAGTAGACCCCAGGAGCATTTGTTTTACTGCAGAGAGAACGACTGCCAAGTGAAAGCAAGAGAAACTCACGGAGGATCCTCGGTTTTTCTCACGACCTGGTAATAAATTCAGAGTTCAAGCCACCTGCTCACACATCACACATCGGACCATTTACTTCCTCAAGAGCCAGAGCTTCTCTTGTCTGCTTGAACTGACAGAGGAGTCGGGAAACTGAGCATCCCAGTGGCTCGGCACCCTTTAACCAGGACTAGTCACTGAACCTTCCTTAGCTGTTGAGTGGTCTCGTCATCTTCGCTGTCACTATTGTCATTACTATAATTATTATTACTATTAATTCTTTAAGACCTTGAAGACCTCAAAGTTGGCACAAGATACCCCAAATCCAAATTCTCAGCACAAAGGAGAATTTTTTTTTTTTTTGACCCAGAGAAACAAAGGGTAGGAAATAAGAGACAAGAAATCAAGGATGAGGGAGAAGGGGAGGGACAAGAAGGTGGGGGAGGGGCATTTGCCCTACAGGAGAAAGAGGCAGATGCAGCCCATGGGAAAATGGCGATTTATAAAGGTACAAAGGGAAACCCCTTGTTAGGATGAGGTGTTTAACTTAGTTGGGCATGTTAATTTAGTGAGCCAATGGGGGCTTCTGATTGCTGGGCTTCAACACTTTGACAGCTGGGCCTTGGTGGTCAGCTCAGGGGGAGGAAGTGGAAAAGTAAGGGAACAGAGCTGGGGCGGGGTGGGGGGGTGGGGCAGGCAAGCTGTAGGAATGTAATGTAAGGAGATTAGTAGGGCGGAAGGCGTGGGGGAAGGGTGTGTTTGCTGGGCTCAGGCCTATGAGAGTCCTTCACTAGTGTCGGGTTTTTTTCCTTTTTTTTTTTTTAGTGTTACATTGTTTACTTGTAGACATAGAGTGTCACTTGACTGTGCTGTGGTGGTTGCCACTACTGAATGAAGTGATTCTCTGTCTCCTCCGTCAATGTTCCAAATGGTTGGATCCAACCTGGTCTTCTTTCTAGCCTGGTCTTCTTTCCTTTTCTTTTCTTTTCTTCTCTTCTCTCCTCTTCTCTTTTCTTTTCTCTTTCTTCTTTCTTCCTTTCTTCTTTTTCACGCACTTATGGAGCAGAGATTATCCCAGAATCACCCACCTCCCCAAACCCATCTGCATCCAATCAGATGAGAGAACGTGCAACTGGGGTGGGTGTGAGAGCAGGGAGCACAGGCAGACACTGCTCTATCCTGTGACACTGCACACTTGTGCCCACACTCTACATCCAAGCTGACATTAAGGAGCAGCCCAACCTGAGCACAGCAACTTGACACAGATTCTGTGTGTAAGTGAATGATGGGCAAGAAGCGCATGGATGGGTAAGTATTCCCCTTTACAGATGGTATCAGGAAAAAATGGGGAAGGAAATCTGCTGATCGGTGTACATAAGCGTGTGATGTCCACATATGCGTGTAGACCCATGTATGCCATGATGGGCCCCAGTCATGGAACAGAAAACATGGAAAATGCAAAGCACAATCAATGGCTCGAAGTCTAGTGTTTAGTGAACATGCCAGCAAGTGAACTTATGTGCACACTAACAAAATAGCATGTGTTTCCTTCTCTGACTACTACATTCACACGAATGGGATGAGTCGTATGTCACTCACTCATATGTCACTCACCTGTGTGTCACTCCCTTGTGTGTCACTCCCTTGTGTGTCACTCTCTTGTGTCACTCACTCTGTGTCACTCACTGTGTGTCACTCACTCGTGTGTCACTCACTTGTGTGTCACTCGTGAGTCATTCCCTTGTGTCACTCACTATGTGTCACATTCACTGTATGTCATTCATTTGGCAGGTTCCCCTGTCATCTCAGGCCAGTGTCATCATGGCTGATACATCATATTTTTGACCTCCAGGTCCTCTGACATGTTTCAGCCACCCACTCCTTCCCTAAGTTCATCAATCCAACCTACATAAACATCAGATGGAGCAGAAACATGGATTGTTTGATACATCCCTGATGTCTACACACTAACATAAGTCTCTGACGTGTACATGATGATGACATGAGTCCCTGACATGTACACACTGAAACTGCCAAGGTCATGGAAGACATGGAAGAGAGTGGGTTGCCACAGTTAGAGACTGAGGGGACACTGCTGCTCAGGACAGCGCGACTCTGAATCTGATCTTTACAGGATGTTGGGGAAGAGACTGTGAACACTCCAGTAAGTGTACCTGAGGAAGTATGCATGATTGTGCATGAGTAAGTGTGCCTAAGTGTGCATGCATGAGTATGAGTGTGTATGTGTTTGAGTGTGCTTGAGTAAGTGGGCATGCACTCACAGAACCGTCCACCCAGGATCGACAACCACAGCTCTGGGGAGAACATACAAGTAGTGGTACACCCCCACCCCCAGCCATAGACATGTTGAAAACACACAGGGCTTGGTTTGACTATCAATTCCCACACGCAGCTGTCCCAAGGAGAAGTTAGAGCATGACTGTCTATGGCCAGCCATGAAGCATGCTCAAGTAACTGCCTCCATCAATGTGAGGTTCAAAAATAGCACAGTTGTTCTTCCAAAAGGAAGTGCATGATTCACGTTATCTGTCTGTGAGAGGGTAACTGAGAACCTGAGAGCCCCACTAGCTGCCTTCTCCCCAGTTCACCTTCCACCTCCCTGAACTTTCCATTCCCAGAAAGGGGGAGCGCCCCTCCAAGTCCTCACATGCTCCCCATTCTGCGTGAAAAACACTGCCCCGGCACCCACTCTGCCTTTCACATTGTTCCCATGAAGTGTGCTGTTAGGAGCTCAGAATAGTAAAGATTGCTGTCATAATTAAGCTCTGGGACGTATTTCAAAGACTCTCAGACATTAGAGATGAGAAGCCCAGCAGGTCATCCCAGCTTGTCTCTCTGCCAGTGCAGGAGGCTGTTCGCAATTTGGCGGATCTGTTATCAGACTATAAAAATTCTAAACTATTCAAAAAATTACCACATTGTATAAATTATAATAAAAAGTTTACCTTATTCCTGGGCCACTCTCGGGAGGGGGGGGGTCACTGAATAGCTTTCTAAAAACAATTACTGCTCTATTTAGAATAGATTTTCCAAGGTGAAAATGTGGTTATTTTCCTTTCAATGTGACAGCCAGTGCTTATTGTTATGCAAGAGCTGCCCCTCTGCATCTGACGGTTTAAAGTTTAGCACTGACCCCAGCTGTCCCTCAAATGATATCATAAACACGACTCACAGTGCTTCCAGCTTCTTCTGCCTTTTTCTAAAGGGCTGGGCTTGAACACAGTTGATATTTTACTGCCTTTGGGTTGGGCAGCCTAGATGCAGAACCATCATCTCCTCCCTTTCCTCCTCCTCCTCTTCCTCCTCCTCATCCTTATCCACCTTCTCCTCCTTCTTCCTCTTCCTTTTCTTCCCTTCTTCCTCCTCCTTTTCTTCTTCCTCCTCTTCCTTTTCTTCTCTTCCTCCTCCTTTCCTTCCCTCCTTCCCTTCATCCTCTTTCTTTCCTTCCTTCTCCTCTTTCTCCTCCTTCTCCTTTCCTTCCCTCCTCCTCCCCTTTCTCTTCCTCCTTCTCCTCTGCTCCTCCTCCTTCCCCTTCCTCCTTCCCCTTCTTCCCCCTCCTCTTTTTCTTCCTCCTCCTCTTTCCTTTTCATCTTTCTCCTTTTCCCTCTCTATCTCCTTCTTTTCCCCTTCTTTCCCCATCTCTTCCTCCTCCTTCTTTTATTCTTCACCTCCTTTCCCTTTTCTTTTTCCTTCTTTTCTCCTCTTTCTTTCTCAATGTGTGACAGCAGCAGAACAGGCCAAAGACACCAAGTTGGATGTCTTTTCAGGGCATAGAACTTGGGAGAATACCAAGGGAGTCTTTCAGATGAGAGTTATTTCTGATCTAGTCCCCAATATGTCTGGCATAAGTTTGGTTTGTGGGCCAAGTGCAAACAGAGCTAAGGGCACAGACAAAGTGCACTGAAACATGCGGTCACTTCATCAGACTGGAAGCTCATCTGTCAGTGTCACACTGGGCATGGGGTACAGGTCTGCGGTGACAGGAGATAAGTCAAACCATCCAGTTATGTTCATTACTGTGGTTTATGTTTCTCTGTTTGCTCATAGGGTGAGGAGTTCTGAATCCTGTGAGCTTCACCTCACCCTGGTATGTCTCAGTTTTGTCTAGAGGATTCTTTTATTTAGCATACACAATTAACATTTATATACTACTCCAGAGAATGTATCCTATCCTATGAGAGAGCAGCATTGTGGCAAGGGCTACCTCCAGCTTTTCTTAGCAGAAAACGTTATGTTTACTGAAGGTCATGTTGGGAACCACCATGGAGCAGCAGGTCCCAAGAAGTCCGTTTTACACTAGGCATTCTGCATTGCTTGTTACATAGCCACATGCAAAAAGTACATGGCCTGAACCCTGTTTCTAAATGGAAATTTCATCTGTCAGCTGGGTAAAGCTCAGCAGGTGCTTTCCCAAAGCCCCTGTGTTGGTAGCAAAGCTTAACTTGCCATGTTAGCTCACAAATCCAGGATTGGCTCTGGTGCCACAGCTTGACCACAGCCATATATGAATGTTTAATACCCATAGACTAAAAAACACCCCTGTGATTTTGCACACGTCTGAATACTGAGGTATGACTCCATTGAGCAAAAATGGCCCATTGAATGAAATGTTTGTCCAGAATTGATTGGTCATTAAGTCTGAGGATTATGGTATTGAGAGTAATAGGTAAAGGTTTACGTGAAACTAGCAGCTAGGGTTAAGGCATCTCGAGGGCCATGATGAGGAACAAGAAAAGATTAGAAGGCAAATCTGCCTCAAGACACATAAGCCCTTAGATAGAGCAGAGCGAATCCTGAGTTTCTGGGTTACCTCAGAGGAATGTTGCACGGGTGAGCATCCTGTTTGCAGCCAAGCAGCCTCCTGACCCTAACTCCTGCTGTTCTTCATCCCTCTCTGTTCTGACTCTTGGAGAAGGCAAGCAGAGGGGCTGGCTCCATGTAGATGAATGGGGACACATAGTTAATCAGACACAATCTACGAATTGAAATTGGAGTCCCACAAAAAGAAAAGAGTGAGAAAGAAAACCGTTTAGGGTTTCTAGAACATGGAAGTGGAAACCATAGAACTCACAGGGAAAGACACTCCAAGGACTCAGGACTACCCTGGCGTTCACAGGACTCCTCTGTGCTCTTGGCATCTCTCTCTGTCTCTCTCTCTCTCTGTCTCTCTCTGTCTCTCTCTCTGTCTCTCTCTCTCTCTGTCTCTCTCATACACACATACACACATACACACATACACACACACAGAGAGAGAGAGAGAGAGAGAGAGAGAAAGGGAGAGGGAGAGGGAGAGGGAGAGGGAGAGGGAGAGGGAGAGAGAGAGAGCAAGGCTTCTGCTATTTTCTAAGCTCTACCTGTCCAAGCATTCCCTGCATCCCATCCATGGCTGTGCACACTTCTCTCTGGCTTTTGTCATTACTTTTGACACCTTTGGATTTGTCCCCAGTTTATAGTGGTCCCAGGGAAGACGAAGAAGGGAAGAGGCCAAGAGAGGAAAAAGAACCTATGTAACTCCTCTTTGTTCTCATTGTCCTTGAGTGGGGAACCCTGGTGCAATTAGTGCATTGGCTCTGTAGCATCAGGATAAGAGGGGGTGGAGGGCAAAGTGGTAGCAGCTAAAGGGGGGCAGTGTTCCCTAGAAAATGTTTCTGTCCAGCTCTGAGACATTATCAGCACGTTTCCTAGGAAGTACATTTCAAAAAAACGTGCTCCAAGTAAATCAGAGTTAAATTTTTTGTTTTTTTGTTGTTGTTGTTTTTGTTTTGTTTTGTTTTGAGACAGGGTTTCTCTGTGTAGTCCTGGCTGTCCTGGAACTCACTCTGTAGACCAGGCTGGCCTCGAACTCAGAAATCCGCCTGCCTCTGCCTCCCAAGTGCTGGGATTAAAGGCATGCACCACCACTGCCTGAGTTAAATTTCTTGATCCAGTATTAGGCCCTCCACACTGAGCTGTAAGCATCACAGGGTCAGAACCCCAGTTGCTCCTCAGCTCAGCTTTCTGCCTGAGGCTCCTCATGCTGGGAAGGGGGGCGGTGTCTGGAAATGATTTGTTTACCAGCATCTCTTAAAAGGACAGGGCAGCCAAGAGCAACCTCTGGGGCCTCTGGGACCAAGGACACTTAGGGAGGTACTGCATGCCTACCACTAAGATTATCATTTGCTAACCCACATCTTCTGGGCCCCAAATGTTCACCACTGGGTGGGGGAGGGGGTACTTCTGTTCAAACTACTTCTTACAAGATTATATTTTAAATCAGTTTACAGCTGAGTGTAGATTCGTAAGGCTTCTACACGTTCTTCATTTTGGTGACCCTCCCTTTTCTACCTCTTCCCCCACCCCCCAATCTTCTTTTCCCATTCTAGGGAAGATGATTAGCTCCCAGGATTCTCTGCCTACTCTTTAATATCACAGTGTTCTGTCCCCTTTCGAATGTTCTGCTTGGAAGGTAGGATCAGAGGTTCCCAAGCAACATCTTCCTGCCCAAGATCAAGCCAGTTAATAATGGCAGAGTGAGGGGAGAGGGGCTTCCCAGGTTCTCTTGGAGGCTAAGGCTGCAGAAAGAGGGAGAGTCTTTTTGCTTCAGGAATGTGGCGTAAGGGAGACTGCCCCTGTCCCAGTGGATGACCCGGTGTCTGAGTTCATAAGGGCAACACTAATTGGATTTTGTGAGTTAAATAAATAAATAAATAAATAAATAAATAGCAAATGACCTAAATTTGGGAGAGAAATGTGATCTGGGATAGGAGAGTTTAGCAGTGAGGGATGGATATATGACCAAGATTCATTTCATATATGCATGGCATTTTTAAAGAATAAAAAAATTTTAAAGACTATGTTAAAAAAAAAAAACAACAAAATTTGATGAAAAAAATGATTAAGGTGATAAAGCTGCAGGGCGGGGAGGAGCAATCAGGTATGTCAGGGGCAACAGAAGACTGGAAACTAAGAAAGCTACATTAAGATTACTATGTGAAAGAAACCAGTTTGCAGAGGGAAACCAGAAGCCCCTCCTGCCCATAGCACCATCTAGTGAACAGAACATACTCAGTGTAATGACTAGTCCAGGTGTGAACCTGACTACATCTGGAATGAACTAAAATTCATTCCCAACGGCTGGGTACACCTGTGAGGTATGTTTCTTGATTAAATTGAAGTAGGAAGATCCACCTTTATTCTGGGCCACAGCTGCTGGGGAAGCTCTTTGCTTACTCGCCCTCACTCTGGCTGGTAAGTCCATTCCTTCACTGGCACTAGACTAATTCTGTATATTCTGGATTCCAGTGTGTACTGAAGATGTCGAGCCTTGTGGACTGAGCAACTTCTAGATTCTTGGAATTTCCACTCATAGGCAGCCATTGTTGGACTATCTGGACCATCACCTGGAAGCCACTCTAATAAGCCCCCTCATATGTGTGTGTATGGATGCACGAGTGTGTATACATGTGTGGGTGAGAGGGGATGGGTGTGTGCATGTGAGTGTGCCTGTGTGAGTGTATACATGTGTGCACATGTGTGTGCATATGTGTCTAAGTGTGTGTAGGCATGAGTGTGTGAATGTGTGTGTGTGTGTGTGTTCATGTGTGAATGTGCATGTGTGTGTGTATGTGTGTGTCCATTCTATCATTTCTGTTCCTCTAGAGAATCCTGACTAATATAGTCAGAAACAAAGCTCTGGGGCTACAAAAGGAGTGTGGATAAAAGGCCCATGCGCCACACAGCCCAATGCCTTTGGCACTTTTCCTCTGCAGAGCAAACCACTTCCATTCTTGAAAGCACATTCCCCTTCTTAGTAAACTTCCTGTTTCTAGTCCAAGCCTGACTTGAAAGCTCTCCCTTTTTCTCCTTTCCTCCTGGCTACAGATAGTAGCTTCACTTAACCAGAATTGTCTTCTCTTAAACTCTAATAAACTGTCATTGGGATTCCTTTGGAGTCCATTCTTAAATGCTTCTATTAATGAAGCTTAGAGGGCCAAACAGAAGCTCAGTTTTGCTGGTAGCATATGCATAATAGTACAAGCTTTTAATCTCGGCACTGGAGAGGCTGCAGGTTAGAGTTTAGGAACAGCCTCGTCTACATCAGACCCTGCTTCACAGAGTGAGAGTAAATTCACATTTAAGACCTTGGGATCTGTTTTAATCTTTTCAAACATAGGTGTTCCTTCTCCACCCTGTTGTAGGCTATGGGTAGAGGGCTTTGCCTTGCCTCAGACATTCACAGCAGCACAGCCTAAGGACCTCACAATGGCATTCATTCCATCTGTGTTTATTGAGCACCTGTTGTGACACAGCCAAAGGAGGTTTATAAAGAAGCCAGGTGGATGATTGATGCTCTAAATTGCCAGTGGCATTTCCAGGGCACTGATGATCACCAGGAAGCATGACCTACCACATTGTGACTGTCACCTGAATATCTACAGCCTGACCATAACATGAAAGTTAATAACTAAGACTGGACCAGGTCCAGAGAAGATGGCAAAAAATCACAAACTAGTTTCCTGGTGGCTCTTGTGAAGACAAGACCTAACCACCTGGGACATGAGCTGCTTGCCACCTCGAATTCGAAGCTTTGCAAACAACTCTTTCAACGTCACCCAGAAAAGAATTGGACTGTCTTCTCAGAGGCTCAGACCCACTTTACCCTGGAGTGGAAGCCAGGCCTATGGCCACATTTTTGAGTACTGAAAATTCTTGTGATGTTTTTTCTAACAGAGGGGTCTCTGTTACAGGTGGTCTGTGGGAGATTTGATTTATCTACCCTCGTTAACAGTCAAACCATATGCTAAGCTAAAATTGTGTGTGTGTGGTGTCTGCTTGTATGTGTATTGTATGTATCTGTGGTGTGTGATGTGTCTGTTTGTATGTGGTGTGTCTGTGTGTGTGGTATGTGTTTGTATGGTGTGTCTGTATGTGTATGTGGTGCATATGTGTCTTTGTGTGAGAGTGTGTGTGTATCTGTGTGTATGTGTGCATGTGTGTATGTATGTGATGTGCATTACATGTAGTTTGTGTGTGTGTATGTTTTGTGTGTATTGCATGTGGTTTGTGTGTGTCTGTGTATATTGTGTATGTGTTGTATGTGGTTTGCATGTATTGCGTATGTGTGTTGTATGTGGTATGTGTGTGTTTTGTGTGACTGTTTGTGGTATGTGTGAGTGCTGTATGTGTTTTGTGTGTGTGTGTTCAGTATGAGCACAAGAGCATAGTCCTCTTGGCATCCAGAAGAGGGAATCAGAGCCTCTGAAGCTGGCATTGTGAGCTACCCAGCACTGGTGCTTTGAACAGAACTTAGGTCCTTTGGGAAAGCTGTAGTATCTTAACTCTTAACTGCTGAGCAGTGTCTCTGCCATGCTAACCTTTTTCTCTAACCTTCACAAGACGCCACTGCGTAGTTGTTACCCAAGTTTAGTGGAAGACCACTTCTTTCTTTTTAGTTGTTACTGATTTTTGTTTGGTTCAGTTTTTCTTCAGTTGCTTTTGAGACAAAGTCTCTTGTAAAAGCCCAGCCTGGAACTCAACTATATACCTAAAGATGACCTTGAACTCCTGAATCTCCTACATGCTGGGGTTACAGGTGTACATCCCGTCATCTTTGTTGGGCACTCTGGGACATTCATTCCACCATAATGTGTGATAATGAAAGTGAGGTTCAAATCCTCTCTTTCTTTGCTCGCCATTCACTTCTACTTTCAAAGCTCTCATCTTCTGCTTCTTAAGCAGGGGCAATTGTGGTTTCTTTTAAAGAAATAATCTTCCAACATCAATGACAGCCAAAGGCCTCTGGGAAGAAAGGGGGGACAGGGGAGGAATGCAAAGCTCAGCTTTGAGGAAGCACAGAAACTCAGCCTGAAGGGCCGTGAGGCTGGGAAGGCAGCGTTTGAAGTCATTTGAGGACGCCCTGTCTCCCCTTGGCAGGTCACTCCATTCTTTCCGTTCTATTTAGTACTCCATGTTCGCTACAATGTATAAGTTCTTAAGCAAATGTAGAGGGAGGAAAAGCTAATGTTCCTGATAATACAGTCTATCAGAATGACAGCCCAGCTAGCCTTCCCCTGTGGTGAGAGCAAGAGCTGTTCCCCAAAGAAGCTCTGCATGAAGAAAGGAAATCGCATAGACTGTGCCCTTAATTTCAGAGACCAGTACCCGGCGAGGTACTTTCTGTAGTGATCAGCCATGTACCGGTTTGCAGCATGGGTTCCTGGCATAGCCACAGTAACATGATCTGTGACTGAAATAGGTGCCAAATAGCCCTTGTGGGAGCTGTCAGCCTGCTATGAGTGGCAGAGAGGACCAGCTTCAGAATGAAGCCTCATAAGAGAGTTGCAAGCACTGCTGGTAGATAGCAGAGCTGGTTTTCATTATCTTCCCGTGTTTCCCCGTTCAAATGGATCCCCCATTTTTAATGGTCATAATTCCATTTGGAATTGTGTTTGGCAAACCTATTAAAATCATGTCTTGGGTGATTTCTCTCCTTTGGTGGTCAGTTACTCCAGAGTAGGCATCATAAGTTTATAAGTCACCGACTCTTGAAGTCTGGTGGGTTCTCCTCTCTGTCCTAGGCATTATGAGCCAGCAGAGGCCATGGAATTTATAGATGCTTCCATAATGACAGGAATGAGACAGAGGATTGTCTGGGGAAAGGATGGAGCTGCTGGCCTCTGGAGGAAAAGAACAAGGTCTGCCATTACAGAAACATGGTAATTTAAAACAACAGCAGTAATAGTTGATACCCTTTATGAAAGACTTGCTTCGTAGCAGGCACTGTTCCAGGTACCTGGAGAGTCGGTCACTGTCCAATTGCATTCATGAAGAGACCAGAACCCAGAGGAGTTGCTCATCTGTTCAGCACCACACTGCTAAGCATGGAATTGTGGTTCCCACATGAGACCTCCCTTTTCTCAGAGGTTGCCTGACTCTAGCGCCCACACACCACTGCCCTAGTCATCAGCAAGTAGGACTTGATTAAAAGCCACCCTGGAAACCTTCCTGAGGTACTTAACAGGTAAATAGCATTGCTTGAGCCTGAGAGGCGCCTAGCTAGCTCAGTGCCTTGCTTGAAGGAGCAGGGGCCATCACAACTGAAAAGCCACGCGCCTGAAAAGCCACGCCCCTCTACCCGCCTGTGCTTCCCGCTGACTTTGCTACAGGCAAGGCACGCTTTCTACATAGGGCTTTCTAGATTTTCTCACACAGTAGCAGATGTTGTTCAAGTGGCTTAAGACTCCCTTTTGCCTCCCATTAGTGACTCACTTAACCACTGGGGATGCCACAGACAGACCGAGGTGTCTCACCACCCCACATCATCCAGTGTTTCCTACCCTGATGCTACTCACCATGCATCGAGGACTTAAACAGGACTCACCTTGTGCAACTTTGTTTTCCTTCATACAACGAATGTAGTGTGACCCCAAGGAGCTTTTGTTTCACGTAGACAGGCTCAAAGCAGTTTTCTTTCACAACTATGGAGAACACGTAGAAAGAGCACGGAGCCTCACACACCTAGAAGTTTATTTTCTGTCCTTCCTTCCTGTGTGGCTTTGAGCAAGTTACACGCCGTCTCTGTTCTTGTTTCTTCTCTCCAAGAAAAATGAGCAATCTCACAGCCACTGAGATGCTGTTCCAAACCTGATTTGTCGCCAGTTTGAGCCATGTTTTAGCTTCTATTCCATGGACATGTAGGAAGCACTTTTTATGTTTCCTATGGGAACTCACTGGTCCATGCCTATCTAACTCACAGTCGTCATAGGCCATGTCCTCTGTATCCCTTTTCTGTAGTCCACAGCGGGAACAAGGCTCAAACTCAGAGCAGTCCACGAGCACTCAGGAATGTGGCTTGACTGTGGTTCCAAAGCATAAACAACCTTTGAAGTATACTTAGTAACACAAAAGTGGTAGTATTAAGTTAAAAATGAAACTCTGGCCAGGGAGATAACTCAGAAGGTAAGAGCCCTGTTGACTTTTCCACAGGACCCGGGTTCTATTCCCAGCACCTGAAATGTGACTCACGATCATCTGTAACTCCAGGTCTAGGACATACGATGTCTTCTTTTGGCCTCCGTGGATACAAGGCACATGGGCATACATGCAGGCAAAACACCTATACATGCACAAAACATAGATAACACCCACAATGCATATGCCTATTAAACACACACATAACGGACAAACATACACACACACACACACTCACACATAACACATGCACACACATAAGACACACACACAAAATACACACACATACACATATAGCACACAACCATACACATACACACATAACACATTATAAAATACACACATAACACACACAAAATACACACACATACACACATATCACACAACCATACCCATACACACATAACATGCACAAAATATACACACATACACACATAGCACACAACCATACACATACACACATAACACATAAAATACACACATAACACACACACACATGAAACAAGCACACTAATAAAATACACATATAACACACAAACATACACATACACAGACATTACACACAAACCTACATATATACACATACACATAATACATGCACACACATAAAACACACACATAATATACACACATACACAAAATACACACATACACACATAACACACAAACGTACACATTGGCACACATAATACATGCACACACAAAAGACACACATAAAATACACATATAACACAAACAAATTATACACACATACAACATGCTAAGTCTACAAAACTTTCCTCCGCAAAGCCTCCTGGTTGCCTGTTAGAACAGCTCCTGGCTCCTAGTGGTGGAGGACAGTGTTATTTGTTGCTCTCTTGCCATTGTTTTCCACCGAATATCTATGAATATGTATCACATTTGTAAAGCGAAACAGCTCCAAGAGTTAAAATATTTCATTAACATTTTTTTTCTCTGTCTTATGTGGATTAGGCAGTCACCTTGGAAACTGTTTTTGAGAGTGCTTGGTGGGGAGTGAAATCTGAGCTTTAAAGTTGAATATTTCATGATGGAAACAGCACTGTAATAAAGCGATCAAGCAGCAACATTCACTCCGAATATCCACCTACCTGTGGACTGGGAAGTGTTCAGGGACTGTGACTGCTGGAGATGAGCCACAAGCTGTAACATAGCGGAGTGCGGCCCTCCAGTGGCCATTAAGGACAGTCACACAGAGTAGAAGAACAGATTTCTCCTGCATTGCCTATGAGGGGTAGGTGTAGTTACAGGCTACAGTTGGAGGTGTGGTAGAATGTCTGCCCTGCTGCCCTGAGGAGCTGCTCCACCCCAGCACTGCTCAAAATGAGTAAGCTACAGATTAAGGCAATGAGAAGTCTTGTGAATCCAGCTAAAGCCCGTATTAAAAATTCTTCTTCATGTTCTTGTACTTTATGATCCCCCTTTTAATATTTTTTCCTAGATCACAAATAGGCAACTTGCATATTGCAGAATCTCAGGCTCAGGTTCCTTGTGCAACACTGTAGCAGGTCTTTGAATTTTCTCTTGCTTTTGCTTTCTTATTTTTCTTTTTCTTTTGGAGACAGGTGACCCAGGCTGGTCTTGAACTTGAGATGCTCCCAGCCTAGCCTTACAGGTGTGCCTTCAGATTGTCCTCAATAGGAAGCTGAGATCTCACAGCACCAGTAGGAGCTCCTGTGATTGGCCTGGATAGGAGCGAAACTCAAAACTTCAAAAGTAAACCACAGGTTTCTTCTTAAAGGCTTCTAGAGAAAGCAAGTCAGGGAGCACCTACTGTCTAAGGAAGATGCAAAATTCTAGTCACACCAGCAATGTGCCCAGTCTTCTGTCAACTTCTGTTCCTACTCAAAATTTTAACAGATTTCTCTGTCAGTTGACTCCATGATCTTATTGAAGGGCTTTGCCAATGAGTGATGTGGAATGTGACACTTTGTATTTAATTTTCTTCACTGTTGTCTATAGTCCTTGTAGGAACCCTACACTGAAGAAGGAAGAGATCGGAGGCTTTGACGATACTGTCTTCGCTTGCTGCAACCATGGCCAACCCCACTGTGTTCTTTGGCATTGTGGTCGATGGTGAGTCCTCGGGTTGTGTCTTCTTGGAATTGTTTGCAAATAAAGCTCCAAAGACCACAGAAAATTTTCCTGATCCAAGAACAGGAGAGGAGGACTTGGATACAAGGGTTCTTCCTTTCATAGAGTTATTCCAGGGTTGAGGTGCCAGGGTGGTGATGTCACAGGCCATAATGCCAATGGCAGCAGGTTCATCTTCAGAGAGGTACTTGAGGAGGAGAACTTCATCCTGAAGCATTCAGGTCCTGGCATCTTGTCCATAGCAAATACCAAACTAAAAATAAATGGTTCCAAGGTTTATATTTTCTCTGTCTCAAGACTTAGTAGCTGGATGGCAAGAGTATGGACTCTGGGAAGGTGAGAAAAGCCATGAGCACCATGGAAGCCATGGGGCACTTTGGGTCCAGAAACAGAAAGACCAGCAAGAGGATCGTCATTTCCATCTGTGAACAACTCTAATAATTCCGACTTGTGGGCCTCTTACACACCAGACCATTCCTTCTGTAACTCAGGAGAGTGCCCCCAGTTTATCTGCACACAGTACCCTGTAATCTCTGCTCTCATTGACCTTCTCTGGGTTCCATCTTTTCCTCATTCCCCTCCAAGTAGAACTGGATTGCTGAGTGAAGTGTATGATTATGAATGCAAAGATAAATAAGAAAAAAAGTTGGGTTGGGAAGCAGGGCTTCAAACCAAGGTTTCCTACCTCCCCATGCACACCATGCAAGGCTCCTTACAGGCACACAGATAAGCAGGTCCCAGGGAGCCCAGCTGGCCTGATTGTCTGCAAAGAGACTGGAAAAACAAGTGAGCCAGATAGCCTGCTCTGGAAGCAATTCTTTTGTCCAAAGAGTTATAAACATTAACTTAATATTTATTAGCCACCAGTTACTAGATGGTACCCAGAAGATGTTTTAAAATGTGGTCATTTGCACTGGGAATTTATAGGGGAACATTATCCATGAATTGCACATGTTATCACCACATACACCTGAATCCAAGGAGCAGAGAAATACTAAGATTCACCCAAACTACCTCTTACCACCATGACAGCCAAGCAGAAGCATAAGATGCCCTCCATTTTAGTGAAACTTAGGACCTCTGTAAGAGATATAGGTATTTGGATATATATATATATATATATATATATATATATATATATATATATGTGGGTGGTATGTGTGTGTACATATGTGTGTGTGGGGGGGTATGTGTGTGTATTTTAACATATAAATTCATTTCATTACATAAAATATTTATGTAAATACACATATAGCATATATATTGTTATGCATGCATACATGTATATATGTATATACATATACATATACATATATGTGTAAATATTTCTTATATGCAAATATAGTTCCATATATAAGATATCTATATAAATACAAATGTAATGTATATTTGAATTCATACATATGTACACATTATATATACATATTATATATATTTGTAAATATGTCTTATGTTTATATTCTACTAGTCAAAATATTTATATAAATACACATTCAACATATATACCTTGGTATTCAGCCATATACATGGGTATGCACAATGTACTGGCAAGTTTTGTGTCAACTAGACAGAAGCTGTAGTGATCTGAGAGGAAAAAACCTCAACTGAGCAAATGCATTTATAAGACTGAGCTATAAGTAAGTTTCCAGAGTGTTTTCTTAATTAGTGATGAATAAAGGAGGGCCCAGGGCACTGTGTATAGGGCCATCCCTAGGCTGGTGGTCCTGGATTTTATAAGAAAGCAGATTGAGCAAGCCAGTAAGCAGCACTCCTCCACGGCCTCTGCATCAGCTCCTGCCTCCAGGTTCCTGCCCTGTTAGACTTCCTGCCTTGAGTTCCTTAGATGATAGACTATGATCTGGAAATGCAAGCCAAATACACCTATATAGTTTGGTTTAACAAAATCCACACATACTTATGTATATATATTTATGTATGTATACACACACCTACATATACAAATATATACATACATACACAGACATACGTACATACATACATATATACATACGTACATACACACAACCCATCCATACCTAAAATCCATCCATACATCCAAATATGGATAGGCTTTATGGTATATATGTAAATAAACACAAATTAATCCAACTTTATACTTAATCCCTCTCTAAGACATTTACAAATTTTTTTTTTCTTGAGATAAACTTCTCTGGCCTTTTTTGGAAAGTGATACATGGTATCAGCATTTTTTTTCTTGATAATCTATAGGTCACATCAGTGTACAAGGCAATGGAAGTGATTCCTTGTACGTCTCTCTTTTTAAGCTGCCCAGTTTAAACACCTGTGTGTTTAGGAAGTTTAATGCCTAGACAACTTGAGGAACTGAGGGACTGCATCAGCAGTGCAGCCTCGGTTTAAAATTAATGAAAAAAATTCAAAGAGAGGGAGAAAAAAAAATAAGGGAAGAATAGAGAAAGAAAGGGAGGAAGAGAGGTAGGGAAGGAGGGAGGAAGAGGTTGAGGGAAGGTCAGAGGGACAGAGGGAGGATGGAAGGAAAAAAGGAGCTAGCTGTCAGGTAAAGGGAGATAGTTCATGTTGTATGCTTGTTGCTTTGAGTCACAATAATTCTGGATTCACAGATGTAGGCATGTATTCAGATCATTGCTGTGTTTGCTCTTATTTTATCCTAGACAGCTCCCCCTACCATCCCCCTGCCCCATGAATGGCATGATGCTGGGATCTGTGCCAGCCGATACACTTCTTCCTGCCTGCTCTATAGAGTCAATTAGTACTGCGTTGTCACATGTGTGAATCAGGAGAGCAGCCATATTCCCACCCATCCAGGAAGATGCACAGCCCTTCTAACCTGCTACTTATAAAGATATAAATACATCCCATGAGAAAAGAAGATGGCGGCAGTCACCTGAAGCCCCATTGATGTCCCATAATCCATTTTGCCACCAAGGACGGTGATGGTGCCTGTGGTACATGCAGTGGCAGGAAGATGTTGACAGCCATGATCTATTCAGCCACTGGAGACCACACTGAGGTCTGTGGCACATGCTAACACCAGAGACCATGAAGATGTCCATGGTTTGTCCTGTAGCCATGTATACGTTATACACACTGAAACCCCGTAGAAGTCCATGATCTGTGCTCCCACTGACTGAAGACCAAGAAATCTATGTCTGCCATGATGGTGATTGTTGCTGACTCACAGTTGAGAAAGCAGATCATAGAAGGCTTCTGTGAGAACCCCTACTTATGTGACACCCCACCACCAGAATAAAGTAACAGCCTAGACAGAAAGCCATTGAAGAAAAACACTTAAAAATTGTAATAACTAGGCTGAAGTATTGCTCTCCACAAGTGATGGCAGGGGTGTGGATAGGAAAGGACTCAGTTTTCTTTAAGAGGCTAACCACCCAGAGTTTGACCGTATAGTGAATATATGGGCAATACAAATTGTGGTTTTTCTTTTGCTTCTTTTTTGCGGGTCACACAATTGGTAGTGTACCTGAGAGGAAGTGAGTGTATGTGGGGTACATGTAGTGAAATTCACAAATAATCGATAAAAGTGTTCTGAAAAAGAATAGATATACAAATATAGCTAAATTGTACATAACTCAAATTTTCTATATGTAGATCAAAGTATATCATTTAAATAAATAGATAGAAGTAATGGACTTATTAGATTTATTTACCATATGCTTCTATCCATGGATAAAATGTTTTCTAGAACATTTTATCAGTCTTCCAAAGCTTTCTGGAAAATGCCATTCAAATTTCAGGTGACTAAAAATGGAGTTCACAGAACCCAGCTGGTTTAATACTGCCCTATTCTCCTAGAGGAGAATGGAAAACTTAAAAGACAAAATGGGTTGACCACAGTGTTCTGCTGTGATTTTAGAGTTTTCCCTAATGTTTTAGGGTTTTAGTGCTGTGAAGAGACACTATGACCAAGACAACTCTTATAGAGGCAAACAGTTAATTGGAGCTAGCTCAAAGTTTCAGAGATTCAGTCCACTATCATCATGTTGGGAAACAAGATATTGTACAGGAAAACATGGTACTGAAAGATCCAAGAGTTCTACATCTTGCCCTGAAGGACGTCAGGAGGAGACTTCTGTGGAGAGCCAGGAGAAGGGTCTGTTCTGCTTTGGGTGGAGCTTAAGCAAAGTACCTTAAAGCCCACTTTAGACATGGCAAATGCATTTTTAAAATACTTGTCTTTAAAACTCAGCTTCATTTTTATCTCAGTACCTCCAAACTAACTCGTACAGAGCAGAAATGTAGCAAAGAAAAGACAATATTCATTCACTATGCCAAAACTAAGAAGGAAAATTTAAATCTTTTAAATTAATCAGCATGTTTTGTCTTACATTATTATGAGAAAAACAAATAAAAACTTGGTTTCCATTTGTCTTAATTAAGATTTTACTGCTGTGAACAGACACCATGACCAAGGCAACTCTTGTAAGGACAACATTTAATTAGGGCTGGCTTACAGGTTCAGAGGCTCAGTCCATTATCATCCAGGTGGGAGCATGGCAGCATCCTGGCAGGCATGGTGCAGGCCGAGCTGAGAGTTCTACATCTTCATCCAAAGGCAAACAGAAAAAGACTGGCTTCCAGGCAGCTAGGAAAAGGCTCTTACAGCCCACAGCCACAGTGACACCCTCCCTCTAACAAGGCCACACCTCCTAACAGTGCTACTTCCCACGGGCCAAGCACATTCAAAGAACCACACCTAGCATTTATCACCCACACATGTCCCACACTGAACTTAATGCTGAAGAAGAAACCAGAGCTCTGGCTCATGTTAACTAGAGTAAAAACTGAACTTTGTCCCTCAGTATCTAGGGATTGAACAGGACATTGGAACACCCTAGGCAACCCCTCTACCACTAAGCTATATTCCCCAGCACCCCCTTTCCTTTTTTTATTTAAAATGGGATATTTCCCATAAATGATGCCCGGGTTAGATTTGAACTCACTGTGTGATGTAATCAGGCCATGAGCACTGAGATGCATATGCTTCTGCTCTGAGAAGCTGGGGTGACTGTAGGTAACAATGCTCTTGTCTATAGCTGGCCTTGACTAGGTATTTCCTGTCTCTCCCCCCTGCCCCCTTGCCATCTAGTTTAAAGAATCCATTCCTTAGTTTGTGTGTGTGTGTTATAATATGAAAGCAGTGACAGGTCCAAAGTGGGATCCAGCTCAAGGGGAGGCCCCAAGACCTGACACTATTACAGAGGCTATGGAGCATTTACAAAAAGGGACCTATTATGACTGTCCCCGGAAAGACCCAACAAGCAGCTGAAAGAGTCAGATGCAAATATTTACACCCAACCAATGGACAGAAGCTGTTGACCCCTGTGGTTGAATTAAGGGAAAGCTGGAAGAAGCTGAGGAGGAGGGCAGTCCTGTAGAAGGACAAGTAGTCTCTATTAACCTGGACCCCCAAGATCTCTCAAATACTGGACCACCAACCAGGCAGCATAGACCAGCTGATATAAGGCCCTCAACACATAAAGAGCAGAGGACTGCTGGGTCTAAGTTTAGTCAGAGAAAATGCACCTAACCCTCAAGAGACCGGAGGCCTCAGGGAGTTTAGAGGTCAAGTGGGGTAGGGTGGGGGTGGGGCCATGCTCTTGGAGACGGGGTGGGGAGGAGGTATGGGATGTGGAATAGTTAGAGGGTGGACCAGGAGGGGAATAAAATCTGGAGTTTAAAATTAATTAATTAATCAATTAAAAATAATATGAAAGATATAAAATCTTCCTCTGCCCTCCTTGACTTTGAATATATAAGACAGTGTCTTCCCAAATTCTTTCTAAAATCTTCCTCCTACATTTGACTATTGCTAAGAAGTCTCCACACATTTAATTCCTCCAGACAATCAATGAGAATTCATTTTTCTCTTCATTTCTGATTATGAGCCTCCCATTGTCCCTAGAGACCCACCGAAAGCAAGTCTTGTCTTGATTTTTCTCATTACTATGTTTCCCAACATAGTCATTACTACTGGTGTTTCCTGATGCTCTCTCTCCATGCCCGCAGCCTCAGGCCCAGTTACGGACCAGTCATTTGTGTTTCCTCTCACATTCTAAGTCCCTCTATGAGATAGCTTGGTAACTGTCATGAAAATACAAATCAGATTATGTCTGAGTTGGATAAGTCATCATCTACTGAGTGACATTATTCAGGTGTGATCCAGAACTGATGATGTCACTGTTCTCCACAGTAAACAACCCTATAAAGCATGTCCGGCTCTCATACACTAACTATACCTATCAGTATACCTTTCTATGCATGCCTATAATTACAATACTCTGTCTGTCTCTGTGTCTTTCTGTTTGTCTCTCTTTGTTTCTCTTCTTCTCTCTGTTTCTCTGTATTTCTCCCTCTCAGTCTCTCTCTCTCTCTCTCTCTCTCTCTCTCTCTCTCTCTCTCTCACACACACACACACACACACACACATATACACACACACTCACACCCCTATGTGTACATTTTAATTATAATTACCAAATGGTGCTATTTTCTCTACTCTATTCCCTCACAAATGAATTTAACCTTTAAATTCAACACAGCATTTCACAGAATCCTAGTAAAGATGACCACAGAGCACATACCACATAGTCTGTTATTTCAGACACCCCTTCCATCAAACCTAAGCCAAACCCTATCATTAAGTTGCTCTGTGTAGTCTCTCCAGCTGGCTTTAATTTGTGCATCATCTGCTGCTCTCTGACCTAAGCCCAGTGAGAAAGCCCAATACACAGAGACATCACTGCTTTCCAAACTGCAAGCCATTCCTCGATGCCTTCGTGACTCACTCCTTTCAACTGCGTCGCTGAAGAGCTATCCTATTTGTTAAATGGAAAAGTTAGAGTACAAAAATCAATACTCAAAGGAAATTTTAGCCTTCCCCTTGACTGCTTCCAAGATAAGCCTGTGTACCCCAAACAGAAATAAACACAGCATGGACAATTGGAAAGCAGCACCCCTCAGACATGAAGCTCCTGGACTCATTTTCAAGCAACAGTTTATATATCAATCACCCCGACAAGCACAACTCACCCACACTCCATCCACTTCCTAAGCACTTGAGAACTGTGCTGTGTGTGTCACATGACAACTCAGAAAGACTTTGACCGTGTGGCTCTGTATAAATTGTCATGTCCATCAGCTATCTGGCCAACTGACTTGCGATAAACACACAGTAGCCACATAAGAGAATGAAGAATAAGGGCAACCGTCTGAAATTTATAAATATTCAAACTTTTACTAGAAACAGCTTGCATGAGAAATTTAAATGGCATACGGTCCTGAAAAGGGTTCCATCCCAAAGTTCTACAAAAAAGGAATTGTACGTTTCAGATGACACAAACTAACCAGATACATCTAAGCGTCGTCTGGAAAACATAAGGGCATGCCATAGCTTAATATCACAGGCTGTATGCATAACAGAACCAAGCCAAAGGAAGCCAAAAAGCAAATGAGCCAATATCAAAAGGAAACAAAAGATGACATTGTGAAAGTAACGCAAATCAATGTCCTTGAAATGGTTTGCGAGGTGAGCTAAACCCCTGGAGTGTTGCAAACAGCTGTTACTATTTCAGGCAAGTCTGGTCACTAAAACACCCTCCTGGTTTAGTAGGTAGCCCAAGCTCCTGCTACCTTTCCAAGTCTCTCTCTGTGTATACAGCAGGCTATAGGGAGGGCTGAGGCAGCAGCATCTCTATAAGTATATAAGAAGAGCTAACCCGGACTTCCCGGAGCACCTTCCAGGTGGTCATCCCCCTGCAGTAGTGCTGTCTTTCCTTCTTGCTACAACTCCAGAATGCATCGTAGGGTCCCCAAAGAAAGCCTGAGTGCTGAGTGTTTCTCAGTGCCTCACTGACACTAAATCCAGACGGAAACTTCCAGAATGCAAGTACCAGTAGAGAGAAGCCTCTTGGATAGGAGAGGGTCTTGATTTCAATCAACAATCCTGGCAAATGATCCTCTTTGATATGCAAAAATGCCTGTGCTGGTGAATAATAAAGAATTATATTTCCTCACAAGACCTTTTCCTGCAGGAGGTTAGAGGAGATTGTGGGTCTGTGAGAGTTCTGGCATGTACACCAAAGAGGATGAAATTGAGGGATAATATGCGATCAAATGACCAGAAGAACTAGATCCTGTAAAACATGGGGGAGAGTTAATATGCCATGGTCTTCATAAAGCAAGGCTATTATGGAAGTATCTGGAAACATTATAGCTGGACAATATTCAAAGCATGTTCTCTCAATAAATTTAAATGTGCTGAACCTCTTATCCATTTAAATTTTAAATGGGAATTTTAAAATATCAAATGGAATTATATGCTAAGCAGAGGCTCTTAGCCTTTACAAATTTTAAACCATATTACAATTCGGGATTTCTCCTCTTTAACTCCACACAGCTCTAATCTGTACTATATGCACTTTGCTGTGTGGGTTTGCTGCTTTGCAACAACAGCATTAGGTTTCTGTGAGCATACATCACCAAGAAAAATCTCAGATGATGCAGTTGGTAATAAATTAAGAGTAACCACATTTCGTATTATTGTCATGGCCCCTTTGAACTCAGGAGTTCAGAGCTCCAATAACAAGAACAACTGCTATCTATTTTTATGTTAATGAGTCATTGGCTCACAGAAGTCAGGGAGTGAGTGTCTGGCTATGTGTGGGGCATGTAGGTGGAGAAGAAACAAAACCAGTTGTCAGACATTTGTTTTCCATGAACTATTCTCCCTGTTTTAAAAAGTAACAGAAGTGAAGGTCAAGGAGACATTCGACCTAAGCTTGGTTTGTTGTGGGCGATCACATACGCACCCTGCATTTACTCTAAACTGTAAGATAGATCCACTACCTGCTCCTTGGAAAATTAGTTCCTTGCCAGCCCAGACAGCTGTGGGTTCTAGAGAAGTCAAAGGGTCTCCTTTATGAGGAGAAATCACAATTAAAACGACTCATTCAGAAATAACAACTCCAATGTACATCCACTAATTTCATACCGATACCATTGCTAACACAAAATGGACAGGGGGAGTGTGGTGCTTCGAAATCTCTCCTGAAAACTGTAGTGGCAAAAGTTAGTGATGTATCTGGATATGCCGTCCAACAACTAGAAAGAGCAGCCCAGCGAGCAGAGAGAAGAATACGCCAGCGGGGGCCAGAAAAAATGACCAGCCATACAGGACGGAAGGAGTGAACTCCCAGCAATCTCTCATTTTCAAGGCTCTGTAGCTTTCCATGTCAGCCACTGCCTGGACCCAGATGACGTACAGTATCACCACCAGGGAAAACAGGACACCTGAGGAGAGGAGAAGACCATTAGCCTTTCTGGAGGTATCACCCCCTCCAAACCATCCTAACGTATTGATTTGTTTAAGGGTAATCACCTCCATTCTGAGCTAAATCAGACACTGTCTGTGCCATTCTTTAGCAACTAAATCAGCGGTTCTCAACCTGTGGGTTGTGACCTCTTTGGAGCTTCAAATGACCTTTTCACAGGACTTAACCTAAGACCATCAGAAAAATAGGTATTTACATCACAATTCAGAACAGTAGCAAAATTACGGTTGTGAATTGGAGATGAAATAATTTTATGGTTGGGGGTCACCACAACATGGGGCACTGTACTAAAGGGTCGCAGCATTAGGAAGACTGAGAACCACTGGGCTAAGTAGACGTGATGTTGATTTTCATATTTTAAGGCATTCTGTGGACAGCTGTATCAACATGAGAGTCAACAACCATAGTTGATATGTACTTAATGCCTGCTTACTGTTTGCCAGGCACTGTGCTGAATCTATGAATATTTGTATTGACATGTACACACTTTAAATGATGCAACGTTTGAAGCAAGCAGTGTAGCCCATTATTACTTCTTGCAAAAATTGCAGTGGATCAGTGGAAATAGGACCATCAGCCCCCACAGTGAATACAGTCACAACTAGTGGTTTTCAGCTCAGGTTCTTTAAACTTTTGCTACACCATGGAAACCCACCTAACTATATAGCTGCAACGAAACATGGCTGTAAAACCAAAATGTACGTGAGTACCACACAAGGACCGACATGGCCACTTGCATGCACAAAAATGGGCAAAGGCAAACAAATGTTGTACGTTTTTACCCCCATTTTAATTTTATGTGTATAGGTGTTCCATCTGCCTGTATATCTGTGTACCATGTGCATACACTCAGTTTTAGAGGAGGCCAGAAGAAAGTTTTAATTCCCTAGGACTGGAGTTACAGACCGGTCGATTCTGAGAATCAGAAGAGCAACCAGTGCTCGGAACTCCTGAGACATCTCTCCAGCAACCCTCTCCTGTCCACTCATGGTGATATACATTAAATAGTAAATACTAAATATATATTGAATAATGTTTATCTATATCCATTAAAGGTCCATATTGTATACAATCATTATCTTGAAAAAACAAGAAAGTATTGATGACAGACGAGTTTGAAAAACATAAACCCATAAATTTGAGATCACAGACTCTATTTAAATGAAAGGAAGGGAGGAGAAAGAAGAAAGGAGGAGAAAGTAAAAGGGAAAGAAAGAGGGGAGGGAGGAGAGAGATAGGAGGAAAAAGAGAAGAAGTAAGGAAAAGGGAAAATATAAAATGGGAGGGAAGAAAAAGATGGCTGAGAAGGAGGGCAGAAGAAAAGAAGACAGAAAAGAAGAGAAAGGAGAGGGAGGAAATAAAGAGAACAGAAGAAGAGAGGGAGATAAGAGGGGAAAAAGAAGGAACAGGCAGGAAAAAAGACATAATAGGGTGAAAAGCGAGAAAGTGGGAAAGGGAGGAGAGGAAGAAGAAAGGGAGAGGAAAGAGAGGTAGAGGAAGCAGAGGAGGAGAGGTAGGAGAGGGGTAGAAGAGGAGAGGGAGAGGAAGGAGAGAGGTAGAAGGAGAGAAAGGGAGGAAGGAGAGAGAGAGTGGACACAAAGAGGCAGAGGGAAGAGGCAACATCACACAGCATATCAACACCTCCACATAACTCATCAGTTCCAAATACTGTTATGGAGAGCATATCACCCTGATGAGACCTTGACCCTAGCCATTGAGATGACAGAAGCCAGTGAACAGTGACATTTGAGAGCAGCTTTGGGGGCATGCTCTTTGGATGTGGCTGCTACTGTAACTACCAGGCAGTAGCTCATCAATGGCTCCTGTTGCCATGATGTCATAAGAAATTGCTTATTTTGACTCTCAGTTTCAGAGACTTGTCCCTGTGGCATCTTGTCCCTGTGGCTCTAGGGCCTGTCACGAGTTAAAACATCATAATGGAAGCACTGGGATGCTGACACTGTATTTAAGAAGAGTAATAAAGCATCAATAGAGGGGGAGAAGAAGAGGCCAGGCTTCCAACATCCCTTCAAGAGCATGTCCTTAATGACCTAGCTCTCTTCCACTGGGTCCTGCCTCCCAAAGGTTCTACCACAGTAGAGCCACAGATTGGTCTCCAAGCTTTTAACATGTGTCCATTGGAGAAGACTTTATATTCAGATGGTAACAAGTACAAAATGTTCATCTTTTGATTGCTATGTATCTGAAAGCTAACAGCGTTTCCGTTGCTAAAGCAAAAATGACAGCATATTGATGGAAGAGAATGGCTTTTAAGAGCTCAGCCATCCAACTTGCTCAGCACATTCTTGGTTGTCTTACTATGCTAAGGTGTGATAGATCACCAGAAAGAAGCTTGAGGATTAGACACAAAAGAAAGGTTTGTAACTCTGAAGAGATGTGCCAGTATCTGAGCTTACACCTTCTTATGACCATTCCAGCTACAGATCAATGTGAAATTAACCAAGATGTCTCCCTAATAAGACATGTTCTTCAAGCTGTGATCTATATTGTAAGTGCATATACTGGTCCACGGGATGGAGCAACCACCACTGAGTAACAGCTAAATCTGAGAAACAGCAGAGGAGGTGTAGCTAGAGAGTAAACATTTTACTTATTCACTTTACATCCTGTTCACAGCCCCTCCCAGCCAACCCCTCCCACAATCATTTCCCCCACCCCATTCCACTTTCCTCTGAGCAGGTGACACCCCTCCACCTCGGTATCCTTCAGTCCTGGCACTTCAAGTCTCTGTGAGGCTCGATGCAACCTCTCTCACTGAAGCCAGACAAGGAAACCAAGCTAGAACATATCTCATATACAAGCAGCAGCTTTTTTTTTTTCTTAGCCGCCAATCCAGTTGCTGGAAACCCAATCAGTGATGCTTGCAGACAGGAGGATGTTGTCCTCTGAGAGGCTCCACCCAGCAGCTGATGCAGACAGACAGACACCCACAGACAAACAGTGGATGGAGCTTGGGGACTCTTATGGAAGTATAGGAGGAAGGATTTTAGCCACGTAGGGGATAGAAACTCCTCAAGAGGACCAACAGAGTCAACTAACCTGGACCCATGTGACTCTCAGAGTCTGAACCACCAACCAAAGAACATACATGGACTAGACTGAGGCCTCACCACTCATATGTAACAAATGTGGAGAGCAAACTTTTAACAAGGCTTTACTTAAGATTTTGGCAAAAATGTGGCCATGACAGGAGTCATGTAGTGACTATGCCAGGGGTTAAACAGATACTTTGTGCCTTAGACTACATCTTACAGCTACTGCATGCACAGTATTATCTGTTAGCAGAAAAGTTTGGGCCCTTGCACAGCATCTTTTGTCTCCTGCAAACACTGTACTTCATGGTATCTGTTGCTATGGAGTTGCTCTTCCTTCCATCACAAAAGTACCATCTTTTTAGATATTCTTACTAAAAATTTAAACTGCTTCTGTGAAGAATCAGTTACCTATATGCATCTTTTCAAAAGCCATGATTGGATTTAGAATGTTAAAATGTACATTGCAGGCAATAATGTAGGTGATTATGAATAAGAAATTGAAAGGAAAAATTAAAGCTTTAGACTTGTGCTGACTAAGAAGAAAAGTTATGCGCCTAAGAATCCATCACAAGCTGGCCCAAATAGGCATGGGAAGGAGCAAGCAAGTTGTTAGATATCATAAGAGCTGGCAGGTCAAGAAGACGTAAAACTATAAACATAGAGGAAAACATGTCTAGGCAAACGAGGACATGTCCAAGGCCTGGGCCTGCAAAGACGTGCCTGGCAGACACTAAGTAATGGATCATCTGGTCCTGTCAGATATGGTTTAAGGTCAGATGCTTTGTTGACTCATATTAACACCAACTTTAGGAATTTTCCACTCTGTTCTGCAGGTAATAGTTAATATTTGAACTAGCCAATCATGTATGACCACACTGATCCCTTTGTTCCCTCAGATCTTTTCCCTATATAAACCCCTAACTTTCAAGCCTCGTGGTTGGCTCCACTATCTCCTGCGTGAGATAGGTGTGGTGCCGAACCAGGGTGCCCTGAAATTAAAAAATACCCCTTGTAATTACAAGATAGTCTCTCGTGATTCTTGGGTGTACGTCCTCCGGAGATTTGAGTGGGGGTCTCCCCCAGGGGTCTTTCAAAATAACTTGTACTTAAACAATGCTGCTATTTGGAGAATGAAATCACTAAACATGGTCATTTATTTAATTTTTAATCTGTTCTTTAATTGACACAAATGAACACAGTTGTACTGGCTAGTTTTGTGTGTCAACTTGACACAGGCTGGAGTTATCACAGAAGGAAGCTTC
>NW_022196896.1:68692505-68720803 GCF_008632895.1 Mastomys coucha | reverse complement strand
GAGACAGGGTTTCTCTGTGTAGCCCTGGCTGTCCTGGAACTCATTCTGTAGACCAGGCTGGCTTCGAAATCAGAAATCTACCTGCCTCTGCCTCCCAAGTGCTGGGAGTAAAGGCATGCACCACCACTGCCTGGCTTGGGAGTGAACTATTTAAACAACTAATGTAAGATTTAGTCAGGAGAACATGTACAAGCTCTATGATCAAGAAGGGAGTGAGGTAGCTGTTACATTGTAGCTAGACTAATCAAACAAATCATCAGTTTGAATTGGAGCTACATATCACTACTAAAAATTTGAAAAGAATAAAAACCAAGGATGAGCCTTCTCATGTTAGAGCAAATTCACAATAGCAGATAATAGGTGATAGAAATGAGAAACCTAGATAATGGAACAACACAATGTAACAATGAGTGCAATGAAACAATGTAACTAGAACAGAGAACTGGTGCAGAGATGAGCATGATAAAACAGTGTAGCGATGGGTACAATGAAACAACGTAACAATGAGTGCAGTGAAACAATGTAGCGGTGAGTGTGATGAAACAGTGTAACGATGAGCACCTCCACAGACTCAGACCTCCCACAAACCTATCTGTAAAGGAGCTGAGGATAAGAAACCCGTCAAATGGCACAATTTTCAAAGTAATCACAGTTAACATCACCAGTATTAACTATGTCAAAGTGATGGGGGTGGGGGTTGATGTCAGTGAGTGGACTGGGTACTACAACAAAATGCAGAGCCTAATCTAGTCCTGAAAAGGCATCATACCCAAATCCAACATCATTTCAAGAAACTGTAGGCCTGTGCTCTTCAAAAATTCCAAATTCCTAAAAGTCAAAGCAGAATTAAATCTGGTTTGATGGAGACTTGAGTGGCACATGTAAACACTATCCATAATCCAGGGTCAATTCCTTTGTTATAAAAGAAATTAATATGATGGTTACAGAAAGGATAAGAGAGGGAGATGGATGGAAGCACTTGAAACTTTGGTGTAAAGTTGAAGACACTCCCAAATCGAGAAAAGTAAAATGACTTCAAGGTAAGGGAGGGAAGTAAGCCTGTGGTCACATGTGCTGGGAGGGACATGGTGGAGAGGAAGGAAGACATCATGTGGATCCATTGGAAAAGATGTCCTTGTCCCTTGTCCCTTTGGTAGGACATTGGGACTTCTCGTAAGCAATCACACAGTGAGTTGACAATGGAGTCTGCCCATGCGACAGCACTGTTTACATGAACTCTCTATTATCTCTTTGTAGTCTAGGATTTTGTTACAGAATGTGAACACTGACAGGCTAGGGTAACAAAAGAACTACACTTCAAACCTACCTGCCACACTGACTTTAGAAGAATAGAAATCAGTGCTAAGATTAGGCAGCCATTATCTTTAAATAAAATTATTATTAAATGCATTAATATTAAAATTATTTCAAAAGCCCAAGCTTATTTGCAATTAAATTTTATGATACCTGTTTTCTGGAGTCTAATTCTAAAATTTATTAAATGGCTCACTAAAGGAAAAAAAAATCAAAGAATGGTCTTGAAGACCATTAGAATTTATGGTCATGCTGAAAAAAATGAATAAGTAATTTAGTGGCCCAAAAGATACATGGAAACTCTCATAGACAACAGGTACAAGTGGCACTTAACCTATACATTTTAAATGTATCATCTCACAAAGTTATTATTTCCTTTTATATGCCTAAATACAGTTTGAAAGCCTCTCCCCTCCACTTCCCAGAAACAAAAGGAATAACATTCAGTTACAGATGGACATTGAGCATAGTCATCAATGATGGGAACAATCAGAGAGAGGATAAGTAACCTACGGACTCCGCCAAGGCTCCAAGGCCAAAGTATTCCCACATAACAAGAAAGCTGGTCCTGTGTCATACACACAAACAAAAGCAGAAGAAGGATTTACTATAAAACCGTTCTCTCTGTTCTATTAAAAATATTTAGAAGCACATTTCTATGCAGGAGATGAGGCAAAGAAATGAAGGCTTTTTCTTTTAAAGAAGTAAGGTAAATTGTCAAATATCTATGCTTGCATCTAGTAGTATGTGTATGTGTGGTGAACTAAAAGAGATATCCCTCATAGTAAGAGGCATTTGAATACTTGGTCCCTGTTGGTATTTGGGGGAAGGTTAGAAGTTCTGCCTTTGTTGAAGGAGGAGTGTCACTAAGAATGGGATTAGAGAGTAAAACATCTCTCCTACTTCCATTTCATTTTCTGTCTCTCTCTCTCTCTCCCTCCCTCCCTCTCTCGCTCTCTCTCTCTCTCTCTCTCTCCCTCCCCGTTCCATGTACATTTGAAGATGTAATCTCTCAGCTTCTGGTACCACACCTGCCACTTGCCACTATGCCCCCCATAACATGACAGACTTATATCCCTCTGGACATGTAAGCAAAAAATAACCTTTTCTTTCATAAATTGAGTTTGTCATGATGTTTTACTGTAGTAGCCCAAAGGTAACTGATACAGTGTACATGACTTCTTAGAAAAGATTTTTTTGAGAGTGACTTGAAATGATAAAGTTGTTTTTGTTTGTTTGGTTGGTTTTGTTTGCTTGGTTTTTTTGTTTTTGTTTTTGTTTTTATGAGACTGGGTTTCTCTATGTAACCCTGACTGTCCTGAAACTCACTCTGTAGACCATGCTAGCCTTGAATTCAGAGATCCACCTGCCTCTGCCTCCCAAGCGCTGGGATTAAAGGCATGTGCCACCACTGCCTGGCTCAACTGTTATTGTAAAACTACATTTCCTGTGTCTTCATTTAAACAAAAGATGGTAATGGCTTATTTCTGAAGAATTACAAATCCAAGGTAATTCTTTGGTTACTGATAGACAAGTTAATTGGCAAATCGCTTCAATTTTAAATGGACTTAGGAAAGACATATAATTTTAAAAGTCATAATTTTAAAAATGCCATTCCAAGGAAGTTAAGTAAAAAGAAAATTAGAACTGTGGTCAATGGTTTTGTCTCATGTTAAACTCTAGTATTTTGGTGTGTTTTCTAATTTGGTATGCTTTCTTTTTCTCATTCTTTTAAAGTGTGAATAAGTGAGTTTTTTGGGGGGGAAGTAAATATCAGGAAGCCATAATATACTTATCCCTTGAGGAAGTCTGTCATCTCTTTTCAGTATCCCAGTCCCCCTCTACTAAGTCTCACTGTGAATTAGACTTTAGAAGATTTTGCAAGTGAAGGCCATACAGCCAGTGGATTCTCCTGGCATTCTACACTAAGCATATATAACCCCTACCCCCACACACACATAGTTTATGTTAGACATAAACAGTAAACAGCACCTTGTTACCAGCGTGTTTGTCCATTCACCTGCATGTGAATATTTGAGGAATTCTAGGTGTGGACTGTCATGAATTAATCTACAGTAAAGGAATTGTTTGGTGCTACTTTGCCATCTGCATAGAGATCTGAAGTAGCATTTGCATAGGTCAAATAGTTTTATGAGGGAGGGTATCAATAATCTCTTTTATTGAGTACCTGGCACACTGACAAGATGACCCTGATTTGAGTTGATGCTTGGTGGGAGCTGAATTATTTTCTTTCCAGCCTCAACATCCTAGCTGCCCTGCTCAGCCCTACTGAAGACACAGTTCTTGAAAAGCAACAGAATCCAACCTAAATTCTAAACTAACCCTAACCTTTAAGCCAAGCTCTTGATGCTCAGTGGTGCTATGGAACAACTACATTGTCTAAAGTCTGAAGCATGGTGGGGGGGGGTCATTTTGTGATCAGTTGTTTTGGGGTCCTTCATTTGAAAATAATTCAACTTTTCTGACTTGGAGAACATAAAATAACATATGAATCAGTATGAAATACAAGGAGGCTTAATTGTAAAACACCTGTGAAGTAGCCTCCAACCTAGAAATCAGAACATTACTCATGCTTGTGCCCATTTGGCTGTGGTTCCTGTGGAAGGAGATATGCTTCTCCAATATTTAAGGACTATTTCTAGCCTTTTGTTGAAAATATTAATATTTGCAACTAAGAGAAAGAATGAGGTGACACAGGGCTGGCTGCCTGAGAACAGGCAATGATTCAGATGGAATCTCAAAGTCCCTTCCTATAGCAGGTTAAATTTTAAATTAGCATACTACCTATAATCATCTTAAGATAGCACATTTACAATTCTGTTGTCATGCAATTTAATGACATCCTGACTGCCTAAAACATATCAGTGTTTGAGACCTCTGTGCATTTCCACAAGATGTGTGTGCCTTACCAACAGGGACTCATGCAAGCTGATCCCTCTCACAATTAGTTCTACTACTAAGTTCATTCCTCTATATGTTATAATAAGAGAAAGGGGAAGTCTGCCAATTGCACATTTGCAAGATGATAATACTTCTCATTATATTCTAATGCATTTTCCAAGTAATTTCATAAAAATTGCATTCATTAAAACTAAGACTGCTTTTCTGGGCAAACAAGCTAAATGTCCTTTAAAATATGTTAAATTGTGTTTTATAATAATTTGTTGTTTCTTCTTTAGACTAAAAGGTTATTGTTTTTTCTTAGAATCAAATGATACTCTGTTTAATGTATCTATTTTGGAAGTTTAAAACAACTGATACATTGTGTCCAACACTCTTGACTCTTCTCCATTCATTCTTCTGAGACTTCTCCTCTGGTGCTTCTGCAGCCTTTTATGTTAGTCCTAACTGCTCTTGCACTTATAACCAGTTTACCAGTCCACCTAACTGACATTCAGCACTGCACAAAACACCCTCCCCCTTTTTTTCTCTGGAGTCATGATTTTTATTTAGTCAGTTGACCCTATATACTACATACAGGGCTTCCCAAGCACGTATGATAATTTTCACCCTTAAGCATTCCTGTGCTCAATACAATGAACTGCATTGAGAAATGGGAACTAAGAGAGAGTTCTCTACAAGCATTCGAGCTGCAAGGGTGACTTACTTTAAGGGTGATTTTACTCACAACCACTGAGTTTCAGGATGTGTTTGAAAGGCACAAGTCTGGATTCTGACCACTCTGGTTCTCATCACACATTTCTGGTTGGACAGATTTTCACTTTGAAGTAACTCTGGGCATGTTCTCCACTTCTCCATCTGTTACTTCATTGGTAAGTGGTGATCACTTACTTATGAGATCTCGTATAAGAAAGAGGTCATGGGGAATGAGATGAGGCACAGCAGTCAGCACTGTGCTTGAAATATGTTCTCCTTAAGAAGCATCAGCTAACATCATTATCACCATCACCACTATCAACACCATCACCATCACCATCCTCATCATCAGGGGTTGGTATGAGTTAGTGCTAATAGCTAGGGAACGTTATGTGCAGTGTTCTACAGCACACAGAATTTCATGTGATGCTGCTGTATCCCAACGTGTCTAGAAGAAAAAAAAAATCGTCTCCTCCTTGTTCCTTCCAGCTCTGAGATCTTAGGGCAGGGGTTTTCAGCCTTCCTAATGCTTCCTAATGTTGTGGTGACTCCCAACCATAAAATTACTTTCCCTGCTACTTCATAATGGTAATTTTGTACAGTTATGAACTGTAGTGTAAATATCTGTGTTTTCTGACTGTCTTAGATGACCCCTGTGGAAGGGTTTGAGCAACCACACTGCCTTGGAAGCTAGACAGTTTGCCTCCCATGTTTTTCCACAAGTGTCCACCAGATGGCACCAGTCCTCCCACAGTCTCATCACCATGGACTTTTGATAAACACAAACTAATCCAGAGTTAGACTCATCCATCTGGAGGGTGTTTTCTGCTTTGCCTTTCCAGTTAATCAAATCCCCTATCCCTCCCCATCAGCCCTCTCATTACAAGAAGTGAAAAGTATTTGTAGAGCAGCTTCTTAGCAGAGATCAATATGGCTGTGCCAACGAATCCATACTAAAATGGGCTCCAGACCAAGCAGAACTTAACAAGGTGGAAAAGTGTAAGAAGTTATAAAAGTTAGTAAATAAACAAATATGGTATTCCTCAGAGACTTACTACTCATTGTTTCTCAGCAAAGTCGCTGTTCAGGGGGAAATTGACAGGCAAATAGATGGAACGAGAAAGGATCATTATGAGCGAGGTAACTCAGACCCAGAAAGACAAACATGGTATGTACTGATAAGTGGGTATTAGCCATAGAAAACAGCATAGTCATGCTACAATCCACAGACCCAAAGACGCTAAGCAACAAGAAGGGCTCAAGGGATGATGCTTGAATCTCACTGAGAAGAGGGAATAAAATAAACATCAAGGGTGGATAGAGGGAGGAAACTGGGTGGGAGGGGGTGGGAGAGATGCAGGGGAGAACAAATGTGGGGAGGACAGAGGGAGAGAGAACTGGATTCAGGTAGGGGGCCGTCTCTGGGATCAGCTAGAAAGTTAGGACAATGGAAACTCACAGGAATCTATGACTATGACTCCTAGCAATAGGGACTATGGAACTGGAAACAGACAGCTCTTATAACCAGGCAAGGCTTTCAACAGAAGGACAAGGACACCAACCCAGCCACAAAACCTTCAACCCACAATTTGTCCTGCCTACAAGACATGCGGGGATAGGAGCCTAGCATAACTGTCATCAGAGAGGCTTCACCCAGCAACTGATGGGAACAGATGCAGAGACCCACAGCCAAACACTAGGCAGAGCTCGGGGAAGCTTTTAGAAAAGCAGGAGGAAGGATTGAAGGAGACAGAGAGGTCAAGGACACCACAAGAAAACCCACAGAATCAACTAACCTGGGCCCATAGGAGCTCACAAAGACTGAACCACCAACCAGGGAGCATGCATGGGATGGACCTGGGCCCTTTGCACATATATGACACATGAGCAGCTTGGTTTTTATGTGCGACCTCTTACAGCAGGAGCAGGGGCCATCTCTGGCTCTGTGGCCTGCCTTTGGGTGGCTTCCCCGTAACTGGGCTGCCTTGTCTAGCCCCAACAGGAGAGGATGCTCCTGGTCCTGCTGCAACTTGACATGCCAAAGAGGATTAATACCCATGGGAGGCCTTATTCTTTTCTGAGGAGAAAGGGAAAGAGAGTTGGGGAAGGAGAGGGCAGGAGGAGAGATGGGAAGAGAAACTGCCATCGGTATATAAAATAAATAAATTAATTACCGAAAAAAAATCTTCACAGATCTTTCCTGTGTAGGATTGGGTGAGGCGGACTTGCTTTAGCTACTATGTGGCATTTGCCCAAAATATCAGACCCAGGATAGTGGGAAGTGCAGTTTAGGAAAGCTTTCCCATGAAACAACAGTACCAGCACACGAAGGTACCCTGAAGGCGCAGGTACCCTGAAGGAGCAGGAGGGTGGAGAGGTCTTCACACTCCCCTAACACGGCTGTTCTGAGGACATCCAAACTGCAGCTCTGCAGATGATCAGCTGGGGGGGCTTTTCCTGCTCCAAGGCCGTGAAGCAGGAGGCACGTGTCAGAACACAGTTCTATCAACCACTCTGTCCTCAAACACCTCCAGCCCAAGAGTGCTCAGAGTGAAAAGAGGGCCCTGGGCTTTGGGAAATGCTTCATTCCCTGTTAGGAAGTTCAGCTAGCTTCTGGATTATTCTGGAAGCCTACTCAGTAGGAAAGTCATGTCTGAAAGTGACGTTAGCCAAGCCACCATAGCCTTGTACGTATTTATTCCTAGCGGGTCTCTTCATACAGAGTGTTCTGTGTTTGACAGGCATAGGCGCTGTTCACTGCTTTCATAGTATAGGCATTTGGGAAGCCAGGGCAGCTGGAGACCTGTGAGCCTCCCCTGTCAGCAGGTTCCTTCTTCATCCTTTCTTGCTCCGTGTCCTGTCATCTTCTGCTCTGACTAGGGCCTCTCCACATACTTCCTCCTGTTCCATATATGTAAGAGTGTGGCTGGACAAGATTTGCAGAGTACCCTCCCGGGAACCTCATGCTCAGTCCCAGGCAGAGGGAAAGGAACCTCTGAGCTAAACCCACTGGCTTCTGTTTTCTGGGACGATCACTTCTTCCTGCACCTAGGACATCTCCAGTATGAAGTTGCTGTGGGTGCTCCTATCACATGCAGAAATAAATCTGGTTTCTTAGGAAGAAAGTACAGGTAGCTTTTGCTGAATCCTTGAGCTTCTGATAAAAAAGAAGCCACAGATTCCATGGTCTTCAAATCAATCTTTTTTGCCCCTGGGGGAGGGGCAAGTACAGGGTGAAGCCACACTGCTCTCCAGACCCTGCCCTGAGATGGCACAGCATGGAGTTATCATGGACCAACCCTTTGCCTACTCAACAGCTGCAACTTCAGTGAAACTCTGCCAAGCATGGAATGCCCTGCCCAGGCTTCTGCTGATGACAAAGAGCCTCTGGACCCGTACACGCCCGGAATGGTCACTGGGAATTCAGTTGTGCCCTTCCCTAAGATTCATCTGTCCAGTGAATACTCAGTCTTGTTTGTGGCATTGGTAAATTGGCCGCACTACCCTGAGACTGAACTGCACCTGTTTCTAAGTGCCTGGCAGAGCATAGTAGAGAAGCAAGGTGACCTGACAGTCAAGAAAGGGATGGTCTGAGAAGCCCTAGGAAGAAGGGGAGTTTAGAACTCTCGGCCTGTAGTCTGAAACTTCCTCATTTTGAAATTCATGAAATCTAACTAAATGAAGTATTCGAAGCTCAATTCAGTGCAACTCTGCATTCCACATGGCACAAGGAAATCATTCCTGGATGATGAATCTAGGGCAAGAAAAGCAGCCTGTGTTTCTCATGGTTCTCCATAGTATATCATGTAACTTTGAAAGGATAAATTTGTTAATATTATTGGTAACAGACAGATGTAAGATTTTAAAATTCTTCTGTTGGTAGTGTTCAGTTTTAACATGAGTTGTTGACATCACTATTGCTTAAAGTCTGCATTTTATGGTAGAACTCTGTAGTGGAATGTTAGCTTTGTTCATCTCTAAACACATGACCTTTTCTGCCCCAAACAATACAATGAACTTTCACGTTTTGTTTCAGGTAATGTTATTTTTCTTTATACTCTTGCTAAATCATGCACACATGTTTTGTAACTGTGCCAGCCATCAAGAAAATTAAAAGCAAGAGAATCTATTCTCATAATCACCTAGATTCATAGCTTTCAGGATAGGCACTACCGCTGCTTAGAGGAAAATGGCATTTAAAAAGAAAATCTCTTCCAAAAAAACATGGAATATCCTTTACATAAAACATCCCAAATAGGAAAATGCATAGAAACAGGTAGATTAGTAGTTTCATGTAGAGGGAAGATGGAGTTCCTTTGCAATATTATTAAAATATTCTGAAGTCACATGGTGGTGATATTTGTACAGGTCCATGAATGTACTAAAAATCCCACTGAATTACATACTTAAAAATGGGGGATTGAGTGGTATGAGGGTTCTTAGTAAAGATGGGAAAAGATTAAACAGCCATGAGCTTTATCACATGCTAAAGAAAGGCATCAGAAGACGGGATAAAAAGGACAGAAGCAGTTAAACAGACTGCTCCCAGAATGATGCTGTGTTAGCCGAGAGGCCCTGTGTGACTGTTATCTTTACTATGAGGAGCTAAGCACTGGGTTATGTAAACAGGGTACTGATGACTGATCATTGATTAAGGTGAAGGACAGCATCATGGGCTGCCCCGAAATGATTCTAAAGACAGCAGAGCTACCCATCAATTCTTTTCCCATAGTCTTCATTAGGGCTTCATATAGAAACACTACATTCTCACGATGGCAGAACATAGCACTAACATGGTGAGTTTGGTCATGCATCCTCAAGTCCGTATGTCCTGTTGGCTTGTTGTTATTGTTGTTGTTGTTGTTTGTTGTGATTTTGTTCTTTGTCTGCTTGACACATACTGGAGTTACCGGACAAGAAGAAACCACAATTGAAAAGATGCCTCCATATAATTGGCCTACAGGCAAGTCTGTGGGGGCATTTTCTCAATCAGTGTTTGATAATGGAGGGCTTAGCCCATTCTGGATGATACTAACCCATGGACCAGTAATCCAGGGTTATGTAAGAAAGCAGGCTGAGCAAGCTAGGGGGAGCAAGTCAGTAAGCAACACCTGCGTGGTATCTGCTCCAGTTCCTGCCCCGACTTCCTTCTGTGATGGATGGACGTTGACTAGAAAGTGTGAGTGAAATAATCTTATTTCCTTCTCAAGTTGACTTTGGTCACAGTGTTTTGACACAGCAATGGGAACCCTAACTGAGACACCATCTACCACTCTAGAAATGTGATCATTGTCATATCAGCTTCCCACTTAAATATATATAATGACATGGTATAGAAGACACACCACAGATAAGAAATTGTAAACAATTATCCCTTACACACATCAGGGTGAGTCCCTAGGCTCCGTGTTCACATTTGTCTACATGTCTACGTTTTGTCTACATGGTATTTACATTCACTAGGCAATCGCTGCCAGCTCACGGGAAATGTGAAGTTTGGAGAAAGTACCAGGCATATGATGAGTGCATAAGAACTCCAGTATCTTAGCATCATGGTATTGCTACTAATAGACGTCCAAACTCTAGATATATGTCTAAAACAAAACTATGGGGAACATGACTAGAAATCATGCCTTGGATGCTATACCTACCTGAGGCAATGTATGAGCCTCCTCCAGCTTTATAAAGGAAGTGACTGGAAAAGGGGGCTGCGCAGATGATCAGAAAGCTGGCAGTCAAGGCGGCCACTACCCCCAGGAGCAACAGGACTGCCCAGAAGCCACGGTAAACTGAAAATCCAAGAACAAAGAAAGAAACATGTTAGCCCTGGTTGTAGCAAGCCACGGAGAATTCATTTCTCTGACCACACTTTCCTCTTTGGAAGCAGGAATATTTAAGGCTCTGCCTGGTGTGACCATAGATCGGCGATTTGCACCAGCTATTCAAGGGCCACACCAAGGCAACCTTGTAGTTTATAGACATGGACTCATCTCGCTAAGGTGATATCTCTTCAGTGGTGATAAGCCTAGCCAGAGGGCTGGTTTCTATATAGACCATGGCTCTCAGGGAAACGATTCGTAAGATAATAAAAGCTACAGCACTAAGAACGGTTTGTATCAGAAAAAGAATATAAAAGATAACATTTAAAATCAGATGTGTATGGAATGAGGTTGTGTTAAATATTTGTATTACAGGAAGGAAGTGTCGGCATGGTGTTGTTTGGACATCTCTTACTCAAGGACAGACAGGGCAGAGGTACTCCGTGCAGCTGGTGATTAATGGATTGTGGGTCTGGTGATTTATAGTAATCAAACAAAAAAGGCATGCTAATGATCACTTTTGAGCTGGATAATTACCAATCTATTAAACAAATTCATCATTTCCCTAAGGCAAAAAACGCTAAAATGAGTTCTCGTTTGTGTAAGCCGGGTGGGCTCAGTGAGAACTATTAGTCAAATTATCATTTTCTTATGGAACATATAGAGTCATTATTGGGAAATAAAATGTATTTTTTTCTCAATCCTGCCTTCAAGGACTAAACAAGTCAATCACCTGTAATCTTAAGAAAAGAAGGGCATTCTAGATTCTAGAAAGCTGAGAAGATGCCCATCACAGTTTAGGGGAAGAAGGCTGCTTGCTACAGGTTGAAGCTGACCAAGCCTTGATTGCAGGGGTGATGAGGCTAGCTTTCATATTACTTTTCAGTGCTGACCCTTGGTCATAGCTCCCAGGCCTGATGTAATATATATCCTGTAGCTGTAGTCAGGTTGACAAAACATTAGGTAGTCAAGAAACGCAATTTAGTCTCAAAATGTGTCTCTAAATACCCCAGTGAAGCACAGCCCCCATGATCCGGAAGATGGCCCATGCTTTGTGTGGAGGAACCTGGGAAGGGGATCTTTGTTGTCCAAACAGCGGAGAAATCCTTGTGAAATATTTTCTTTTGTTTCTTTGTTGTTTTTCCACATAGCACAGTCACAGAGAGCTATCCCAAAGTACTGGAGGCCTAAACTGGACTGGAACTCAATCTAGAAGTGAGAGAGGATGAAGGAAAGACAGCCGGTCTATGCTGGAGCCTACGCTAGCATCAAGCTCACCCCCACATTCATATGCACAGATGGCCTAGGGAGCATGATGGTCTTTGAGAACAAAATTAAATTGTGAAGTCTCCTGCAACCCAGTGACAGCCCCAGGCAGGCAGGACCCAGGGCTTCTGATAGTTCAGTTGACATGGGAACTGCTACCCTAAATGTGAAGGACAGGATAAAAGACTGATTTCCTGTTGAAACTGTAGGTTAATGTTTTCTAGATAGTCCTAAATATAAAATCAGAAAACATAATATCCAAACCTCTCTAGGCTATATCTTAAAGCTCTTTGATATAACAGAACCATGAAACTCTGACTAAGGCTTTAGGGAGCACTCAAGGAGTCAGTGAGCATGAAGCCACTAATTCAGATCTAAGTTCTGGGACAGATTCCAAGCTGGTATTAGGAGCTCTGTGAGCTGTGGTGACTGCTCTTGAAATGGATAGGACCTGAGACAAACAAACAAACTAGGCTGAATTCCTGGATTTGCAGTAACAATTTCTGAAAATATAAAACACTGACAAAGGCTCAGCTTCACGAAGGAGATGAGGAAGGGAGGGTGGGAGGCTTTTGTGAGGAAGCAAATTAAATTGTTTAATATGAATGAAAAAGAAGGGACAGACACTGAGCAAAACAAATGGAGTTCTAGACATTTGTGTGACGGCATCTAAGCCTCTCGTGTTTGTATCCGTGGAAACCGTCGAAGCAGAGACAAGAGATTTTCGTGTAGAAGCAAAGTTACTCCTAAAGCAAAGCTGATCAACACCCCAGGAGAAGAGGGGAAAGATACATTTATAGACACAAGAAACTCCAAAGTCTATAAGGTCAAAGAAATGATCTTAGACAACTAACAAGTGACAAAAAAAATCTATAGCAATTTTGAACACATCAATGTGAGAAAAGTGTGCTGTGTCATAGACAGGGAGCAGTGACCACAGATTCAGGAAGAACAAAGGATTAAAAAATGTAATCTAAAATAATCTAAAAATAGGAAAATTATATTTTAAAAAAGAAACCCACAGTAGAATAACACACTTTAAAGTTCCAGAAGGAAAGATTCTTTTAGCCCGCAACTCTGTATTGAAGGACAACTTGGAAAAACAGGTGGGAAATGAGGCCATTTGTAACTCAGGGGTGAAGCATTGGCCACATCGGGCTCATCCCCCAAACCACTGAAGTGAAGGGAGGAGTTCTGGAGGTCAGCAGGATTCAACACAAGATCACGCTTGAAAAATCAAAATATGAGAGGAAAAAAATGATTAGTATCTGTGACTATAGTAAATCACCACCTTCCCCGCTAACTGCCTTAAAACAAATTCACATGTTAGGATTTAAAACTATAGTCATCAGAGCTCAGCAGTTAGGAGCACTGGCTGCTCTCCCAGAGGACCTGAGTTCGCTTCCCAGCACCCAAGTCAAGCAGTTCCGCATATCCAAAAGCATCTTCTAGCTTCCTTAGGTACCTGTACATCAAAGCATATATACAGACAGACAGATGGACAGACAGGCTGATACATTCAAACACACACACACACACTAACACACACACACACACACACACACACACACACACACACACACACACGAAAACAAATTTTAAATTGCTGCCACCATAATGTAGTAGAAAACTGTAAGTATTAGAATTGGTGTCCTGTGTGTTTATCCCTGCCTGCCTCCATGAGTCTTTCTGAGCCTCTACATCTCCTGCAAAAGAAAGACGTTTGTTTCCACACATGAGAAGTACTGGAAGGTCCCACTGCAAAGGCTTTTTATTTTATTTTATTTATTCATGTTACATCCAAATTGCTGTACCCCGTCTGGTCCCCCCTCAAATCCCTTCTTCTATCCCCCCTCCCTTTCTCTAAGAGATTGGAGGCCCCTCTGGGTATCCCTCCCACCAGAGACATCAAGTCTCTGCAGGGCTAGGTGCATCCTCTCCCTCTGAGACCAGACAAGGCAGTCCAGCTAGAAGAACATATCCCACATTCAGGCAACAGTTTTTAGCATAGCCTCTGCTCCACATGAAGACCAAGCTGCACATCTGCTACATATGTGCAGGAGGCCTAGGTCCTGTCCATGCATGTTCTTTGGTTTGTGGTTCAGACTCTGAGAGCCACAAGGATCAAGGTTAGTGGCCTCTGTTGGTCTTCCTGTGGAGTTCCTGTCCCCTTCAGGGCCCACAATCCTCCCTCCTGTTCTTCCATAAGAGTCCCCAAACTCTATCCACTGTTTGGGTATGGGCGTCTGCATCTGTCTGAGTCAGCTGATGGGTAGAGCCTCTCAAAGGACAGATGGCAAGACTTCTTAAAGATTCCCACTCTGACTCCTTTTTATCCAGAGATGCTTTTATGCAACCATAGTACATAGGTATATGAAATAAATATGCAAACCAGATATTTACTGATGTTAGATTACTAAGAGGTTTGTTTTAATAAAATTCTTTAGGATGATACAGTGTATTTGGTAGAGCACTTGCCTATCATGCACCAAGTACTGGGTTTGAATCCCAATGTGACATGAACAGGACATGATGGTATCTTTTTCTAATCCTAGCAATTGGGAGGTGGAAGCAGTAAAATCATAAGTTCAAGATCAAACATGGCTAAATAGCAAGTTCAAGCACATAGCCTGGGCTACATGAAACCTGTCTCAAAAAACTGTGTGAATGAAATAAGAAAAAATTTGGTATATTCATTATTTTTACCATTTATTAAAGATGAAAACAAGTTTTCATGCTAATGAGACAGGTGTGTCTGTTTACTTTTTGAATAAAAAAATTAAATCTTGACTGGATATTTGATATTCCAGGATTAGAGAGTCTTCAGTGCTTTTTAGAGTTAATCAATATTTTTATTTTAGAGTTGTCAAAGTTAAGTATGCCATCTTATGCCAAAGAAAAATGTACTAAAAATAAAAAGAAGTATGTTTATGGCCACTTCCAAAATTGCTTGGAATTTTGTCCCAATCTCAACCTAAAATTCATTTAACATCCTTTTAAATGAAATTCAGGTGACCACTCAAATTGGTATTTCAGTTAAATCAAATTTCCAGATGGAACACACTTCAAAGGCATGCTATCTTGACGCTGATACGGGAGGACAATATTAAACTCTTAGGCTTCTGTGAGAGCAGAAAACTTTACATGGATAGTCAGACAAAGAGCAGCAAAAACAACAAAACCAAACCACCCACCACCGCAATTCATGACGTCTAAGAGCCTCAACCCTGAGCTGAGGTGCTTCAGGGAGTGCTGGCTGACCCCCGCGATTCATGATGTCTAAGAGCCTCAACCCTGAGCTGAGGTGCTTCAGAGAGTGCTGGCTGGCCTTTCCTGGCATGACAGCAGGCCACACTGTGAACAAACATACATGTGTGTGCTGAGGACTAAGGCTTCCACGGAGTCATGTGATGCTACCACCGTGAATGCAGCCACAAACACTGTGGGTCCATTATGAATGGACTTGGAATTTGGTTTTGGTTAGTACACATTTAGAATAAGTTAGAGGCACTGCCTGCCTGGGAAGCAGAAAAAATAAAATAGTCTCCAGGAAGTTTCCTGCGTGACCTTGTCATGTACTTAATTTTCCGCCTATGCTCCAAAAATTCTGAAGCACATGCCTTCAAGCATCCCATAGGATTATCTGGAACTTCTGATCTCTTTGACACCTTCCTGTTTCTTTGACACAATAAATTAGGTTGTTTTTACAGGTGCTATTCTTTAATCCAAAACTCAAATGATCCTTCGTAATAAAAACTTGCTGTGTTGGGGCTGAAGAGATGGCTCAGCGGGTAAGAGCACCGATTGCTCTTCCGAAGGTCATGAGTTCAAATCCCAGCAACCACATGGTGGCTCACAACCATCCGTAATGAGATCTGACGCCCTCTTCTGGTGTGTCTGAAGACAGCTACAGTGTACTTTTAATAAATAAATAATAAATAAATCTTTAAAAAAATAAATTTCTTTAAAAAAACTTGCTATGTGTAATTGGGAAGAGAGTGACTAGTGATTGATTTCTAAAATAAATCTAAGATAATAAAGGACCATCAACTGAAAGCGAACTGAGTAGAGAGTCACCACCTTATTAGAGACCACCTAGCTCATTAACAAGAGTGCAGCAAGATGGAAGGCTGCTTGTTACGTCTCCCTGGTGTTCCTAACACGTACATACCACAAACAGCATCAGGCACTGCACCCTCAAATCTCAATGGACACAGAGGTGCCCATTCCTTGAGTAGAACCAGAGACACATTCCAAATTGGCATAAGAAGGAAGCGTGAGAAACATCAGTTAACAAATTCTGAGGCAGGAATAGTGAAGATCGTTAAAGAACCTGGACAATTAGTTCTGCACAGTGGTATTGTGCATATAGGAGCCTATATACACATGCCTCTGTGTGTGTGTGTGTGTGTGTGTGTGTGTATGAATATATACACATGTGCCTCTGTGTGTATTTGTGTGTGTGTGTGTGTATGAATATATACACATGTGCCTCTGTGTGTATTTGTGTGTGTGTGTGTGTGTGTGTGTGTGTGTGTGTGCATGTGGGAATGTATACACATGTGCCTCTGTGTGTATTTGTGTGTGTATGTGTGTGTGTGAATGTGGGAATATATGTACATGTGCCTCTCTGTGTGTGTATGTGTATGTGTGTGTGTGCATGTGGGAATGCATACACATATGCCTCTGTGTGTGTGTGCCTTAGATGGACACAAAGCTAGTTCACAGAGGGAACTCAACCAGCACAACTTTAACAGCTTCAAATGCTGCCAAAGAGGCCAAAGCAAAGCCACAGCTCCGCCTCCTTCCAGCACAAACAAGTACCTCCTGTGTATGTTGCTGCAGCCTGAGGCAAGATGCTTGTCATGTAGGCAGTAATACCTCATGTCCTTGAGCTGCTTGTCTTGGCAGTGACAAATGCGGCTAAAAATACAGAAGTGTCTGCCCCAAGGCAGGAGGACAGTCTGTACAATGTGTCCACATCTGTGGCCTGACCCAGCTCAGGCAGCCACTTACCACCATCAACAGGGCCAAAGGTGCAGTGAGAGACTCTGTGACTATTAATCTCCCTGCTGTAAAACTACCCAAGGTGTCAAGGAGGAAGCATGTTGGGCAGGAGGGAGAGCCCCCCTCCACTCTGGCTTGGGGAACCCTGTGTTTCTTCTAGATGAGAGGAGAGTATTCAGGTGTAAGCGCATTCATGCCTAGGATCCCATGAATGCCTCCTAAGAAGATGGAGGGTGGAAATGGAGCCTTCTCCAACTCTGGGACAGAGGGCTTTGCAGTGCTGGATGGAGGTGGCAATGGCAGGAGCTGTGGCCATAGAAATATGTCTGGTCCCCGGCATACAACGGTCCCACTTGAAATTTCCCAACTTTAATCAGGTCTACAGTCATTAGATCTGGTAATCTGAACTGATCTTTCCCTAGGCTAGAGGCATGGATCATCTGTACTGATAGGCTGCAGCATGAGCCAGCTGCAGTTTCCAATCACAGAGGGAACTCAAACAGGACCTACACCTGGCCATGTTTCTGAACTAGAACAGTGAGCATTTTCTTTTTTTTCTTCTTCTTCTTCTTCTTTTTGTTGGTTTTTTGACACGGGGTTTCTCTGTATAGCCCTGGCTGTCCTGGAACTCACTCTGTAGACCAGGCAGGCCTCAAACTCAGAAATCCACCTGCCTCTGCCTCCCAAGTTCTGGGATTACAGGCATGCGCCACCACTGCCCAGCTCCAATGAGCATTTTCAACACATGATGCTTCATCAAGACACATCTCCCTGTAAGTCAAGGATGTCTGAGACAGTACAGTAAAGCTTGATATCAGCAGCATCCAGAAGGTTGTTGTTCAGGCAGTGAAGAAGGAGACAGTGTGTATAAAGTCCTGTGATGTTCCATCCAAGAGAGCACGTGAGTGCCCTGGGCTTATCCTTCAGCTCAAAGAAGCCTGTTCTCATCAGGCTTCAAGGACTTTGAAAAGCTCCTTCTAATCAGCCTTCCTCCTTTTGATGTTCCTCTCTTTCCTGCTCTGCATCCAAATTATAAAAGTCCAACCTTAGACCCAGTGAGAGATCACTGGCAAGTTGGAAGCTTTGGGGAAGGAAATGAGTTTGGATGTGGTCACGAGGTTGGAGTCCTTTAATGGAATTAGTGACTTCATAAGATGAGGAAAACAGAGCTGGTCCCTCTCTGCCAAGCAAGGGTGGTATCAGAAGACAGGCAACAGAGGTTTTCTCTGGAACCCAGCCACACCTCATCCTGACTCCCTCCCTCCCCAACAGTAGCAAACAAACCCCTTAAGCCACCTACACTGAAGTATTTATGACAGCAGTCAGACAGAAGGTACTACTTGCTCCCTAGGACCTGATTACCACCCTTCTCTCTTTGAAGGGTCATAGCAAGTTATGTTCTTGCCTGTATATAAAGCTGATGGATAAGCCAAGTAGGAAAGGAGACAGACGTGAGAGATGGTATGCCTATCTGATGATAGAGAGATGATGAGATAGATGCCTGTTATCAGTCATATGACCTTACACCTGTTTCTTGGCTTCTCCAAGCCCCAGTTTCCTTCCTTAATATGTGAACAATAATGTTACCTATTTCCTGGTGTTATAATCTCGAAGCACAACACCTGACCTAAGGACTCATATTCTTGACACATGCCAGACTCCGGAATGAATACTTCGCACTACAGTCTCTGTGTGTACAGCCACTCCCACCCCTGGAACATAAACTCCCTCTGGGGCAGACTAAGACTCACTAGTCTTTCTAACTCAAGTGGAAACTTGCTTGACATGAAATAGATGCTCAATAAAATATGAATGAGTGTATGATCATTAACTCTCCAGTTAATCTTCATTGGAGTCTCAAGATTAATGGGCTATACAGTGCTCATGGGAACAAAGTGAAGCTAATTATTTCAAAAGGAAATAAATCTACTGTCTAGACCTCTCGGCCTCAGTGGCTGAATCTGTACTTGGAAGAAACAGTTTCCTATGAATGGGGAGCTGAGTAGCCAGTGGAACATATGCTAATACCTGGGCCCCGGAGCTGTGTCTTCTGTCCCTGAGTTTCCTTGTCTCCTCGCACAGGAATGCATACCTATGAAGCATGGTCCCTATGAGTATGGGGGATTTAGGACCTCCTGCCCTGAATCTGGCCCCACACTGAACACCTAAGGCAGCCAAGTTCCCTGCCCACTTTCCTTTTCACTAAAGAGAAAAATCTTATTGACATCTGAAAGAAAGTTCCATTGGCCTTAACAGCAAGTCACAAAAGGCGATGTTTATGAAACTACTTTATTCACACATTTTTAAATATGAAATTGTAATCTCCTTGCCGAAAATTGTTGAGCAGATCCTAGGAAGTCACTAGCAAAATCTCATTAACAAGAATTCTACTCTGAGTGTCCTGGGATCTTGTAAGAATTCTACTCTGAGTACTTGGCATGTTTTTTTGTTTGTTTTTTTTGTTTTGTTTTGTTTTGTTTTGTTTTTTCTGTTTCACATGACTTGATTCTGCAAATCCCTAACATCATGGAAACCATATCTTTTCAAACAAATTTGTAGCCTTTTATTACAGAACATTAATATAAGTAATGTTCTTCTTCAAATGTAACTCAAGATATTTCTACCATCCTACCAAAGAGAAAATTGTTTAAGAATTACAGTGTTAATTTGCCTTGCCATTTCCATCTATGTGCATCATAAGATACACAACAACAACAACAAAAAGGTGATCAGCAAGTAAATTAAACCCCATTCTTGCAGACACCAAATTGAAATTGTCTTATGTCAGGTACTGTGGCCGGTAATCAATTGCTGGTATTGCATCGTAAAATCCAAAATGCATAAACTGTAGAGAAACATGGCAGTCCATGAGTCCAACAGGTTGAGGGTAATTTACACAGGTTATAGGAAGGATCCCAGGCCCCATTTTAACACACTGCTTAAAGCTTATGACTGAACGAGGTTTTGAGAGGAGGAACAGGCAGGAAAGAAAGAGGGAATGCAGTCAGTCCTGAGACAGTACAAACATGGAAGAGGAAATGTAATCGGAGAATACAGCAGGACCTGCCAGTGACTTAGTATAAAGATGCAGGACAATGGGAGACTTGATGCTAGAGAAGGGACCCCGGAGGAAACATGATATATTTAACTACGCTCCTTGTGAGAGTCATTTTTCTAAGTAACATTTCTGCCTCATGTTTTATGGCTTTCCTCCAGAAGTTATCTTTTAAAAAAAAAAAATCACTCTTAAAAAAATCACTAATTAACTCTTTAAAACTTGGCTATCAATGCACATAATATATTGGTTGAAGGAAACAATTTGGTTTTGAATGACTTATACTAATAGGAAAAGGACCAAAATCTCATACCTCCTTTGCCATTCATAGAACTTGATATTCTATTGGAGTTTAAAGATTTTTGAGATAAAGCACTGGAAACCTGAAAGTACTTCATGGAAATGGAATTGTCTGGTGGAGAAACTGAATAGCTGGATGCTGTTCCCAAGGAACTGAAGCTCAGAAGAAAATTCACAGAATTTCAGAAAGAAAAATCACAAGCAGAAGAGGCCGGCGCCTGCTGCGATGGTGTTTTGCCAGGACCCGTGTTTTGAGTTCATCAGCTGATGTCTCTGAAAGAGGCTCAGTCAGTGCAGAAGCAGGAGCTGGGTGGGTTCATACATGTGTCACACGTGCCAGGAAGAATTCTTAGGAAAGGACACGCAAGATAAGTGACTCCTTAGGACGAACAAGATATCTGTGACACATTTACTCTGTGACAAACTTTCTTATGTTGTGTATACACAGTTAGCAAGTCTGGGGTCTCTGCCATCGTGGTATATACTGTCTGATCATTTTAAATTAAAGGGAGTAAAGAAGCAGCATATGCCACTGTAGGGAACACTGGTCACACATCCTTGGCTGTTAAATGTGTGGAGCTTCCAAGGACCAAGACTCTTCCTTCTGGTTCTATCCCAGCACCAGCATTTTCATCTCTCTAAGCTCTTAACAAAGAAGAAATCACAAATTGGCCAGTGTATATCAGTGCACTTGGATGGGGTTCTTTGTCACGGGCCAGCCAGCCTTGGCCCCTCAACCCAAGAGAGAAACAGGGTTCTGGTACAGGTCGGCAAGATGTCAATGGAGAAAAAATAGCACACACAGGCTAGGACACAAGAGAGCGTTGTATCTGAGTGTCTGTTCTTAAACATTAAACATTAGACCTTTATGGTCATTACAAACGAAAAAGAAAAAGTCAGGCGGCTCAGCAGTCAAGGTACATCTGAGGCTGTCTGAAAACACAATGGATCTAAAGCAGCTGCCACCTCCTCTGGACGGGCACAGCACCCCTGGGCTCAGAGCACCCAGGCCTGCTTGGAGCCCGGTAGAGCCCGGTGGAGTCCCTGGGGGCTGCTGGCTAGCCAGCCAAGAGGGTAGAGGCTCTGAATATTCACCTCACACTCTCTTACTCACACACACACACACACACACACACACACACACACACACACACCAGGCTCAAGGTCCAACCCATCCTTAGTAAAGGCCCACTATGCTAAATTTCTGGGCTAGCAGAGATATCCCCAGGGGTCCCATTCTAGCTAGTTCCTGGGAGTGATTCAACTGCAATCTAATGTGGTCTGCCCTACTTGACTGAAATGAGGATTCTTAGTTGACCTTGCCCTGGGATTATCAACTTCTATTCAGTAAACTTCAATGCTCTACCTCCCTCCTTATCTCCCTAACAATGCCGGAGGCAATTAGTCTAAATGTGTAACACTCCCTAGAAGTTCCAAGCAAGGGCTAGGCTAAGATGTTGGAACATTGATGGTCAGTCAGAAAGCAACGTCCTATTTTTGTTTAGTTATTAATAAATCATATCTTGAGGGGCCACCTCTGAGTTGGGAAATGCCAAAAGGTCCCCAGAAGACTGGCTTTCTTGGAAGCTGTGTGCCTCAGATCCGTGGTCAAACTTTTGGGCCTGACGCGGATTTCATTGGAGTGGGCATGGCAGTTCTTCACATGAAATTGTCTTGTATTTGAAACATCCTAAATATAATTACTTGTAATCCATTGTCTATTGTGCAGGCTCTGACAACTTTTGTGCCTAGTTATGTGGTGTTTCTCCAAGCCCACAGAATTTGTCCAAAAACCATGTACACAGCTCCCCTCCCCCAGAATTCACCTGGACCTCCCATTCTTACTCATCCTTCTAATAAAAAGCATCTGGAAAGTTCCAAATCATGCTTGGCTGGCGGGTAATTGCAGATCTTGTTCCCCTTTATCCATGAACTCAATTTGTAAGTCTTTTCTTCCTCTACCTCATTGGTCGATCCCTGTCAGCAAACCTTCATGGGGCCAAAGGAAGATTTTCATGTGATCCCTACAGTAGACTCAGAGCATCACACTTTGACAACTAAGCAAGAGGCATGGGCCTGGACCTTCAAAGTCAGCATTGAAAAACCACAATCAGAAGCACCTGGCAGGGACCTGCCCTCTTCCAGGGGTTTAACCTAAGGAATGCAGTGGAAATATGCAGCTTTGGCTCACTCTCCTCTTCCCCACTGGCTGTCCTGGCACTAATTGCCACCTGCTCTTTAGAACCATCCTCCTTGACTTTCTGTTTATTCACATGAGTCTCAGAGGTCACCTCTGTTCTGCTCTATAGAGTCCCAGCATCCGAAAATTACAGTCAGAACCCATGTGGCTGGGATCTGCCCTCTTTCAGCAAATGCACTGTTGATATGCCCCTTTGTGATGATCTGTGTATCCTGAACTTCCACATCCCTGCTGAAAGAAGCAGCTCTTTCAAACCGCTCACTGGTTAGGAGAAAACCACTGCACAGACCCAGGGCAGCACTCCTTCCCATAGCTACTCCCTGCATTTGGAGAGGAACTTGCTTTACGCACTTATCTCTGTGAGCCAACACATTTTTGGAAGACTTCCCTGCCTAGCTACTGGACACCAGGAGCTGTTAGAGCAAACATCCCCTGATTGTGGGACAACGGCTGTTGCTCTGGAAATGAATTAACAAGTTGGCTTTCATAAACAATCCACAGGACTTTAACTGCACTAAAGCAAAAGACCACAGATGTAAGCATAACCTTAGCCATGGACTGACAGGAGGCTTAAGAATACAGGAAACCCCACGTTAGATGGGGCAAGCGCATTTTTAAATGCTTGACTTTACCACTCAGCTTCATTATTAACTCAGGGCCCCAAACTAAACTCTGGAGGAGCAGAAATGCAGCAAAAATAGGTGGCATTCATTCACTATATCTAAACTAAGAAGGAAAGTTTGAATCTTCAAAATTAATCAGCATGTTTTGTCTTAAATTATTATGAGGAAAACATACAAACAAAAAAAGTTTTCCATTTGTCTTAGTTAGGGTTTTACACCATGACCAAGGCAACTCTTATAAGGACAACATTTAATTGGGGCTGGCTTACAGGTTCAGAGGTTCAGTCCATTATCATCAAGGCAGGAACATGGTAACATCCAGGCAGGCATGGTGCAATAGAAGCTGACAGTTCCACCTCTTGTTCCGAAAGCAAACAGAAGAAGACTGGCTTCCAGGCAGCTAGGATAAGGGTCTTAAAGCCCACACCCACAGTGACACACTTCCTCCCACAAGGTCACACCTACTGCTACAAGACCAGACCTCCAAATAATGCCACTCTCTGGGCCAAGCATATTCCGCCACACCATTACAATATTATAGAGAACTAAAGTCCCTAGCTTTTTTTTTTTTTGAAGCCACACCCACATTGAAAATTCTACAGATATTTCAGACTGTGGAGAGTTGAAAGTACCGCAGATGGGTAGCCAAATCTTTCATAAGCTATCCTTAGTAGCTTTATATCACCTGTCTCTTTATCTAACACTCTTTCTACAATTATGTAAAGCTATTTTGATATATTCCCTTGGTAGATCTTTAGCTCTCGCAAGTCCAAAAGCAAAGAATGTTAATATTTGTATCTGAAACTTGTTCTCTACTTTATTACCCAACGTCCCATCAATCGATTTGTAAGTACCTTGATTTATTACTTTCTTTGTTCCATTACTACAAATAATCACATAATCCCCTTCTAAGGTTGAAGATGGTGTTCAGCAAGCTGAATCCATGTTCTTAGGCCACTTTCACTGATTCTTGGAGCAGAATTAGATAGCACTTATTTCTTTTGGAAGGAGATCTTGTTGATGTTGATATTACTGAAAGATTAATTATGACACAAGAAATGGGCATGGGACAACATCATTGGGTGGAAAAACCTAAACCTCATTCCTTTGGTTTCCAAGTAGCTGTTTCAAATGCTGCATTGGGCCAATTAAGGTTCTCATGTACCACACAAAAGCACAGCATGCCAGCTGACATGAGCATTGCATGTAATGTTAGCTTCATGCAAGTTTCTTTTGCTCTTTAGATTTGTAATAAGAAAGTAAATTAAATCACTTCATAGTGCTATTAGTTAGTTTTATAAATTTTAAAAAAATTTTTAGATGTTATCAGTGGCAGTAGGTTTCTACAAACAGATGAGACTAAAAAGGAAAGTATGTAACTAATCCCTAGGAAAGTCAGATGGCATCACTTCCACATTTTTGTCTCCAATTATCGCTGATTTCACAAGGCCACATTCCTAAGGTTGGCCCCAGAATTCCAACAGTGCTCATGTTCATTAAAATTTATGAAACTGCAATAAAGTCTTAGACTCAACTTGGAGCAGTTGATCTCAACCTGTGGGTGTTGACCCCTTTGAGGGTTGCATATCAGATATCCTACTTATCAGATATTTACATTACAATTCACAACAGCAGCAACATTACAGTTATGACATAGCAACAAAATAATTTTATGGTTGGGGGGGGTCACCACAACATGAGGAATTGTATTAAAGGGTCTCAACATTAGGAAGGAGAAGAATCTCCCTGCATTACAGGTTGCTCTTTGTGAAATGCACTGACTCTTCAATCCAGCATTAAAGATGATAATCCTCTAGATATTAAGATAAGAATAAATTATTTTCAAGATTTGAAGGGACATCATAGTCAACAGAATTTCAATTGCCAGCCTTATGATATTCTGTTCCAAACCACGGACAACAAGGAGATGCCTCCAATGATCACCCAACACCTGATGGTCAGCTGTCTCCTCCTTGCTGATCAATGGTCACCCTAACCCTGTTGGCCAACCCTCTCCACCCTGTCCTCCCCACTGGTTCTTTTCTCTGTCACTCTGTCCTATGGTCACTTAAACTCAACAACAGAATGGATGGACAAACGTCCAAGGACAAATCAAAACTCCTCTTCAAGTAGCAGCAACTTTCTTACTGAAGACAAGCCACTCTCTGACCTCCCCTGGCACCACAATCAGCCAAAGTATCACCTGACCAAGACAACCAGCTATCCTCCACCCTGACCCTCATGACATCACCATAGAGTTTGCTTAGTCTCCCAAAGGGATGGACTTCCAGTCATGACGCTGCTGCTTTTCTTTCGTGCTGAGAAGAAAATTTGTTTCTGTCTTCTTCATCTTCTCAACTGGCCTTTGGGAACTAAGTGGCTCTTCCTGACACATTGGAATCTCCAGAATTGGGCCTCTGGCCTAAGAGTCCAGTTGGTCTAGTGGGCTTAACTAAAAGAAATACAAGAGGTGAAACATTTTACTAAATTGTCTTTTCTGTTGCCCTAGTGCTAAGCTCTAAGTTTCCCACTGAATGTTCCCTGGGTTGGCCCCTGCTCTTCTCTCTGATTGTGTTAGTGAAACATTCCAGGGCTGTTCTTGCACTGACCTGTCCATCTTGAATCATTCTGAAAAGAATTCTCTCTTGAGCTTTAAAGCTACCTCCATACAATGGTGGCTAACTGTACATTTCCTGCCTTCACCCTGAGACTCTAATCTCAGGACTGACATAATATTCACTTAGCATGCTCAAATGCTTACAAAGCCTGCCCAGCCTTCCTCATCTCCAGTATTTACAGCTCCATCTTTCTAGTTGCTAAGGACAAAAAAGAGTTATCATTCAGTATTTCTTATGTCACCTCCTATATGTAATCCATTGGTAAACCCTGCCACCTGTCCCTGCACACAGGCCGAGGAGACCTGTGCTTCCAGGAAGATTAGGTAAACACACTTGCTTCTATTTTCTGTTATCAGCACAACTAAACACCCTGGATATCACCTAAAATGAATGGTTAAAATACCCATAAAGATGGATAGCAGCAAGCAGGCAAGCTAAGGATCTTGAGACTCCAGGGACAGCACAGTGGTGAAAACATGGGTGTTCATGTTATCCTGTATGCCCCAGAACTGGAATTCAGAAGGTACACAGATAGCTTAAAAAGAAAAAAAAAATCCTCTGCTCAAAAGACTGCACAAGCACCCATTCAGCTAGTCCAAAACTGGCCCTCCTACTCTGGCCAAATGCTAGAGGAGAAGCAAGGGAGCTCAAGAGTCCCTTCTCCCATTCACCACTATACCATTACAGAGATGCTATCTCAGCTCATGAACTCTACATCCAAGACATCTGGGTGTCTATCACCTCCAAGTGGCAGCAAGACCACCCTCCATGGTAACAGTGGGGAGAAAATGGTGTACCAGGGCTTCGAATCATCAGAGAAAGAGATAAAGCAGAAGTTTTCCTACCAGCATGAGGCCTAGGAGATGCGAGGAGTTCACCATCTTATTGCCTACTTCTGCCCAGTCTTACCCTTGTGAGTGAAGGCCACGGGTGGAGTTGTAATGGGGCCTCAACCAGCAAGGCTAGAGTCAGAGGAAGCATATGTAAGACAAGGCCCTGAAGTGGACACTTCTGGTTTGTTTGGAAAGTCAGTTATGTGAAATGATGTTTTACTGGCCCACAGAGGTAAAAGAATGTCTTGCTAAAACAGACACAGGAAAGAATGTTTTCCGGAAGCACACATAGGCAAAGGGATGGCTTAATATAGCAGACACGTGAAAGGATGTGTGATGAAGGAGTATACATATGACGCCATAGGCAGTGGGAGCTGGAGCATTGATTTGGTTTGCTCTACCTCATTATTCTTCACTAACAACATGCATGTATTAGTTCACCTTACACAGCATTGTTGAGCTCCGCTTGTGGTAATGCTGCCATTGAGAGAAACTTCTCAAAGACCTGCTCCTGAGGTTCCTGAGGTATCTTGGGGCTTCTATTTCCTCAGACTTGGTTGAGAGCCTTGAGGTTTTTTCAGGATTGAACTATAGCTGCTGGTTCGTGCATGTTGTCTGTCTGCGGGAAGGACTGGACTGCAGCTGCTGGTTCATGTTTGGTGTCTGCCTGCTTAGCAGACTGGACTGCAGCTGTTGAGTCATATTTGGTGTTAGCTATGGGACTGAACTGCTGCCAAAGAATGAGCTCACCCACAAAGAACTATTGCTGAACATGTTTACTTCCCCCCCCCACCCTGTATCATAATAACTTTTCTCTTCTACTACCTCTGCTGAGTGGCAGGCAAAAGGAGAGGTTGAACCCTTATTAAAGTGTTTTGAAAAAAAAATGTATGCCTACAGAGCCCTCATTATCTGTCATCAGAACAAGGAACATACACACACAGTTGTCACAGGTTATGGAGGGAGACACTTAGAAACCACCTCCAGTGAGTGTACATAAAACCACGCCCACCCTCTCCCTCTACAGAGCAGTGCTAAGAAAAGCTGTCTTAAATCACAGTTTTAAACAAGGTCCATGATCATATAATAGCCTTATTCACTAATTCAATTCCAATTTAAACATCATCAGTAATGCCAAGATGAAGAAAATTGTGACATCAACGAAGACCAGAGTCCTCGGATGCCAAGGACAAAGTACAGAGACTTTTGATCCGATGAGTCCTTGAAGCAGTTCCTTTGAAAATGCTTAAGGAACAAATTCAAAAATACTAGAACCAAACAAAAGCTCGGAGGGACAATAAGCATTTTAAAATGAAAATTGAGTTATTTGAAATAAGGGAAATAAAAACAAGCAAGAAATGTGTTATATTCCCAGATGAAGAGAAGGAAGGAGAGAGTCAGTGGTGTTTGGAGGAAGTAACTGAAATTCCCTTATCTGAACAAGATATAGACAGACAAAAGTGAACAAAGACTAAAAACGCTGTGAAATTATGACCAAATATGGAGGGGGTGTGTCTTCTGTGTCTCGTAGGTAGGAAGAAACAGGATCAGACTGAAAAAAAATAACATTCAAGAGAATTGTTGCTGAAAGTTTTTAAAGTCACCAAAAGCTATAAACATGCAGACCAGAGTAAAGCCCAAACAG
>NW_022196896.1:68688443-68692495 GCF_008632895.1 Mastomys coucha | reverse complement strand
AAAAAAAAAAAAAAAACAAAAAAAAACAAAGAAATTCACAGTAAAACTGTAACAATAGTAACAAGTGTATCAGACTTCTGGCTCTTCCAGGAGGCAAAGAAAAGTGTCCTCAAAACAGTGATGAAGGATAACTTTTCACATAGACAGAAAAATGAGGTCAGTGAATATTTATCACCAGTGAGGGGGTCAGGGCATTGGGCATGTCTTCAAGCCCTAACAGATAAGTGTAAGCTTCAGAGACAATACCAAGGCTGAGACAGCATCCAGCAATGACAGAGACATGGAAAGGCCATCAAACAACTAGACAATGTGAAACCAGACACTATCACAACTGTTCAAGAACACAAAGGGAATCTTCTAAGTAAAAACAGGACCTGCACAAAAAAAATGTCTGGCACATAATAACATGTCATCATCAAACCTTTGTTGAACAAATTTCAACCAATACCCAGATAAATTATGCTGAATTTCAGTCAAGTCACATGGTATGCTATTAAACTGTGATGTTGCTAACAGAGTAATAATTATAATAGCAATAATAAAAATTTATTCTGTGTGCAAACTGTACCAAAGTCTGATGTGGACCCACACTCATGCATGTATACACACACACACACACACACACACACATACACACACACACGTGCAAGCACACACATGTGCAAGCACACACATACACGTAGGACAGGAAACATTCCATGAGGGAGAAGCGTGTTAAATGCTTATGGGCTGATGGTGTCCTGTTCTGGGAGTTGTGAATGGGGAGCATCATGGGAGTAGCTGACATTTATTCGATAACAAACATGGCAACCACTTATGCTGTTGTGTCTGTTTTACTCACAGCTGTATGAAGTGGCTTCTATTTTTATGTCCGTTTTACAAACCAGTTTGGAAACGAAGCTGTTGTGAGTACTCTCAGCTCAAGTGCTGGGGCCAGAGGCTGGGCACAGGCTAGAAGCTTGGTTTGTAGTTCCCCACAGAAGCTGGCCCAGTGCCAGTCCCTATGTGACACCTTCTCTGTGCAGCCTGTATCTAGTCCCCAAAGGAGACACTTGGTGCCATGGAGACATTTCAGCTGCCCAGAAGAATCCATTCCAGCTCAGCCTTCTCTTTCCTATTGTTAGAACTTATATCACCCTCACCCCCTCTACAATCTTTTATTTCCACCCAAGTGTTGTGCTGGATAGTCCTGGTTTTGTATGTGTTGTTGTCTATTGCCTTATCTATACCATGATAATTCTATGAGGGCAAGAATTCCAGGCTTATCTTGAAACATTCAGAATAGTGTAAGGTCAGGTATACTGTAAGCACTTAGTAATCTTTTAAAATAATTATTCCAGTTGATGCTTTGATACTGCCTTCAGAGGAAAGGCCCAAAACTAGGAGCCTAAGCAATAATATTTACAAGACAAGAGGCCTAGGTGGACTCCCTGCTCTCTTTGAGGTTGCATACTTTGATAAAAGAAGACAAAAGGAGGGATGAAGACCACAACCAGGCAGCATTCAGGAGGGGTGAGTACATGGAATTCAACTTTGGATCAAACTACTATGAAAACAAGCAATAATTTTGAGAGAATATGAATAAGAACAAACTTACAAATGCCCAGTGCGGACACAACACACTTCTAGTTAAACGACACAGTATAGTTACTATTGATAGAGCTGTCATATGAGGACTGGAGAGATGGCTTATCAGTTAAGAACACTGACTGCTCTTCCAGAGGTCCTGAGTTCAATCCCCAGAAACCACATGGTGGCTCATAACCATCTATAATGGAATCTGATGCCCTCTTCTGGTGTGTCTGAAGACAGCGTCTTGTAGACCACCTAGCAATGCACCAGATATTCTCCATAGCAAAAGATGAGCCAGCCCATCCTGCAAAGATGCCAAGAATGAGAAGCCTTGCTCTCTGCTCCTCTGGAGAAGGCTATTATTCCACTTTTGGGCAGCAGGCATTTTTGCAGATAGAGATGAGAATCTGTCCGCTCTAAAGAAAGCCAGGCCACACTGCTGAGAACAACGGCACCGTCATATTTTCAGAAAGCAATCATTTCTCAATCCAAAGAACTCATGAATACATTTCAGATAATACAAAACAGCTTCCTCTCAAAGACTAACTTTTATCTGAAACTTTGGTACTGGGTCCTGGGTGCACAGAGCCAATTCTTTCCTCACGGGTTCAGGGTGGGGTTATGGGGGAGCTACTCACACCAAAACCACTCGGAGCCTGTGGGGGGGGAGGCTCTCACACAGAACATCCACTGTTAACCAGGGACTGCAGACACCGTGTAACATATGATGAGTCTGTAGTCATGGCTGTGTGGGGCCAAATGTTTGAAAGAATAGCAGAAAATCAAGTTGATGTTATCATATTTCCAAGTTCTAGGTACTTGGCACTATGGGGAAAAATGGGTAGATATATTTTCTATTCAGTCTTGAAGTATATATATTTTTTCTAATTAGGTAAACTTGAAGTGTTCAAAGTATTTGTTAAATTTAGAACCATATCCAGAATTGACATCCATGAACAAGCAAAAATTAATAAGTAAGCCAGAGACACACCGGAAAGTTGATCTACAGTGGAGAATGGAAGAGCTAGCTGGTGAGATTAGACACCAAGGATTTGCCACTGTGTCTCCTACATTCTTGAAGCATTTACTTTAACCCCACTCGAACCAAATTCATTCCTGTGCTAGATCAAAGAGGCAAATGCCAGGACATGCATTTCAAAATGCTGTTTTGCTTTATGCCGCACATTTTACAATGATGAGTTTGCCTGTGTGGTTGTTTGTGTAAGGCCCCTCTATCATGCTGAGCCCTTGTGGTGGCTATTCCACGCCCCCCCAACCCCCCTGTGTTTACTAACTGTGGCTCTCAACTTTCTCACTGCACACTCCCCGCTGTCCCAGAGAGGTTTCCCATTCTGTGGCCCCACCCCTTTATGAGGGACAAGGCTTCTTAATCTGTCCCTAGGGAGAAGGAAAAAGAAAGGCTGCCTAGAGCCAGACTTGGCTCTCAGGCTGATTAGGGGGCCATAAAATGTGCAGGAACTGGAAATGAGTTCCCCAGGGGGTGAGAAGGGCATCGCCAGAAAAAGGAGCCTCAAGGTCAATTTAAGAATAAGCAGTGAGCCAAGAGTGTGCTGTAGAGCAGAGGTCTGGAGATCCAGGGTGGAACCAGCAGGGCAGGCAGGTTTGCAGGGAGAGGAAGGAATCAGAAATAGCAATCTTGATGGGCATCTACAACAGGGCTCTTGGTGAGATGAGGCTGTCGTGGTCATTTGAGCAACTGCATCATTAACCTGGTGATCCAGTTCCTTCCTGTGCTTCTGTCATTAGAGACCTTGTCTTTTTCCTCTCCCCTCTAATGGCTCTCCTGACAAAGCCCTGTATTGCTGGTGACTATGTCTCCAACTATGCTGTCCCTGCTTTTGTGTTGTCTATCCTTCTTGCTTCTCACGCCCTATGTGTACTGGACGCATTGCCGCCTTTGTTCCTGTGATTATTTTCTGAAAGATTGCAGGTGATATCAAAACTCACCCTGCCCTTTCCCATGGCTGACTGCTGTGCTAACTGATGCTTCTTAGAAGCAGGTTTTGTGCTTCAAGCTACTTATTTTCAAACTGGTTCCATGATCAGTTCAAGCTTAATAAATCCATCCGATCCCAAACTGTTGCCACATCTTCCACTTCTAACCATGCCCTCTCCCTCTTCATCCCCACACTTCTGCCTTCATTACATTTTCTTACTTAAGAATCATTTGGTGCTCAAACCTAGTGAGCAAGCACCTGGTCACAAATATCGCAGCCAGGACAAAGAAAGTTACTTCTATATTTGGATTCTCCATTTACATACCTGGAACTGTAACCTAAAGAATTAATCAAATTATGAAAAACATTATATAAGGATCAAATTAAATAATAATTATAATAATTATGACAACATATTATATCATATTTATACATATATGTATATATTTCATATAATTACACATAGTATATATAAAATAGATAGCATATATTATATATAATAAATATAAATATATTAGAATA
>NW_022196896.1:68669663-68688399 GCF_008632895.1 Mastomys coucha | reverse complement strand
AAATTATAATGTATAATATATTATAAATATATTAGATATATTATAATATATCATTACAATCATTTATATATAAATACATATTATATATAATATTATACATATATTATAGTATAATATATAATAATAATTAATCAAATTATAAAAACATAGACAAGGATTTTTATCTATAGGCAGTGGCAAATGTTAATAATTTTGAGAAATCATTAGAAAAAACTGGAAGAATATAAAGTATCATAAAACAGGGGGAATTTTTATATCTTAGCATGTGCAATAAATAAAACTACGTATCATATAGACATGTAAAAAGGACTAGAAGAAAAAATAATGCTCAAAAGGTATACTGGCAAGAGGCAAGCACACAGTGCATTTCTGAGTGTGTTGTTCAAACTGGCTTCCACATTTTGCTCCTGTCACCCTAGAGTCCTCCAGCTTTTCTTCATTTGGTGACCAAGGTCTGCAACTTAGGCATGTTTGCTACTCCTTTTCAGGGTTCTCTTACATGCTTACTCTACCCCGGTGATGTTTTAGCAGGTTGCCAGCCCCTGGGGTGGTGTCCTTCACTTGTCTCTCTCAAGTTCTCACTTCCTTCCTTCCTCTCTCCTCCTCATCTGTCAGAGTGGCTAGAAAAATCCAAAGTTCTATGTCTTCAACTTTGGAACATGTAACAGTTTCATGAATAAGGATTGACAGGAACCCTCCATTGGCTGATGTTCATAAAACATGAATGGACAGGTGAATATCCACTTGTGAAGGAAAGGGGAAGCCTGGCTTCCACACAGTATCATCATGGCTCCCACACAGCATCATCATGGCTCCCACACAGTATCATCATGGCTCCCACACAGCATCATCATGGCTCCCACACAGTATCATCATGGCTCCCATACAGCATCATCATGGCTCCCACGCAGTGTCATCATGGCTCCCACACAGCACCACCATGGCTCACACACAGCATCATCATGGCTCCCACACAGTGTCATCATGGCTCCCACACAGCGTCATCATGGCTCCCACACAGTGTCATCATGGCTCCCACACAGCGTCCTCATGGCTCCCACACAGTCATTATGGCAGCAATCCTCATCCTCTTGTTGCATGAGGACAATAGCCCTTGCTTTGATGAGGTGCTTTCTGACACTTGCATTCTACATCCTAGCTTTGGAGTGGGTCTCCCCTGTCTTTCTGCTGCTGGTTTCCCATCAAACACTTAGGTTTACATTTACATGGGGGCAGAGGAGACAAAGAATATGCAATATATAAACACTGAAGATGAGGCAGAGGATGGCTGGGTGCTGAAAGCTATGCTGGAGACTAAAAAGCGTAACAGTGGAAAAAAGCAATGCTTAGTAAAGAGGCAAAGCCCACAAGGATCCAAAGAGGCTTAGTTCCCATCCCATCCTTGAAGGGCTGGAAGGGATCGTGATGCGTGGATACGCTACAATCCTGAGCCAAGTAGACAAGACCCTCATTCCACAGAGCTTAGGACAGAGTCTCATAGAAATACGTAAAAGAAATAGGTACACAAGTAAACAGGAAAATGTGTGTTTTCAAGGACAGAGTTAAGGATATTATTAAAAGGGGGAAACTGGTCTAATCCTTGTGCACATAGATGTACACGGGGAGAGAGAGGGCTAGGGAGTGATGAACAGTCATACCCTGGGGCAGAAAGAAGGAGAGTCTGCAGAATCCAAAGTTGAGTGTCCAAGCCATGTGCATATTCCATTTAACTCACCAAGGTAGAAAGGGAGAGAGAGAAGGAGGGAAGGAAGGAGGCGGGGAGGGAGAAGGAGAGGGAAGGGAGGGGACAGGAGGGGGAAGGAATGGAGACTGGAGAGGAAAAGGAGAAAAAGAGAGGGAGGGAAGGATAGGAAAGGAGAAAGGGAGGGAGGGAAGGATGAAGGGAGAGGGAGAAGGATAGAGAGGGAAGGGGACAGGAAAGGGATGAAGGGAGGGAGGGGGATGAAAGCCAGTGTGCAGCCCTGAGGTGTAGTTCATGAGCATATACAAGGCCTTGAGTCCCATCTCCAGAACTCATCAACCAAGGAAGAAGGAAACCAAGCCTGTAATTCAGTTTAAGATTTTTTTCACCTAAAATTAATCAAAGTGATTTATCACTGAAAGTATTGGATTGATCTGTTGGTGTTACCCAGGCTAGGCAAATGTTCTACAGCTGAGCTGTCTCCAGGGTCTAACAGGAAGTTTGATATGAAGCCATTCTCCACAAAACTGTATTTCCTTATAATGAAGCACTACACCAATTTCTAGAACCACCAGTATGAATAAAAATAAAAATCAAAGAAGACTAGTCTGTCTGTGCTAGTGAGGAGCTAGAGGCTAAGAGAAGTGATTATAGCCAGCATAAGAACACCTAGGGGTGGGGAGGGATGCCGGAGACCATGGGGACAAAGGGGAATATTAATTCAGAGTTGAGTCATCTTGAGAATTAACATATGTCCAGTCTGTCCTCTCCAGTGCAAATGAGTGAACTACAATGACTGTCAGCAGGAAACATGGAGAACAATCGAAACCCCGCATGCAGATCTCCAATGGGCTCACTTCAGAAACTGAGAATTAAGTCACCTTTCACTAGGCATGGACACCCATTCTGTTACATAAATTAGAGAGAGATGATTTTCAGACTGTTTTTGAGAGTTAAACACATATAAAGGAAACACTGAATCAGAACCAAATATATGCACAGGTTCCACTGGGATGAAGATGTAGAAAACACATGCTTACTGCTGCTCTCTTGACTTTCTGGTTGGGTCTCTGAGAAGAGGAATGTCTGTGTAGTCCAGGCTAGCCTTGAGTTCCCTGAGCTGCCTCCTGAATACAGTCATGTACCACCAAACTCAGCTTCAAGGCCCTTCACACAGCGCTCAGTGTGTACTTTCAGTGTAGGTTATAAATGGTGGTGAAACAGAAGCCAGAGACGCGAGTCTTTATGTGAGTTCTGCCAATAACCAGCTGTGTGAACGTGTGCTGCTACGATTTCACACAGAAGTTGATACTGACCAACAGTCATTCTAAAACTCAAGTGAGTGGAAAATTGTATTGACAATTTTCTAGGCCATGATATTTCACATTTTATAAACAATGCCTCCAGTTTATTGAGAATGGCTGTAATACCTGGTAATTAGAGCCGCCTACAAAACAGCTTTGGGGTCTGGGGACTATGAGTCTCATCAACTAGGAAACACAAACACAGAAGTCAGGTGGGCTGCTGTTCCAGAAACAAAGAACAACCTTGTTCATCAGTATGAGACACATGTCTTAATTCTGTTCTAGAATATACCTTTGTTCAACTTTGTCCTTTTTACTCAGTATTCAATAAAACTTTGAAATGGGGTTGCATATGAATGCTAAACAAGAGTTTGGTAAATTTTTTTTTTAAAATTGGATACAATTTTGTCACTGGATCCAAATTACTGGCACAATCATTGCACGCAGTGCTGCATAATAATTGTAAGCATAATTGCAGCGGGATTTCCATGGCATGCATTTACTCTCCATTTCCTACATAATTATCATGCATGGAGGATGACACTTCATTCTCAGACTTCTCCATTATCCTATTAACGAATGCAAGTTTTTAAATATATGGCATCTAGGATACCTCTCTCATAGAAGGACCACATGTATGAATGATAAAGATGATATTGATATTATGGTAATGATCCTAAGTTCTAGAAGTCCATTCCACCCCCCCACCCTACATTACCTCTTAATTCACTATATAAAACTAAGAATCATGGTGAAGGAATAGCTTTGTGATGTTCCTGTGACAAAAATAACTTTTTACACTCTTGTCTGGCTCACCCATGTATTCTGCTATCAATGAGAGTAGTTACTCCCTGCAGGTCATGGGAGCATGAGGCAGAAACAGAGGAGATGCCTTCCCAGTTTTCAGTGGGAAGGAATAAAAACTGTGGCCATTGTCCAAGGCCACTCCATTTTTGGACAAGCACAACTTTGGGGCACCTCATCCTTATCTTTCTTCCCATCAGACTAGATACTTATTCTGTAGAATGTCAAGAGACTGTCACAAAGACAGACGCTATTGCCACTCATAAACACAAAGCCATAATGTACGTATTTTTTGACAGAACAAAGAAAAATAGTTGAGCTATGAGTTACATAACAAGCTCTTAAGTTTTGAGATGGTTAGTGCTATGTGTCAGACTGTAGTGCCTGTGCCACAAGCAAGGTTGGAAATTCCTGTGAAAGATTCATTTTTCAGATCTCATTACCACCTAGAATTAGCTGGCTTTGGTTTGAGTATAGCAGATCATAAATGGGTGGGCCTCATTCAATAACCTGAAGGCCTTAAGAGCAAAGACAGGTCCCTGAGGAAGAAAAGCTTTTGCCACAAAATCTAAACGTTTGATGGGAGTGCCCACCTTGCCAACTTCCTCAACAGACTTCAGACATCCCAGGTCCACAACTACCTGAGTCAAATCCTTAAAATCAGTAGATAGACAGACAGGCAGAAAGGCAGACAGGCAGACAGATGATAGTCATAGCTATCTGGATGATAAATAATTTCTATATATCTTTCCTCTTTCCGTTCCAGCTTCCACACCTATGGTTTCATATAGTTGTGAGCTGTAAAAGCCCAGAAAAGCAATGTGCCTCTATCAACCTTGCCTACACTTATTATTATTATTATTATTATTATTATTATTATTATTATTATATTATAGTTATTATTCCATAAATGATACAACATAGCAATTATTTAAGTAATCAGACATGGCCTAAAGTGTATAGAGGCGTGAGCAGGTTATATGCAGATCTTTACCAGGCCATGTAAAAGAATTCAGTATCTGAGGATCAGGGTATCTCCAGGAATTTCTGGAACCAATGCACCATGCATACAAGAAAAGATATGTATTCAGTTGGTTCTGCTCTCTAGAACTCTGGCTAGTACAATTTTAATCAAGCCATTGTACAAATTGGGAATTGTTTTTTCAGAATAATACATTTGACTCTCTGTAAAGTATGGATAACTTGTATCAGCCCTTCATTTAGCTATCAAAAAAAATGAGCTAGTCAATTCAATGATTTAACAGAGTTAAGTCACTTTTTCTGAACAGGGTTGTATCATCACATTTCATTTGCAAGAATTCCAGGATGCAGCAGTACAGGATGCAGGATACAGAGTACAGCACTTTAACTAGCTATAAGCAGGAAAAGAAGCTCTTCCTAATAAACACTATCTTCCATTTCAAAACTACATTTTTTAAATTAATTGCATCAAGAATGAACCACAATAGCTCCAACTTTTGATCAAGATGTATTCTAGTTAAACTTATAAATGATGTGTTAGGATATTAACGCTTTACATTTAGCAGGTTAATATCAGATGAAGCATTATAATTACAGATGTTAAATTATCTTTAATTGTTAATATTTTTCATCAAGCTGGTCCCAGGAGGCACCTGGAGGTCAGAAATACTTACTAATTGCTGAGTCGTAGGAGGTGGAGTTGTGCTCCCCCCTCATGAAGGGGTACGGGGACAGGTAAGCATGTGTGCAGTTCTTGGATGGCGGCTGATTGGCTAGGAAGAAAAGCAAAGTAACGGGATCCATTACTGAAGGCTCAAAGGTGACTCCTGCCTCATGGAAGGGAATCCAAGAACCAAGGAGACAGCAAAACAAAACTCTGGACAGATTGACAAGCTCAGAGCCCTGTCCGAAGAGGAAATCTTTGGGGAAAACACCCGGAACTCAGAATGTGGGTTTTTCTCAAACAACTGGAATTCGATGAGAGAAACACACATCCCCACAGGGCTGGAGAGCAGGGATGCAATACTACACCCATCTTTATGTCATCTCCCTACCAACAGGATGCCCGACACAGGAGATATTCCAAATATTCATTTTAGGAATCTAATAGAGTTGGGTTTGACCTTGACTAGCTCAGACTAACAGAACATTTCTATTACACCCATCCCACTGTCATGGGAGAAGACACAAATGATGGAACACTAAAAATCGAGAAGTCAAACAGAATTCCAGTGTTGGAGGAAACCACAAGAATAACTTTTATGGGAAACTTAATACATGTTCCACGTTCACTTAGGTTTCAAAATCAAGGTCTGCTTTCTGATCATGGTTGAGATGACAGGATCTGGAAGAAGCATGTAAGGTCACCGGAGATTTATACAAGCTGGTGACAAGACACAGAGAAGGAAAAGGAGCAAGGGGGACAGGAGAACTTGAAAATAAGACTATAATCTCAACTAGTTATTAGGCTAATAACTAGTTCATTTATTGTTGAACATAATAAAACAACTACTAGCTATTTTCAGTGAACTGTTTTTCAGAGATAAACAGGGGAGAAAAAAATACAGTTCAAGGAATTCATCATAATCTTCAGGTTTCTGAACTTCAAAAAGGGAACTTTGAATTTCTCTATAGAAATATAAACATCAAAGAGAAAAAGTTTCTTGATATTGCCTACAAACTTGGGTGAAGCCCAACTAAGGCATCTTTCATCTGTTACCACTGGTAATTAAGTTTCATTACAAAAAATAAAAAAAAGACTAAAAAAACCTTTTAAGCTATGAATATAAAATAATACCTCTATTTCTGGGCTTTTGTATCTGAAAATTCAGTTTATAGCCAAATGAATTTCCAAAACACTTATTTGAAACATACCAATAATAGACACTTGAAAAGAGACTGCCATAGACAAAAATCTGCTTTTTAAATTAGAGGCAGTATATTTTAAATATAGGCAACAAAACAGCAGGTACTCAAGTTTTATTTTAAGTATCCAGACCCCTACTTTTATGCGAGATTAAAAATTATCCCTGGAGACATTTCTCCTGTGAAGAAGGAATCTGTTCATGACCTTTTTGATGCCATGGAACCAACACTGTACAATTAGGAATAAGATCCACTTGAACCTGTTTGTTTTTGTCTCAGACAAAGGGAGAGGAACAAGGCCAGCCGCACTTACTGTACCAGAACTTCCAGATGTTGGAGTTGTTCTCCTCCACAACGCCATTGAACCAGCACCTCCAGAAGAAGCCTTCATGGTGAAAAGTGATGTTCTCTATCTGCACAGAAGACGAATGACCAGCTGTCATTCCCAAGAATACTATCAGTCCTGTTACATCTTGATTACTGTGACCCCCACTAACTCCCCATGAAGCTCTCCTGGAAGAAATAGATGCCTCACTGCTATTCTCCAAGACAATGCATAAGGCTGCCCTCACTGAGACTAAGTACACCGATCGGTATTTTGAAGAAGAAACGCACATTCTGTTCACCTGAACACCTGCCCACTTCAGTCGCGAGAAGCCAATAATCCGATCCAAAGGCTACCAAAAACAACAAAAGCCCCAAAGCTCCAAAGAGAGCCCCGAAGAAAACGGCAACATTGAGTCTCATTTTCCAATCGACTGGTTGCCTTCCAAATGAAGGAACAAGCTGTAAAGAGTCAACTGCTCAATAATAACAGCGAAGAAAGAAAGCCACTCTCGAGTCTCGAGTCTGGGGAGCAGGTCTTCGCTGGAGCTGTGGTGGCTTCTCATTTCCACCCTGTCCCTTTGCTCTCCCTGGAGGGGCTCCAACCCAGCAGCTGAGAATGGCTGGCTATTTTAAGATCCTGATTGAGAAGCTTGCTTTCTCCCATGGGGATCAAAAAATAGCTGACCTTCCCCTGACTATAAAGAGATGAACCAGGCAGGAGCAGGCTCAGATTATCGTTGTTGCAGTTGGGTAATCCATACAAGTGGAGAGGAGAAGGAACTGCAGGAAAATATTGGGCTCTGTTCTGCCCTCCTGCTTGGAGAGTCTTGACAGGCCCCTCTTGGGCTGAATGGAGCATGACAACCAGGAGTGATTTGCCAGGCTCTGGGAAATGTAAATCACCACTACCCAGAGCCAAGAGAGCTTTCGAAAACAATAGAATTTGTAATTAACCTCTTAATTACTTGTGGACATTCAGGGGAAGAGGAAACCTAGGCTTGGTCCAGGCTTACAACTCATACATTCAAATGATATGTATCTAAAAGAAAAAAAAATCACTTGATATCTAAAATCAAATGATGTCTAAGATCACTTAGAGCCATGGCAATACAATTCCTGAAAGAACAAAAATTTATATTATCCAGCCTCCGATAGGGACATAAAAGCCTGTTTTGCGGTGGCTCACAAACCAATTTGTTCTAAATAACTCTCTCCCACAGCTGAATTTAAGTTTCAGATACAATGTTTTCTAGATTCCTCTCTTTTTTCTTTGTCTTTAACATTTGATTTTCTTAAAATATAAACCATGCCCGCTATCCATACAGAGCAGGCAACGGAAGCAATTGCACGTTTCCTTCTCTCGTTGTCTCTTTGAAGCTCACTTATTTGTTTACATATCTAATTATGCCAATGTGCTTTAAAGATGCATTTGCGTACTCTTTATCATTCAGACTATGTCCATTTGGCTGTTGTCTTTGATGTTTCTTGGTAAGAACACAACAGTTCCTCCAATCATGTAAGGAGGCTTCCATGCACTACCAACCTCCTACCCCTTCTGATTACAAATCCCGATGACGGAATTCATGGGCACACACACACACACACACACACACACACACACACACACACACAAATCCCAAATACAGTCTTGGTTTTTCTAAACCAATTACCTGTTCCTTTAGGCATTCTTAGCTGGTCACAGCTTCAAATGTTTGTTTCTTCCCAAACACTCAGTTGAAGTGAGGTACAGGAAAGTACACACAACCGTGGATGCTACCGTTGTTGCCTAATCTATCAATATGCTCCATTACCCAGGTGGGACTGTCTGACCTCTGGGATTCTCTCATGAACAGGAGCAGAACTGTCCTGGCATGAGCTTGCTGAAGGCACGCTGGCGGGAGCTCCGTCTGTCACTGCCCTAGTGTGTCAGGAAAACATTGTTTCCTTCACCACTTCTGGCTCTGAGGGTCTTCCTTCTGGTCCTTCCTCAACGATCCCTGTGCTTTGGGAGGAGGGGTTTGTGACAGAGGCATCCCATTTAGGGCTGAGCCCTCTGGCATTCCTCAGTCTCAGCATTCTCACTGCTTGTAGGTCTCCGTGTTACTTGCCATCCACTGCATAAAGACATTTCTCTGGTGAGGCTAGAGAACTATACTAATCTATTGGAACAGAGCTTAAGGAGTTGAGTGGGTGCTTTGATGCCTTTAGTAACAGTAGTATGATCACTCTAGAGCCTATGAGCTTCCTACCACTGGGCTCTTGGCCAGATTTAAAACACCAAGAATGATTTCCTCCCATCTGGAGCCGACCTTAAATCCAAGTGGCAAGCAGTTATTATTATTATCCTTTGCCCAGTTCTGAAGCCTGAAACTATAGTAATAACTGGCCTGGCAAGATACACCCAGGGGTACAGTAATGTCATAGTTAATAGTTCTTGTGCAACACACTGCTGCCCGTTGTGGCAGGAGAATACGCACAGGAGTTTGAAAGCTGAGGTTACTGTTTGATGGGAATTAGCTTGTAGAGGAAGACCAGAAGCCCTTAGCTGCCAAGGCTTCATTTAAAGAAAAGAGTATGCAGGGGGAAAAAAAAGCCAGCAAAGTACAAATGGAAGAGGCGGGTACTTTGTCAAGGTCCTGTTATGATTGTTTGCCTCATGGCTCAGTGCTTTCCTGGGCTCTTGCCTGAGCTCACTGACTCACTTCCATTCTTCAGCATACTTTTAATTTATTTTTTAATAAACTGTCTCTACTACTAACCATGTGTTCATAGCATAATCCTTCACCCAGAGTCAGGTGTTCTCTGAACTCAGTGTGGGCATGTTTTTTTCTCCTTTTCCTCTTTGCAACCTCCTTTTAAGACTCCAACCTAAATCTCTGGCCTGCTTTGGATCTTCCCTCAGCTTCCCTGACCTCAGGCCTGTCACAAATGTTTTTTTTTTTTTTTTTTTTTTTTTTGTCCTCCTCCCCTTCAGAAGATGCTGGCAACTTCAGCTTACATGTATTATTGTCCTCCTCCGAAATTTTAATAAAATTGCCCTTGGGCTTATTTCTGAGTAAATTTTAGAATTCTTTTCTTAATGGGACTAGATACTTGCAAGCCAACATTGGTTTGTTTGTACTACCGCAGACACACCATGCACATTTTGAAGTACTCTTTGTAGACATTCCATTATTAGACAAGATAAAATAATAACAAATAAACTCTACACAGGCAAACTGAAGCTTTGGTTTTGGCTCCCTGAATTTCTAGCAACTGTAAAAGATTGCTCATCAACACATCAGCCAATCTAACAGATCTTGATTAGACTTGATTTAAACACCGCCACCTGCTGGTCATAGGCAAAATCGCATTCTATTTCTTGCTGTGAACCCTGATGATTTTGACATTTGAATATTAACTGTAGCAAGGGTTCTAGATGTCTTCACCTCAGTAATTCACACTACTCTCCATTTAACTGAGAGTTAGTCCAGTAGCTCACACAAAGGAAATCACATTACAAAAAAAAAATTTCACTTTCCAAAAAAGGTTGGTTGCCCAACTAGTACTGGGAAGAATGATTATTTAGGATTCGAGCTTGGGCTCTGGAAGCCCCAAGGAGCTAGACCTTGCCACCCATCTTCAACAAGCCTATTAGGCAACTCATTGTCAGAAGGAGAAAAAAAGAGGTTTATTCAAAGTAGTCACACTAGAAAGAGGAACAAATACATTCCTAAGATCCCTTCCCAGTGTAAGTTTAAACTATTTAAGTTTAAATTTAAATAGAAGGCAAGAAATATACAGGATATACTTATATCCTGTTAAAGTGTGGCCAGCCTCTCATCATATCTTAGATCCAGTCTTTCCTGCAAGGTGTCTTGCAATGTGTCAGAGCAATGGGAAATCCTTCTCTAGGAGACAAGTTCTTTTCTGGCTGGTACCAGGCTTCAGCCCTGCTCTTCTCTCTCTGGCTGGTACTGGCTTTAGCCCTTTCTTCTTCTCAAGGTATGATTCCCTGAGAAAATCCAGTGTCTTTTTACTCTTTATTAGTTTTTTGAGGATTTTATAAAACATGGACTTTCATGGTGCTGGAAGATCATAGCCATGCTATTGGAAGAGAAAAGTACTCATTAGTATTAGCCAGATATAAATGCTACATGCTACATGATGGTGGGACTGACAAGCTATGCCAAGTGGTGCAGTCATTCCACAAATGCTACAGTGGCACAGCAAACAGAGCCAGGAACCTGTGTATGTCAGTATTCTGTTAGCAGCCTTCAAATGAAGATGTAGAACTCTCAGCTCCTCCTCCACCTTGCCTGCCTGGATGCTGCCATGCTCCTGCCTTGATGATAATGGACTGAACCTCTGAACCTGTAAGCCAGCCCCAATTAAATGCTGTCCTTTATAAGACTCGCATTGATAATGGTGTCTATTCACAGCAGTAAAATCCTAACTAAGACAATCATATTATACAGTCATGGAGGGTAACTAAGAACACTGGCAATTTTTTTTTCAATATTGGAGGGTCTACAGAACCTCATTGGCTAATTACTTCAATAGAGGTGACCCATTCCTGCCAGTGGGTTTTTTACTTGTTGGTTAGCTTGTTGTGTGTGTGATAGAGAAATTGCTGCCTTTTGTAGGGTAACTCCATTTAAACTCTTTTTATATGTGTGTATATTTTAGGAAGCCTATATAGCAGTAGGCTTCCATAGGACTTTTTAAAAGAGGTCTTAGTCATTCCTCACCATAGTCTTTTTCCCTGCTCTCCCAGCTCCCCAATTTAATACCTCATGCTTCATATACAGCACTCTGTTCTATCTCCCTCCAGGAAGTGCTGGCTCACCATGGCCCTTCACTAATTTCCTGATCTCAATGAATATTCCAAATGAAATGCAAGTCTCTGAAGATTCAAAGCCAACATCCATGTATGGGAGGGAAAATATGTGACATTCGTCTTTCTATGACTAAGTTGTTTCTCCAGGATGACTCTTTCCAGAGCCATCCATTTACCTGCAGACTTCATAGTTTCATTTTCCTTAAGAGATGAGTGATAGTTCATTGTGTAAATGTACCACGTTTTCATTGTCAGCCCATCAGGCGATATCTAGGTTGTTTTAAATCATTCCATGATGCTCTAGTAATAAAACCAGTATGGCATAAAACAGACACACTGATCAATGGAATGGATTTGAGGGACCACAATAAACCCACATTCCTATAGACCACCCGGGTCTTTTGACAAGCAGGAGAAAAGACAACATCCTGAACAAATGGTGCTAGTCAAACTGGATAGCTACACACAGAATAATGAACTAAAATTCTTTATCAGTCACAGTACATAAAGTCCAATTGCAAATGTCTCAAGGACTTCGACATAAGACCCAGATGGATCCCTGATTCTGATAGAGGAGAAACTAGGGAATATACTTGAAGGTTTGACACAGGAAATGGTTTTTCTGTTCAGGACTCTGTCAGCACAGGAATTAAGAGCAACAGTTCATCAATGGGACCGCGTGAAACTAAAAGGCTACTTTACAGCCGAGGGCACCACCATTCCAGGAAACGGCAGCCTCTAAACTGGGGACATCTTCACCTCTGACTGAACAGTTAGCATGTGGGATATTCAATGAACTCAAATACCTGAATGTCCTTAGACAAACTCTCCAATTTAAAAAAGGGGGGGGGGCCAAGGGATTAAACAGAGAGTTCTCAGAAGCTGAGATAAAAATGTCTGAGACACATTTTTCTTTTTTAAGTGTTCAACACCTTTAGTCCACCAGTGTGTGCATGGTATGCACTCTCATGTGCCCACACATGTGCATTTAAGTATCAGAGATGCCATCCCTTGGATTTTGTAGACCTTTCCTTTTCCAAAACAGTCTATTATTAACCCAGCCATAACTAAGTAGGCTGGGTTGGCTGCCTGGCTCACCCAGGGATCTACCTGCCTTCATCTCCTCAGTACTTACTGCAAGCTTCTTCTTGGGTGAGGAAGACTCAGAGTCTCACTCCTGCTGAGCAACCCTTTAGCCGCTGAGCTGTCTTCCCAGCCCCATCTTAGAATCTTTTCGTAGCATGTTTTCTTCCAGGAATGTGAAACAGAAAGGTTAGAGGGAGCTCAAACTCTGGGATTTTCCTCTTCCTAGGCTCTTCATGTGGGAGAGCAACCTGTAGTCCAGACACATTTAAAATGGCTCATTTACCCCACGGTGTGTTTTTATTTTTAAAAAGACTTTGTGTGTGTGTGTGTGTGTGTGTGTGTGTGTGTGTGTGTGTGTGTGTGTAGCTGCTTGCCTGTCTGTCTGCTTCTGTCTCTGTGTATGTGTACAGAATGTGTATATGGGTGCCCCTACAGAACAGAAAAGGACAATTAACTCTTTTTTAAAATTAGATGTTTTCTTTATTTACATTTCAAATGTTATCCCCTTTCCTGGTTTCCCCTCCAAAAACCACCTATCCCCTCCCCCTCCCCTGATCACCAACCCACCCTCTCCCACTTCCTGGCCCTGGCATTCCCTTACACTGGGACATAGAACCTTCACAGGACCAAGGGCCTCTCCTCTCATTGATGCCCAACAAGGCCATCCTCTGCTACATATGCAGTTGGAGCCATGAGTCCCACCATGTGTACTCTTTTGTTGGTGGTTTAGTCCCTGGGAGCTCTGGGGGTACTGGTTGGTTCATATTGTTGTTTCTCCTATGGGGCTGCAAACCCTTCAGCTCCTTGGGTCCTTTCTCTAGCTCCTTCATTGGGGACCCTGTGCTCAGTCCAATGGATGGCTGAGATCCTCTACCTCTGCATTTGTCAGCCTCTGGCAGAGCCTCTCAGAAGACAGCTATATCAGGCTCCTGTCAGCAAGTGCTTGTTGACTTCCACAATAGTACCTGGGTTTGTTGATGTATTATGGGATGGATCCCCATATAGGACAGTCTCTGGATGGCCTTTCCTTCCATCTCCACTCCACACCTTGTCTTTATATTTCCTCCCATGAGTATTTTGTTACCCCTTCTAAGAAGGACTGGAGTAACCACACATTGGTCTTCCTTCTTCTTGAGCTTCATGTAGTCTTGGAATTGTATCTTGGGTATTCCAAATTTCTGGGCTAATATCCACTTATCAGTGAGTACATGCTGTGTGTGTTCAACCTCACACCAGTCAGAATGGCTAAGATCAAAAGCTCAGGTGACAGGAGATGCTGACAAGGATGTGGAGAAAGGAACACTCATCCATTGCTGGTGGGATTGCAAGCTGGTACATCCCCTCTGGAAATCAGTTTGGTGGTTCCTCAGAAAACTGGACATAGTACTACCTGAGGACCCAGCAATACCACTCCTGGGCATATACCCAGAAGATGCTCCAACATGAAATAAGGACACATGCTCCACTATGTTCATAACAGCCTTTTTTTTTTTTTTATAATAGCCAGAAGCTGGAAAGAACCCAGATGTCCTTCAACAGAGGAGTGGATACAGAAAATGTGGTACATCTACACAATGGGGTACTACTCAACTATTAAAAACAATGAATTCATGAAATTCTTAGGCAAATGGATGGAACTAGAAAATATCCTGAGTGAGGTAACCCAATCACAAAGGATGATGAAGTCTTAGGAGTTGGACTTACAGGTGGTTCTGAGAAGCCTGATGTGGGTCTGAGATGCAAACCAGGGTCCTCTGCAAAAGTCCCAAATACTACTCTTACCCATCTCTCCAGCCTCCAGCTTTGTTTTCAAAGAATCATTTTTCTCCTCATTCTGCAGGAAATATGAGGATTTTCTCAGCTCTTCACCATAAGGACCATAAGAATATACATATACATACAAATACATATACATATACATATACATATGTTCATTGTTGCTTGCGGGTACATGGTTTCAGTGACAACCACTTCACAGAGCTTCTATCCTGAGGAAGACTATGTCTCTTGCTCTTCTCAGCATCCCTTAGTTGCCTGTAGTCCCTGTTCAAGACTGATATCTTCCTCTTCCATCCTCAGATGTCTATTATTGTCCTTGTCCAAGCAGCCATATTTTCGAGGTATAATGGAGTTTCCTTATCATTTCTGGGGCATTCAGTCTCACAGAAGATTTCCTGGTCTGCTGCTTTTTTAAACAAAATCTCAAATGCTCAATTTTACCTATAAGCACTCTGGAACCAAATGCTGGGGTGAAAGACTGCTAGCTTAGAGAGGCAGAGAAATCACCTTCCTCCCTAGCTGATGCCCCAAAAGGAGAAAGCATGCTCTCCTTTCCTATGCTATCTCTAAATACCCATTCAAACTGCATGCCCCACCCACTGCGAGCTGCTCTACTTCCTGTGTATATCTGTCTGTCCTCTTGACTTCCCCTTACTCTCTGTTTTTTTCTCTCTATGTTTGCTTAATCATTTCTTGATCGATGGTTGACATTATTTAATTCTGTTCATAATATTCAGAAAGCTCTTGGATTACATGTGTGAAATTTCTACCACATCACAGGTAGACACCAGTCTTTCCAGTAAATAACACAACCTTGGGGTTCATGTGTGATCAAAGATCCTGCAACACTGGTCTCCTGATCCTTATAATCTTTCCATCCCCTTTTCTTCAGTGAGCTCTCAGTTGGAATTGTGCTACAGATGTACTGTTGGGTCTGGGCAATTCCATCACCAGCTGTAATCTGTGTTTTAAGCAGTTATGGTGTTCTCCAATGGCCTCTGTTGCAGAAGAAACTTCTTTGGTGAGGGATAGAAATTACAGGACTATAATCCAGGATTGGAAGGTTCACCTGTGATCCAGCTCTTGAGGCTGGGAGATACAAGTTTCTGACCTGGATCTTGGGATGGTGATCTCAAGGCACAGTAGCTATGAATCCCAGCAGACTAAGGCAAGGAGATCAAGGTCAGCCTGGGATCAAACAAATCCCAGATCCAGGCATGGCGGCACACACCTTTAATCTGAGCCACACCTTCCCTGGAGACCTACATAAGGATATTGGAAGAAGGAAGATTCACTCTTTGCCTGTGTGCACTTATTTGCCAGCACAACTGTTGGAATCTATTAGCTTTGTGGGACTGAGCAACTACTAGATCCTTGGAACTTCCCATTCACAGCTGCCCATTGTCAGGGAGTTGGACTACAGACTCTAAGTCATCATAATACATTCCCTTACTATATAGAGACTATCCATAAGTTCTGTGACTCTAGAGAACCCTAACTAATACATCCTCTATTTTTGTGAATGGAAGCATAGAATATATGTTTCTTTTCATCTGGATTCTTTACTCAAGCTTTGTTGATTCATCTGTGCTACCTAGGGATTCAGAGTTCATAATTTGTATTGTTAATGGTGCTCGGTTTTATGGGTCCACCACCTTTGTTCAGCCATTCTCTTGTTGATGGGTATTTGGGTTGCTCCTAACACAGGCTTATTGTAGACAAAGCTCATATGGACATCTAGGTATATGAAGCCTTGTTTATATGTGTGCTCTCTGGAGGTATTGAGGTATAATAACTGTAGCTAGTCATCTGGTAGGTGTGTCTAACCTTGACCTTCTAAGACATTTCAAACTTCTCTCCCGACTTGGTTTTGCCATCCTGCAGCCCCACCAGTACCATTTCATATACTCTGAAATTTAGATAATTTTTTTCAGCTTCAATAAAACAAGCTGATAATGTGGTAAGCTTTAAGTAAGACTGGCTACTGTAGGTGCTGGAGATATTACTTGGCCATCAAGGCTTGAGATGGTTTGGTTTGGTTCCCAGAACTCCTGTCAGGAGGCTTTTGACTGTCTGTAACTCCAGCTCCAGGGAACCTGACACCCTTTTATGGCATCTACAGTCACTTACACTCATGTGCACATGCACATACAGAGACACATAATTAAAAATAAAAATAAATCTTTAAAAAGTGAAGAATGGCTGTTACAATATTCACTCTTCCATCATGTTGTCATCTATATATCTTTATTAACTTTTTTTGTCTTTTAAATTATTTCTTTTCAATATTTTCAGGGTTCAATGTACAGATATCTGTTGTGTCTTTTTAAATTAATCATACAACTAAAATCTAAGAAGTGCTGGTCTGGTAGTGCCTGCCTTCCCAACAACTGAGAAATAAACGCAGGATGATGAGTTTATGGCAAGCCTGTCTTAAAAATAAATAAATAAAATAAAATCAATTAAAACCTACCTATTGCAACTGCCAGTAGAAAAACGTGAAGCCACAGAGTCAGAGACAAGAGGGTTCTTCACGGCACAGCCAGGAGCATGGATGCTCTTTACGTTGCACTCCTCTATGCTGCTTCCTTGTGAAAGCCACTGAAGATTAAGGACCACAACAGACCTTTCTGGCTGCCAGACTTGTGAAGCAAGAGAGAAAGATGCATGCCAAATGAGTCCGCTGGCTTATGCAGTTGCTCACAGCGCCATCTGTTGGCCAAGTTTAACACCACACGATTCTATAAAGGTGGATACCACAGCAGGACATGGAGAAATCTCATTGGACCCAAGAACAAAATTGATGATGCCTCTGCCTATCTCCTGCCTACAAAGCTGCCAAATGCATTCTCTAGTTACCTCTTTTTATTTATTTTTTCTTGTTTGCCTTTCTTAATAGATGGTCTCTCGTAGACTGTATTCATACTTGCTATGTATCTGAAAGTAACGTTGAATTCCTTCTAAGTGTGCTTTTAAGCGTGTGCTAATTATACACAATAGCTGGTTTCATTCTAGCATTCCCTTTATGTGAATATGTAGTTTGGTCATATTCATTCCACGGTACTGTCACTTGTCTCCCTCCCACATCTAATGAGCCCATTCCTCTTTCCAACTATCCCCACACCTCTTGTACTTTCGTGTCTTTAATAATCTGAACTCTTGTTCCTCTTGTCTCTATGTTCCAAATGCAGAGACTGCAGGTACACGCTGCCACACCTGTATACATTTTTTAGTTATATACGATTCCAAGCTTGTACTTAACGAAGAAGGCTGATATCAGTGCTCCTTAGTTGTTGCCTTATCCCTCTGCCGCTCCGGGTGGTCCTTGGAGGTAGAAGGTAACAAGGCACCTTCAGAATCAACGACACAGTAATCGAGTGAGAAGCCGAAGGGAAGCAGACTCGGTTATTGCAGGATCAGAGTGTGTCTTTATAGCACCGCTTGTTGCTAGCACCACAATTTGATTGGCTGGCCAGGTCATGCGCTCTGTAGTCATTTGTCTCTGTGTGCCAGGCAGGTCTTAAGGTTGTAAACTGCAGGTGCAGCTGTTGTGCATGCGTGGGACATTATGGGTTGTCAGTCAGGGTATGCTGATTCGTTCCTCCCACACTTTGTGTCTGTGGTTAGAGCTCAGATTCAGTCGATCTCACGCAATTGTCTATGAGCTCATCACCGAACTAAGCCAAGCTCCAAACACTTAGGTATAAAATTATATTTGGGAGAAGACAGCAGAAGACTGTTGTCATCTATAAATATATGTGAGTGCATAATAGACAAAACAGTAATGTTAATGTTAACAATTGTCGCTTCTGAACCTGGCCATTAGGACATTGTCAATATCCGTAGTTTTTTTTGTTTTGTTTTGTTTTTCATATTTTGTATTTCACCTGAATGTGGCCCAAGTGCCCTGTGGCTGGCATTCTGCGGTTCACTGAGCGATACATGCATTTATTCATGGAAGGCATGACTCTTGGATTCTTCTACTACTTTCATTAGATTGGTATGTTTATGTGTGTGTTTCGTGTGTGTGTGTGAGAGAGGAGAGAGAGAGAGAGAGAGAGAGAGAGA
>NW_022196896.1:68615250-68669653 GCF_008632895.1 Mastomys coucha | reverse complement strand
GAGAGAGAGAGACTTGTGCATATATGCATGTAGAAGAAGCCAGATGACAACCTAGGCCATTCCACACTTGCCATCCTTCTCTGTGACAGATTTTCACTGCCTTGGAACTCACTATGGAGCCTAGGCTGGCTGGCCAGGGAGCCTCAGGGATCCACCCATCTCTGCAGCACCAGTGCTGCATTTACAAACCCACCATGCCTTGTGTGTGTGTGTGTGCGCGTGGGAGCTAATCTGAGTTCCTTGTCTTCTCGAGGCAGCTCTTTCCCTTCCCAGCCTCCCCAGGCCTATTTCTCAGATGCGACCCTTTCCCTCAATTGTATATTGTGAATTCACTTTATTTCTTTGTGATTAGAACTGATTGCTCCAGCTAATAGAGTAATCTTATGCACAGTGTCCAGAGTGTGGTGTTAGTCTCCCACTCTCCACCTATGTTCTGACACCTTAGGCTCCAAACAGCAGAGTTCGATGTTGTCCTGTTGGGAAGGAACAGTCAATCTGTCGATGAATTACTAGCTCTGTAGCTGGAAGGATCACTGCCTTTCACTATTTCCTGTCCAAACTCATGGATTGTGACTACGTAGGAGACAGAACAGAAAGGATCTCTGACTCGAAGCACACTTTGTATGCCCCAGATGTAAGATATAATCTGTTTCTTTAGAGGGTTGTCTTTGTCTATCATTGAACAGAGCCTTCAGTAAATCATTCCTATTCTGAGTGATGACAGTCTCTTTCAGTTGAAGACAGGGGAACTGAAAGCAGCTTGAGGAAAAGGTCTGTTTCATCTTACACTTTCAAGTTATAACCCTTCTGTGTTGACTATTCCTGGTTGTCAACTTGACTACATCTGGAATGAACTACAATCCAGAAATGGAGGGCCTATCTGTGATCCAGGTCTGGAGGCATAGTGGCCATAAAAAGCTTAGGCCCAGGCAATGCAGTACATGTCTTTAATCTCAGGAGACTGAGGCAAGCAGATCTGAGTTCACAGTCAGCCTGGGACAAAACAAGTTTTAGATCCAGGCATGAAGGTACACACCTTTAATCCAGGTCACACCTTTTGCTGGAGACCTTCAGAAGGACAGCGGGAGAAGGAAGACTCACTCTTCTTCGCCTGCTTGCACTTACTTGCCAGCACATCTGTTGGAACCTATTTCTTCAGGACTCCAGCTTATACAGAAGACCAGCTGAAACATCCAGCCCTGTGGGACTGAGAAACTTCTAGATTCCTGGATTTCCCAGTCACAGCTCCTTGTTGCCTATGCCCTAGACTGCTAGCCACTCGAACCTACCTGTCCTTGGGCATTGAAGGTGGGGTGGCACAGAGTCAACTACACAGACGAACAGGTAAGAAATGCCAAAGCAAGCTCTCTGAATACTGCTACAAGCTCCTTTAATACCCTCTCCCCAGGCCCCATTGGTCCCAAGAAAGCATCTCTTCTAAACAGCAGTTCCTGATTGGCTGGCATTGTTTGCACCAGCAATCCTTGGTCTCTCAGGCAGTCCTTAATTAGGTCCTGCTGCAGGAATGCTGGAGTCTCAGGCAGTCCTCAGTTAGGTCCTCCTGCAGGAGATGCCTTTGTGACTTCGAGGCCCCTAGTGTTTACATAGAGGCTGGCCTGCTGTTCCTGCAACAGCTGCTCATTGTTGGGTTCGTTGGATTGCAGACTGTAAGTCATTACAATAAATTTCCTAATACAGAAAAACATTCTGTGAGTTCTGTGACTCTAGAGAACCCTGAGTAATACAACATCATTTGGGGAAGATAAGGCAAGAACATGAGGCAAAGACCTAGAGGCAGGAATGATAGCAGAATAATGTTTGATGGCCTGCTCTCTATCTTACTATCACCTTCCTTCCTTCATGGTCTGGAACACAATCACCTGCTAGGAGATAAAATCATCAGGGGTGGAATGGGTACTCCAGTATTAATAAAATCAATAAATGATCAAGACAATTCCTCTAGGATTGCCAATCTTATCTGGACAATACTCCGAGACTCCCTCAAATGACTCTGGGCTGTTTTGAGTTGACAGCCGACCCTAACTGGGATAGAAAACTATCCTGGAGCATCCAGTGTACCCTAATTCTAATCAAGTATAACCTTAAAGTGGGAGAGTGTGGAAGACAGGATACATACACACATGATTAGGCAATGGAAGCACAGGTTGATGCAGCTTTAAGTCAAAAAAATGAGTGAATTACCAGAAGCTGGGGGCGGGGGGAAGCAAAGGGAAATAGAGAAATTGTTTTTCAATGAGAATCCCCCAAACCGCCCTCTGTCTTAGTCAGGGTTTCTATTCCTGAACAAAAACCATCATGATGAAGAAGCAAGTTGGGGAGGAAAGAGTTTATTTAGTTTACACTTCCACATGGCTGTTCACCACCAAAGAAGTCAGGACTGGAACTTAAGCAGGTCAGGAAGCAGGAGCTGGTGCAGAGGTCATGGAGGGATAAAATTTCCTGGGTTGCTTCCCCTGGCCTGCTCAGCTTGCTTTCTTATAGAAACCAGGGATGCCAACCCAGAGATGGCACCACTCACAATGGGTTCTCCCACCCTTGATCACTAATTGAGAAAATGCCTTACAGCTGGATCTCATAGAGGCATTTCCTCAAGGGATGCTCCTTTCTCTGTGGTAACTCCAGCTTGTGTCAAGTTGACAAAAAAACAAAAAACAGAAAACAAAAAAGTTAGTACACCCTCCAACCACTGTATCCAACCAGTAATACAGATTGTATCTTTCGTGATCTCAATGCCACAAAAGAACAAACTGCTGCTGTTTTCAATCACGGAGGCTAGGGTGATTATGGCATGTATGAGAAACAAGTGCAGAGACACAGAGGCCACATGATCCATGGATACTCTGGTAGTTGATTGTATACTCTGTACAAAGACCCAGAAGCAATCCTGAAGAATCTGTATGTGATAAGAGCATCTACTTCCCAGGGCAACTCAGAGAAATGTTCTGTGTCTCGCATACTTGGGTTTGACAAAGGAACCAAGGAGCATTTTGAACAGCCTTATGCAGCCCAAATAATAAAGTGGCTAGTGTTACTTACTGTACAGGTTTCCTCCAGAGCTGCAGCCATTTAATACAATTCCTTATATTGTGATGACCCCAACCATAAATTCTTCCATTGCTACTTTGTAACTGTAATTTTGCAACTGTTATGAATCGTAATGATAAGTGGCCCACCAAAGGAGTCACAACTCACAGGTTGAGAACCACTGCCTGGGATTATGTACTATAATTGTAAGCTGAAATATTTCTTCCCTACTAGCTTTTTGTCATGGTTGTTTATCACAGTAAGAGAAAGCAGACTAGAATAAATCAATCATCTAATTAATAGAATTAAACTATAACACTGTATTAAGTATTATATTAAGAGGTCTATGACTTCTTCAAGAATATTTCTGAATCTGGGGAAATAATTCTACCTTGACTGATGGAACATAATAGCATTGTGAGCGCCTAAGAATTAGTGTCAATTCAAGGCAATGTCTAGCATTTCTTGGTCTACCAGAGTGATCTCTTTTGCAGGCTATCCTCCAGGGATGTAGTTTGCATCATGAATGCGCCTGTAAGGCCCTTAGTGAGACCGTGAGACCTGGGCACTTTCCTCACCCTTGCTTCAGAGCCATGAAGTGATACCTTGCTCTATTATACTCTGCACTCATGATGTTGCCTTGCATAAGCTGTGAGCAGCAGGGCCAACTGATCCTGAGCTAGTGTGCCAAGAGGCCAGGAATCTGAAAGAGCCACACCAAGATGAGTATATAAAAGAAGCCGGTTGAGAAGGAAAAAAGAGAGAGAGATTAGAAACTCTTCCCTACCCAGGTTACATACAACAAACAGCCTGAGTGAGTAAAGCCACACTGTACAATGAAGGCCAGGGACATGGTGCTTCAGTGATCGTGGCGTCCACATGCCTCAAGGCTCAGTGCTTCTGAGCCTAGACAGACCTTTCCCCTATCACTAGGTCATTCCTATTCCTGGAACTGTTTTTCCTTTCTCAATAAAATTTCTCCATTTCCCATTTATATTTATGTGTTGTGCAATCCTTTGTCCTGGAACAAAAGAATATGGACACTTTACCAAGAGTCCTCTAAACCCAGATTCCTCCCCATAACACTAGAAAGGTCCAAACTGTGAGCCTAAGGAGACAGACAGTCCCCTTTACAATTCTCTCTGGCACTCTAGTGTGATGATAGAGCACTAATTGAACAGTCACGCTATCATATAGAGCTGTGGACAGCCATACTACTGAAGGGTTGTGGTTGCCTAAGGAAGCTATGATGGTTTATGGTCTGGAGCCATATAAGTACCTCAAGACTCTGGATGGGCTGTTCATTCAAAATGCTCTGTCTATGGTTTGAGTAACTTGAGGGAGTGCAGAGGTGACTCTTCTCAATTGAGGGGGAATCAAGTCAGACTTTGAGCTACTGTGACTTTGTGTCTCTTCTGTGACAAAATTTAAGAAATGCTGTCGTAGGTGTTGGATTTCTTCTGCTCCAGATCCTATGAGCAAGCAGCCACAGCCAAGGATTCCTGCAGGACAGGGCATTTTACATGATATTCACACACACACACACACACACACACACACACACACACACATGCACACATATGCACACTCACACACAAGCTTGTGCTTGCATGCACATGCACTCACACAACTAAAGGGGGGCTGCCAACGAGGATTAAAAGTTCATTAACTATTCAGTATCACACATCCACTTTGTTTCCGTCCGCTGCTCTCAGAATGAAACCTCCAAATTCTGCTGAGGTATTTTAGGCTATAAATGACTGAAACCCTGCTTATTCCACATCTGTGTGTTTGGATGTTTTGGTCCCACCCATCTTGAAGCCTAATGCATTATAGACTCTACCTCTTTGGTCAGCACGATGGGAACAAGCAAAAGAAACTTATTCTACATAGTACCATTTTGTTTTCAGGGAATCTTCATTTAATCACAGGGAGAAAGTAAATTCAAGGTCCCAGGCCCTAGGGAGCTGGGGACATCCCAATAGCTGAGCAGCTTCTGTTACAAGGAAACAGTTGTCTGAGTCCAGACATCCCAGGGATAACTCTTCCATCTTGCTAGCAGGGTCAAACAAAATTCATGTTCCCAGGTCCAGGAACCAATTCCTTATCCTATCCTTATCTTAAAGTATGATCAACAATGCTGCAGCCCACCCAGCTCCCCCTCTCTTTATGGTTTCCTGCTTTAAAGATGCTATGCAGCATCTCCTTGAGATCAGTTCAGCTCTTCCCTCTTTTCTGTGGCCCTGATCGATTCTCTAGAATCTCAATTACTCTAAGTTGTTGTTGTCTGCAATGACCTGGAGTTTGAGTTCCGTTATATTTAAGCAGATCCTAGAACAAGCACACCAAGGCGCACACATCCTTATGCCATGTATCCCATAACGTTGTGTATCTCTTTACTGTACGTTTATTATTCACCATTCTTCACACTCTTCGTGGTGTGCTGCTGTTACTCCCCGAGGCCCAACTCTGAGCCTATTTCTGTCCCGTTTCCCTTGTAGAGCTACGAAGTGCTGACTAATAATACTATATAGGCTTCACAGATATCTAGAAGTCTCTCTAAATTACTACCCATTGCTTTTCAAATGCACAAGAAAGCTTCCACCGCTACCTTAACTTGTTCCAGCTCTGACAAGCCAAGTAGGAAGTAGGGCCCTGGGTCTGTGATCCTTAAGGCCAGAACGGCTATCACTGAAGAAAACCTGGTACTAGCAAAAAGGCACAATTCCTCCCTGCCTTACACCACCAGGGAGCGAGGAAAGATGGCACCAGTCACTTGTCACAGAACTTGCGATCTTGAATTAAGACGCCGGCAGTAGGTAGTCTGGCAGCCCTTTCAGCGGCGCGACCTTCCATCTGCGCAGGCGCACACCGCTCGCTTCCGCCATGGGCGTGGTCAATCCTGGGCGTGGCCACGGCGGGGGTGTGGTCTGCAGGCGGCTAGGCTGTCCGCACCCCCAGCCCGCTGGGGAATGGCGCTGGGGGTCCGGGGGCGCGGGGCCTCGGGGGAAGGTCTACCCTCGGAGACCCCGGTGACGGCCACAGCATCATCCAGTGCTGTGAGCTCCCGCCGCTTCCTGCTCTGTCTCTACCTGGTAGGCTTCTTGGTGAGTGCCCGCCCCGGGGCTGGGGGAAAAGCAGAGTCTCTGCAGACCTGGGGTCCTGGAAAGGGCTGCGTTTACCTCAAGTTCCCAGGCTTTTACACAGGTCCAGCCCGGAGCCTTGGAATGTGCTGTGAGGTGCCTCCTCTTGTCCTTTCACCACCGACCTCAGGTGGCTCCTTGACCCAGTCTACACTGGAGGCCTGGAAGTTGGAAATTGGAAGTCAGTCACGGTGAACTGCACACGACTGCCTTTGGCAAAATGGCACGTGTTTTTGTTTTGTTATAATTTATGTGCATGTGTGTATTGGTTTGGTTCACAAAGAGTCCTTTACCCTGTAGAATGAGAAGGTTCAGAAGTTATTCTTCCATCCATCCGTTTATTAATGAAGTTTCATTGTTAATGAATATTCATGAAGTTTCTGAATGCCTGCCGCGTGTGGGCATGTGGTACAAGCCCTGGAGCACTGACATCATAAGCAGTTTCTGCTTCCAGAGAATTTACAGTTTTAGTCTTGGACCATATTCAGTGCAGGGACCCTGATTCACACTGGCTCCTCTTTCAAGGCTAGGTTCGGTTCAATAGGTCTGGTTATAAGCAGCAGGAAAAAATCTTAAGATAGGATTTCATCATCAGGCAGACAGAACCAATTAGTTGAATGATCAATGGGAAAAGGCTTTGTGGCAAGTATCTATCTGTTTGGCACTGAACCTGATGAAACAATTCCTATTGTTCCCTGTCCAGATGAAGTTAGTCTACTCTTTTTTTCCAGACTGGAAGGGTTGCTGGAATTAGGAGTTAGCATGCTGAGCCATGTAGCTGAGGAGCAGAGAGGCAGCCTCTGTTTGGATTTCAAATTGTCCAATAGTTGGTAGAGGTTCTGTTTAATTATCACTTGTTAGAGTCTTGAAGAAAGTAGATTTCACCAAATGTATTTACCGAGCTAGGAGGTTTGAGTACTATGCCTGAGAGACATCTCTGCCTAATGTGTACTTTGCAGGTCCCAAGATAAACAGTTTCCCTTCTTAGGCTTGACTGTAGAGTCTAACATCCTTGCTTTTTGGTTGTACTTTAGGGATGCAGATCTTGCTTACTTCCACTGTGTAGTCTGGTTATTCAGAATTCAAAGCTGCTGAGTGTCGATTGTTCTGGGAAAGGATGCTGACTGCCATCCACGAGGGGCGATGTATGTCTCCAACCTTCTGAGGCCCCACCCCAGAGGGAACCTAGGTTATTTGTGGAAAAGACACAGGCCCTCACTTGGAACATTCAGACATCACCCAGAGGGTAACGGCAACTACTAGGAGTTAGAATTCAGAAGAGTTTGGAAATTACAATGAAATCTAGCAGTTCATGCATCATTCATTCTGTGCAGCCTTCCAACACAGACTTGGATACTCACAGCCTCTCCTGTTTTCCATATGCCGTGCACATGGTAAACCCAGTCTGATGTAAAATTTTGAGACATGTAATAATATATTTAAGAGAATAATATATCCAAGAGCACATCTTGAGGGAAATACATATGATTTCCAAATAGCTTTTAAAAGGTTAAGAATCTTTTTTTTTTCAATGAGAAATGTTGTAAAGAGTCTTATCTTATGCAGCTATATCTATATGTATTGTTGAAGGAGCTTATGCTGACTTTTTAGGTAAAAGATGATATTATGCACAGTTTAGTCGCTGTTTTCATGTACTCTGAGACCCCAAAGGCTTCAGAAAATAGTTTCTGATTGGAAGAGGAACGGCGTAAGATCAGAGAAGTCATTTGCCAAATGTTCTAGTTTTAGCTCTCAGTACTTTGGATATTTTAATCTCTTTTACTAGGAATACTAAGCCCATTCCTTTGGCGAATTTTTGTTAAAGTAAGATGGGGTTGAGGTCTGTGAGTTCATCTGCTTTTGTTCAGATACCTGGTCAGGCTCTTTTCCCTCTTCCCAGCCCGTAGCAGGTGACAATTTATCTGCATCGAGATAGTACACCAGTGGAGAAACTCTGGGTTTCATTCCCTGTACAAGGCAGAGAAGCTCGCATGCATTCATCAGTTTCTGTTGGGAAAGGCTGATGCGCAGGGGAAGGTTAGTTAGGTGGTCCCATCATGCTGACTGCCTTATGAAGGGATGCAAGCACATGGGCTGTCAGATGTATAGTATGAACAATGGTGGCTCTGTAGGAAGTGCAGATCAGGAAGGAAGTGCTCATTGTAGTAAAGGAGGAGAGATTTTACAATAGAACTTTCTAAGAAAGAGTCAGCCACTAGCTTTCCTGGTAAAAAGGAGTGATATTTTAGAGCCACTGAGTGCTAAGGTGATATTGCCATCTCTTGCTTATGAGCCGATGTTATACCTTCCATAGTTCTTAGTCTATGGATATCAGTATTTCACCGGCCTTCCACCTTCTGCATGCTTTCCTGGGCTCAGATATTGATATGTGACAGAAGCCTAGCGGGGTGGAACATGCTTGTAACACCAGTTCTCAGGAGGCCGAGGAGAAAGGCCATCCTGGGCTACATAATGAGGCTGTCTCAAAAACTACAGATTCCGGTCAGTCCGTCCTTTTCTGTAACTTGAGATTCTTACTGAAGCAAAGACAGCTTTACCGATAAATGCAGACCAGCCTTCCTGCATCATCCGCGTAACACTGGGGTCTTTCAGTTCATTCTTGTTTTGTTTCAGGTGGGGGGACTTGCGCTGGGCATCCTCTTTGAATGTTAAAGGCCAGTTACAAGGAAGCTAAAATGAAAAATGACCCTGGCCTGCAAACTAGTCAGGCATTCAGACTTACCCGGATTCCATCATAACTTTTAACCTGGCTGTGGTGGTCTACTGCTATGGTTTCGTCTTTGTTCAGAAGTTTAGATGTAGGTTTTGTGTTTGAAATTGAATTATAGTGTTGGGGTCACCAGTTTAAATATCACTAAGCTCCAGTACTAACTCGAGCCCCTCTTTGGTTTCACAGGACCTGTTTGGTGTCAGCATGGTGGTCCCATTGCTGAATCTTCATGTCAGATCCCTTGGAGTAAGTCCCATAGTTGCTGGAATAGTAGGTGGGTGTTTATAAACCTTCTTATTTGCAAAACATGGATTTTCAAATGCTCCGAAAAATAACTCAGCCCTTAACCAAATCTCACCCAAAAGCGAATAGGAAACGGAATGACTTTACAGCGTGTTTCCAGGTACCACCCTGGAGCAAATGGGCCTAATCCTTCCCTAAACACCTGCCTTCAGGAAGGCTTTGAGGTGTGAGTTATTTCCACAGCCCAATACTGATGGAAGAGCTGCTTTCTGGGCCTCTGGTAGTTTGGGCCGGGTATGTTGCAGGCAAGGCACAGCCTCTGGCTTCCTGTCCACTGCGAGTCCAAAGGGGCAGTCTATGGAAGTCACACCTAATGGGAAAAGGTTTGTTTGGGTGACCACTTTGGGACACTAACTGCAAGCTTTCCAAACCACCAGCACATCTCAGAAGCCCATGAACTTTCTGCCCATGCGGCATGAAATTCCATCCAAATTTTCTCAATTTGTAAAAGAGGCAGGAATACCTGGGGGCTTAGAACTGTGCATGCTAAGCACCAAAAAACCCTTAATGCTAACTGCCCTAGAGTCCTTCACAAGTTGGCGAAGAAGCTAGGCAGTTTTCCACATCACCTCTGTGTATGTATATATACATATATGTGTATATAGACATAACATATACATATATATGCACACACATATACGTACATATCCTGATCCCTGCTCTGCTTCTTATTTCCCCCTCAAAATATGTACATTGAATTATGCTGACCACTTGGTAGCCTGTCAACCTTTAGAAAAAGCCAGTGGACCTGCTGCGTAACGAGGGAGGGGAAGGAAGGGACTCTGTAAGTTCCTTAAATAAACAGAGCCTTTTCTGTTTAAAATGTGCTCATTTTATTTACACCACTCTTTGTCATTGTAATTAGCCCATATCACTTAGATATTTCTAGTCATGAATATAATGGGCCTTCTCCTTCTTCTCTCACCTCTAGAATGCTTGATCTGTGTGAGTAAGTGTTAAAAATTCAGCACTGGGTCCTGGTTTTCCAGGATTCTGATGTTTGCTCTCTGAGACAGAGCAGGGCTACTTCCAGGGTCCCCAAGACTGGCCCTTGTTGTCCTTCTCATCTGCTTGCTCACATTTTATTTTGGAGACCTTTAAATTGTTTTAGAGAAGACGTAAAACAGTTTAGCTTCTTGGACATGCCCTTTCCGTTAGTTTTCTGCTGGTTTCTATGCAATTGTTGCCATGCTCATTTAGCCACACCCACGCCTTTTCTAACATTACCGATTGTTTTTCAGGCTCCTCGTATGGCATTTTGCAACTCTTTTCCAGCACCTTTGTGGTAAGCTATCCTCCACCTCCATCGAATAGTTTATTCTCTAACTGGCAGCCCATCTCCAGCTCTTAGGCACGTGCCACTGCGGGTCCTCCATTGTGCGCTTATGAAATGGAGGCTCAGGGGTTACTGATCAGTGGATGTGCCAGTGGTTATAAAATACAGCTTTGTTAGGTAAGAGTCTGGGTAGAATCCTGTCCTCCAACCTTTGGCTCTTGGAAAGATGGGTGCTTCAAAGACTCAGATGTCTTCTTGTGTGAGGCACACTGAGCCCTTAGTACGCGTTGGGGGAGAATGTATGACATCATAACATGCTGACCCTGTGACTCAATGCTGACTTTTGAGAAAAATAATATAAACAGAAGCTATCACCTATGGTTTGATTCATTTAATTGATTGCAGTCAAATCCACCTGCATTTCTACGATTCTGTACGGAAGTGTGTACACTGAACTTACTGTCTCGTAATTTATGAGAGCATTTGGTAGAACTTTAAAAGATGGTACAGAGGGAATCAGAAGTGATTTTCTCCCTCTTCTGGACACTTGGTTGTCTGAAATCCAGAGACTGTTAGTGAGCAAACTGTCCCCCCTCCCCACCTCCCACCACGCAGCCCTTGGAGGTCTGGAGGCCTCAGTAAGTTCAGTAATCAGCTAGACTCACAGGTTGCCAGGAGCGACTGATGGAAGCAAGTGGCTGGCATCTCACATTTGACTTGTGTTTTCCTGGCTGCTTCCTGGTCAAGGAATAGCTTTTAAAAGGCATTGAATGAGGATCTATAAATATTGTCAAGTGGGTAAACAGTTACTCCTTGATTTATCTTTATTTCAGGCTTTTAACACACTAAATTGGCATGTACTGAGGAGAGGGTTCAGCAGTTGAGAGCACCCTCTGCTCTTTCAGAGGACCCAGCTTCAGTTCTTAGCACCACAGCATAGCTCACAACTGCCTGTGGCTCTATTTCCAGGGAATACAATGTCCTATAGTTTATTTTATTTTATTTTATTTTATTTTTTTATTTTATCAGAGGCACATTGTCTCTGTGTAGTTATTTGTATCGTGGAAGCCCCTAGGTAGACCAGGCTAGCCTTGAGCCTGCGAAGGTTTGCCTGCTTCTCAAGTGCTGGGTGTAACTGCATGTGCCACTTTGCCCAGCCTGATCCAGTGTTCTCTTATGTCCTCCTTGGGCTCCATGAACATGTGATACAGAAAAAACACTCACACATAAAATAATAATGCATCTTTTAAAAATGTTAAATCTACCTAATGTTCAAGTTAAGGATGCTCTAAACTGTAGGAAGAGAAAGAAGTGCAGACAGGCCAATGAAGCTGCAGGCGGTGACTCCGACATTCTCTGACTCGCTCTGCCATCCAGCTAGAAGGCTCAGTGTTTTTCTGTGAGGGATAGAGGAGGTATCAGAGCAAAGAACTGGCCTGGCCCCCTCAGCCCCTTGCCCTCCACCCTGGGCAGCACACCCCTCTCTAAGCCTCTTTCTTCCACCCTGGCCTGTGCTTACGTAGATTTAGCAGCCCAGGTGCTATATTTCTCATTCACTTTCATTTTCAATATTCTTTAAATTCCCTAAACAGCCCGACTTCTGAGGGATGTAGTTGCATAAAACCATAAAAGTGAAGATGGAAATGAGGCTTTGTAACTTGACCGTTTATTTCCCCAACCGGTGAATTTGTTGGCTCCCGGACCATCAGGCGGCATGTCTCACCTTGTGGGATGGTTAGATAAACTAGCATGTGGCGCAGGGCACGACCCCTCCGACTCCCTGACATCTCCTGGGGCCATGTTGCATTGGTATCTGTGTGGTGCTCCATGCTATTGGAGACCTCTGCTTGTTCCTCTCAGGGCTGCTGGAGTGATATGGTCGGAAGACGGTCCTCCTTGCTGCTCTGCATTCTACTCAGTGCCCTGGGCTATCTCCTCCTCGGAATGTCCACCAATGTGTTCCTGTTTACACTGGCTAGAGTCCCCGTGGGTGAGTCATGATCCCAGAGGATGTGTTCTCAGTGTATGTCTCTGTGTGAACCTGAGCCTGCTGGACCATGTCTCTTCAACGAGTGCTCGCCCGCAGAGTAATGGCGGCAGTGGTCACTTGATTATTGTTGCTGTTTATTGAGCATTTACTATTAGCAGCCCCTCTGGTAATTTATTCGAAGCTCCCATCCTCGCCTACGATGACAGAGCCTCTCAGACTCGTTAGTGTGAATTATTCTGCTGTACCTGATCTGCCTCTTTTCTGTTGCCTTGCCTCTTGGTGTTCAGACAATTAAGACCATGTGAGGTGCCTTCAGCTAGCTCTGTGCTCTGTGATTCACACAGAGATGTGGCTTAGAAGCTTTGCTGAAGCTCCCTCGAGATTTGACTGCTGACATTCCTATGTAGGAGAACCTGGACTTGGTCTTCTTCTTCCAGACTGCTCTTGACTGCTCTTGACTGCTCTTAACACCTTGAGATAGCATTCACCTTGGACCTTCATTGAGACACATATTATCAACTCTTAGAAACTATACCCTTAGGTTTCTAGTGGGAGGGGACCAGCTGTGGAAACTGTATCCCTCCTTGACTTTCTTAGCATCCAGAGCTCCAAATCTTACCCATTGTTTTTCCTTAGCTAGTAGGGCATGAACAGGCTCTGTACCCTAGTCACAAGGCTGCTACACAGCACATCAGCCTTCATCGAGTTAAGCTTCTCGTTCCATTAACACCACAGAGAAGAGCGCTCTACCACTAACACACTGCTGAGGGTCAGCTCATTTGAAGCTGTCATGCATGTGGAATAGGAAAGTTATTGATGTCACCCTCCCACGTATCCGTGGTTTTGCTGTTGGCTATATATTTAGAAGCTCCCTCCTAAGTGTGGTCCACAATCCAACACCACCAGTACATTCTAAATTATAATTAATAGTTGTTCACGTGCATCCTGGTATTGCATTTATTATATTATTGTTTGATTGATGGTGTGTCTTCAGTACTGCACCTCTCTATACTCCACCATTTCTGTTAGGTAAGGAACCCAGCAGAAGATATGATGTCATGTTACAGCTTGAAATGATGTTCAGTGATCTGCAAGGAGCTCATAGGGGTTGACTAAAATGTCTGGCAACCATTCCCAGGCTCATCAATATATTCCTAAGTATTCCTCACTGGATGTCAGATAATTCTCAGGAGCCTACAGTCATGCTGAAGTCATCAGGTAGTCAGCACACAAACTTGTAAGTCTCTGACAAGTAGGAAGCAGTTGACATTGGTCATATGAAGACACAGTCATAGCCACTAGAGCCTGACTAGTGTATGGCAGTCGCACTTGGTTAGATGAAGGTGCCTCATGGTTTTTTCTCATAAGTTTCTTCACTGTTCCTGCCCATATCCCTAATTACCTTGTAATATATTCTGTATACTTTAGCCAAGGGAAAAAAATCTACATTCCATGAGGGTGAATTTTGCTGGTAATTTATGGGTTTATTTATTTATTTATTTATTTATTTTTGGTTAGCTCATTGCTTTATCCACAGGTGGATCAGTGGTGGTGTAGTAATATTTGTAGTGAGTGAGCAAAGAAACCCTCGTAACCAGGTAAACTGTGAGAAAGCCACTGTATGTGAGCGAGTGCAGTAAAGAGACGTACAACATGAAAGCCCAGTTGTGTGGTTATGGGTTTTATTGGGGATCAAACAAAAAGAGAAAACATCCAGAGCAGAGAAAGAAAGGAGGAGACCGGTTATGGCCAGCAGTTTGGACATGGAGAGTGGGAGAACATAGAGAGTATAGTGAGATAGCAAGAGACAGACAGACAAGACATACAGACAGAGGGAGGGAGGAGAGGGGGAGAGAGATAGCAAGAGAGATAATATAGCATGCACAGAGAGAGAGAGTAAGTAGATATCAAGAAACAGACAAATAGAGAGAGGCAGAGAGATAGCAAGAGGTAGAATAGAGCATACTGGAAGAATATAAGTAGATATCAAGAGACAGAAAGAGGAGAGAGAGAGAGAGAGAGAGAGAGAGAGAGAGAGAGGGAGGGAGGGAGGGAGGGAGGGAGGGAGGGAGAGAGAGAGAGAGAGGGAGAGAGAGAGAGAGAGAGAGAGAGAGAGGAGAGAACAGCAGGCAGTGGGGAAACCTTGAGTTATAAAGAGGAGGGAAGTGAAGCTGGTGCAAAGAGCTACGATGCTCACATGGGCTTGGAGATGTATAACCAGTGCTTGTGATACTGAGGGAGGCTCGGGGCCAGCATGGGCTTCGATATGCAACCACTGGTAGCCATCTCTCCCTTCTGCTAGAGCTGAGGGAAATGGCTCCTTTGGCAGATGGGAACTATCTTCAGTTTCACAAATTCCTGAGGAATGCTAGGGTTTATTTAAACTCCAGAAATCCTTCTGTAGTCCGTATTAAGGTCATTTCTGGGTAGTTGTGCTGCCTGAGACCTAATAGCCACAAGGAATTTCATTTGGATAACAAAGGATGTTGGGGTGTCAAGATGAGATATGGGTAAGCTGAAATCTAACGCACTCAATCCTAGATGTGACCAGCCAGATAACTGTTCTGTCTTTGGAGTCCATTTATGATAGGGCAAGTCCTGCAACCCGTAGCAGTTCAGAGAAAATGGAAACAAGAACTTTATTTGGCTCAGCGATAAAGAGCAGCCCAGAAGGGGTCTGCTCCTTCAGCGTTCTGAAGATCACAGTGCACATCTCCTCTCCCTTGCAGGTATTTTTAAACATACCCTCTCCATCTCCAGAGCACTGCTTTCTGACCTGGTCACAGAGAAGGAGCGGCCACTTGTGCTGGGACAGTTCAACACAGCCTCGGGCGTAGGCTTCATCTTGGGTCCCGTGGTCGGCGGGTATCTGACTGAACTGGATGGTGGCTTCTATGTGACAGCCTTCATTTGCTGCTCTGTCTTCCTCCTCAATGCTGGTGAGTTCGCTGTTGGACACTACCTAAAACTCACAAGTCTACCCACTTCTGTCTTTTTGTGATTCTTTGTAACATTTTATCTGTTCTCAGTGAGTTTCCCATCATGCACCCCATCCCCCTCATGTCCCTATTCCCTCCTATCTGCACTCTGCCCTTGCAACCTCCCCAACAAAAGAAAAAAACCCTTTTGTCTATACTTCTTTGCTTGCAAATGATGATTGCAGTGAGTTGCTGGTCTGGTTTGAGCCCTCTGACTTCTGCCACGCTGTCAACACTGGGATTCACTGGGACCCCTCTTGAATATCCTGTTGTTGCCCTGTATCATGGAAGTCCTACAGCTTTGGATCTATCTCTAGGACTGGTTTCTTCATAATCTCCAGCAGTTATCAATGGGGTAGATGTTGGGCTGGCCAACTCAAAGCCCTGGGTCGGGGCCTAGGAGGTATGTAAGCCGGTCAGCCTGCCAGCTCTCCAGCACGCTCAACACCAGGGCAAGCTCTCCAGCACTGGCCTGCCTAGCTCATCCAATGGCACAACTGCCAGGGGCAGAGCCAACTCTCTGGCCCCACCTAAGCCAGCAGGGCCAGCTCTATTGTACTGCCCAGATGAGGGTACAGGGCCTATTCTACCAAGTGCTGCAGCAGTCAGTGGGCTAGTACAGCTTTCTTGCTCTCACACCCTTGGGGATGGCTCACCTGCATCCCCTACAACCAGGACCAACTCTATGGTACTGGCCAGTTAAGGGGCAGGGTCCATTCTTCTGAATGCTGCAGCAGGTGAGGGGCAGGGCCAGCTCTCCCACCCACTGCAGGAGGTGAGGGCAATGAATGGGGGAGAGCATCTTTCCCTTGCCCATAGCACTGCATAGCAGATTTCTTAGCTAGGGCTTTATTGCTGTGAAGAGATACCATAACCAAGGCAACTCTTATACATAAAACATTTCATTGGAGCTGGCATACAGTTTCAAAGTTTAGCCCATCATCATCATGACAGGAAGCATGGCAGGTCCAGGCAGACATAGTACTGGAGGAGCCACGAGTTCTACACCTTCATCTGCAGGCAGTAGAAGGTGACTGGCTTCTGTAGGCAGCCAGAAAGAGGCTGTCTTCTACACTGGATGGAGCTTGAGCATAGGAGTCTCAAAGTCCACCCCGACAGTGATACACTTCTTACAGCAAGGCCATATCTCCTAATTGTGCCACTCCGTGGGTCAAGCATAGTCAAGCCAGCACAGCAGATAGGTGGCAGAGCCAGCTGTCCCACACTTATGTCCTCAAGTCTGACTCACAAGTTCTCATGCAACCAGAGCAAGCTCTACTGTGCTTCTTGGACCTGTGTGGACCCTGCTCTCCTGAGTACTGCATCTGGTGAATGTTAGGGTCAACTCTCCTGCTCTCAGGGCCAGCTCTCCCATGAAGTCCGGACTGGGGGTGCAGCCAGTTCTGCACAACCCTCAGACATCAACATGGCCCCGGGAGGCAGTCCAGAACAGGGACATCTACTTGGCCTCTTCTGGTAACAGACCCTAGCTGCTGTAGCACCACAAACCCAGACAGCAGTCCAGGGCCCTACTTGTGCATATATAACTCACACTGACACATACACTCACATACACATTAGTATAATAATGATAATAATAGAGTAGGCAGAGTTGTTCAATAATGAAAGTTAATTTGATGGTCCTCTTGTGAAGGACCAGCCTCAGCTTGGAGAGAGGGTCCTGAGGAAGAGGTGTTTGGAAGTCGCAAAAGAAAAAAAAAACTAACCAAAAAACCAACCAACCAAACAAAAAAAACCCTGGGAGTCAAAGTTAGCTTGTAGGAACAAGCTAACAGCCTGTCTTCTGCTTGAGACAGCTTTCTAAAGATCACCAGACAGCTCAGTTCTCCCAGACTAAAGCCCAGGCTTTTATTTACATATCAATTCAATCATCCATCCCAGGTTTCCTTTTGGTTATCCCACCAATCAGCATTTTTTTTTACCTTAGCCCCTTGATTACTAGGAAAAGAAAGCAAGCACATGTTTCTTAACATTGCAAATCAGTTCAGAGACCTGCCTGCCTTTATAAGCACAGACAATAAGCTAGCTGGATGGGATCTAGCTCTGAGATCACCGCTCCCACCATACCTGGGCCTAAATTCTCTCTTTCCCAGGCTGGCCTCGAACTCAGGTATCTCCCTGCCTTTGAATCTTTCTGGCAACCTGGCTTATAGTGCAGCTGCCTCTGGTCTTTGTGATTTGTGAAGCCCTTCATATAATTCATATCACAGCCTTACATCTTGTATAGTTTGAAAACTTATATACTTTTAAATTCATGTTTTCAGAGTTCTGTCCTATAGCCTTAAGGACTATCCTGAAGGTCGCAGCATTTACCATTTTTGCTAAGGACATAGACACATGCTTGCCTCTCAGACTGAAGTAAACTATGCATACTTCGTATAAGTATGAAGTATCAAAGGATGCATACCCCTCCTTAAAACGTTCATATAAGTATGAAGTATGCATACTTCAAATACTTGAAATATGCTTATATTTCATATAAGCAAGCCTTACACCCAGCAACCATCAGCAAGTGTGGAGGTCCATGCCCTGCTGGCTCTGTTCCAAGGGTGGGAACTGTGTCACGTAGTCCCTGCCATGGGCACTCTTTCTTGTTCTCATGGTGACTGGGCAGGTTTGCATTCCACTATCACTGTGCAGGCTTTCTCATTATCATAGCATCAATGTCATTCAGTAATTTCCCTAGAGGAGGAGGTAACACCTTAGTATAGCTGTGACTTGGACTCCATTTGCTGGTGATGATATTGGATACCATTTTGGTGACCATTTGTTGGAGACATGTTTATCCAAGTCCTGCTAACTCTTACTTTATTTTGTTTGGCATTTTTGCTTTTGGTTGAAGGAATACCTTGCATAATTCAGATTTTAACTTTTTCTTTTAAAGATTTATTTATTTGTTATATGTAAGTACACTGTAGCTATCTTCAGATATCCCAGAAGGCATCAGATCTCATTACGGATGGCTGTGAGCCACCATGTGGTTGCTGGTATTTGAACTCACGACCTTCAGTAGAGCAGTCGGCACTTTTAACCACTGAGCCATCTCTCCAGATAACAATTAAATTTTTATAAATTCTTTTTTAAAGGATTTTAACTTTTAAAAAAGAATTTATAAAAATTTAATTGTTATAATGTTATTACACTTGTGAAATACTTTGGATACAAATGTGTCAGGCAGCAGTGTGAAATGTTAAATTTTGATCCTTTTTTCCAGCCTTTTGTCTGGGATACACTTACTCTTCAGATAAAATAGTTTGTTTTTTTTTTTAATTGTTTAAGAATTCCATATATTGTGTTTTGAGGAAATTCATCTCTCCCAAGGTTCACTTTCCATTCCATATCCAATCAGTTTATATCTTTATAAGAAAACAAGAACAACAACAAAAAAATCTCATTAGTGCAGTCCATATGCTCATATGTTAATTCACTGGAGGGTGTTAGACCTAGCAGGGGCCACATCCTTAGAGCAAACTTTCCCTCTCCTGGCCAGGAGCAGTTACCAATAATCCCTCACATGGAGTATGACTTTGTGCCCACATCTCTGCTCCATGGCTCGGTTCTGTGTGACTTAATATTAACTTTGCATCAGATTTGAGTACTACAAATAGTACCTACTCTTTACATTGTCCATTAACTTCAGAGACTGTTCTCCTGCTGTGTGGAAGCCTTTTAGCTTACCCTGGGTCCCCTGTCACTGTGTGCTTTTGTTACCTGTCCTTGTGATAGTGTACCAGAAACAACGCTTGCCAAGACCAGCTCTGACAAGTAGCTTTCCTCCCTTTTCTTCAGGGCATTGTGTGTTTAGGTCTGACATTCACCTTCGATCCATTTTAAGTACATTTTTGGTTATGGCAAAATGTAGGGACCAATTCCATCATTTTGTTCGGTAATAATGTATTATCTTAGTTATTATAACCTATATGAAAACATCTCCATTTTTAATAGATCTGTTAAGTTTTTCAATGAAGTGTGGAAGATTTTTGTTTTGTTTTGCTCTTTTGTTTTTGTTTTTTTGAAAGAGAGTAGCTATGCAAGTGCCATGTTCTCTCCCACCTGTGCAGCTATAGCTCCCATTGGAAGGCTTGTCCAACACCTTCTCTGCAACCCAGATTCTTCTCATTTGTTTTTCCCTGCATTCCTGTCACCATTCACTTCAGACATTTGCTTCATTTCTCTGCCTGGCCATTCTGAACAAAGAGGATTTTTTATAGCACCTCCAAAATTTTGTTGCTATTTTCACATCATGCTTACATACATACTGCACAAGGGCTGGCATTATGCCGGATGACCTCTCTTCTATTCATGTCCCTGGACATATTCCATGGTATTCAATAAATAAAAAAATGCCTCCTCTGCTTTGCCACCCTTGAGTGAGCTAGGTGCTCTGAGACTCTTCGTGGTCTCTTCATATCAGAGACCACAGCACGGACAGGTCTCGATAAACAGCTTCGTAAATGAGAGAAACCAAGCAGACTGTCTGTTTGCCCATCCCTTTAATCATATGCCATTTTACTTCAGGGGTTTGAACCTTCACCTTGGGGCGTGATAATGAGCAATCCACTCCACGTTGGGTTAATTTCAGATCCAGGAAGCGAAGTCCATGTGTTTAATTTCAGTTGTGACAGAACCACTTTATAATTTCTATCAGGATCTGAACCCGCATGCCCCTCCACCCAGGTCATAAACACAAGTTTATGATAATAGAAAAGATAAACGGTTAATATTTTTAGAAGCATGACTGTGGTGGTTCTTTGTAGACAGACCTCTTTCTCAGGGAAGGCTAAAGGATGCACATCCCTCCTTAAAACGTTCCAAGAAGGAAGCAAAGGGCAACACCAAAGTTCAACCTGGGAAGCCAATGGATTAGAGTGCGGTCTTACTACAGCGCTTCAGTGAGGACAACCGTCAGGAGCCTAAGTGTTTCTGAGCAGCCACACTGAGAAGGGTTCAGCCGACAGGCTGATGCTCCCCTCTAACGGCTACATAGGCGCAGACCGTCTTAATCAGCTTCCCCTAGCCTACGCGCTCTAGAACCTCTCTTGACACTCCTTGATGTCTTGTGTAATTAAAGTGGGATTGCACAGAGATGGTTTGGGAGGAGCCCTGGAATTTCAGTCTGCTCCAATGAGGGAATGTCTGCATGGTGATTGATTCCTTTTTTTAAAAAGAAAAAAAATATTTAAAGATAAATTTTGATTAAAATAAATCACTTGGCCCTTCCCTTTCCTCTCTCCAGCCCCTCCTGTATCTTTCCTCCCAGTCTTCTCATCCCCCACACTTACTCTCAAATCCATAGCCTCTCCCCCTTTCTGACTGTTACGTCCATTATTGCATCCATGTGTGTTATGAATTCTTGCGAGTGGACCCACCTGCTCTGATGAAGGTGGTGGTGGTTTTGCTTAGAGAACCGCATTTCTGCATCATTAGATCCCAGTGATGGTGCTGTTTGGTATAGTGCCTCAGCCTGAGCCTGTGATGTTGGGTGTATTAGGAACGTACAATTCGTTGCCCATGTTCCTGACTACACTGGCTAAATAATAGAGATCTCTTTCTCCCACTTTAGATATCTGGGCAGTCCTGGGGCAAGGTAGAGCATAGCAGAGGAGTGGGAGAAGGATCCAGCTAGGTGCAGAGTCCTGGTGCTCTCGGTGGTCCTCAGCCAGGTAGCCAGCTTAAGTGAGAAGCCTCCATTTTCCTCATCCTAGTGCTCCATCATGCCCTCCTCTGTGTTTCTCCTGGTAAGAAATTAGACTGTGGTGTCTCACAGACTCAAGCTCATTTCCTGCCTTGCTGTCTATCAGTGTGAACTGTGAGGACGTCTCTTTTGTCTTCTCTCCTAGTCTAATGTGTGCTAGCAAAGCTTGTGGCCTGGCTACAGGAACCAGGGAGATTTTACACAAAAGCAGTTTTGCCCAAGTGTCATTGTAGCCCAGGTTAGCTTCCAAATTTTTATGTAGCTGAAGATGACTTTGGACCTCCTGCCCTGTCCTCTCTAAGCCTATTTTTAGGTCTGCGTTTTATGAGGGCAGGCTTTTTTCACTGGGCTTTGACTTGTTTATTTGTGTATTTCTGGTGTCATTAGCACATTGGAAAAGCACTCCGGGAACTGTGTATGCTCACAGGGATGGATAGATAAGTGGGCAGGTGGTTAGGTAGTTAGAAAGTTTGTTGAGAAACTTTCTCATGGATACATTTAATGAACATGGCTACTTTAGAAGAATACTTTGATGAACTCAAGAATGTAGCTATGAAGTGGCCCCCCAGGAGAAGCCAGCACATGAGTGAGAACACAGTGACTACTTCATGTGTAGTTTCAATAGCTTTTATAGAGCTCAAGGGTCTATTGGGATCCTGAGACCACAGGAGAACCATGGGAATGGGGGGAAAGCTGGTCTCAACACAACCAAGTAAATCTGGTATAAAACACCAGATCGATCTAACACAAATACATGTTCGAACACAAAGAGCCACTGTAGGAGTTGAGCATGCTGGCTTGAGTGATCGTTCTAACACAAATACTCCTTCCTATCATTATACCGCCCCTCTCTGGGAGCCACTGTGAGAATCCAGCACACTGGCCACCTTAACAAGTCTCTCACCCTTTCAATAGGTCTAGTCTGGCTGTTACCTTGGAGAGAAACAAGCCTCAACATCCCAGACAATGATTGGAGCTTGGATCGGAAGCACACTACAGTACCCGTAAAGTCAGAAGGTACACTACCGGGAGCACCCACCACCTCTACGGCTAGGAGGAGTGAGAGGAAAGTGCAGGCGCCCTGGGTTGAAGTCATGTCGGCCTTGAAAGACATGAAGAACTTGATCTTTTCTACACTGTGGGACATATTCCTCATGCGCTTGCTAATGGGGGTGGCCGTCATGCTGTACTACAGTAACTTCGTCTTGGCCCTGGAGGAGCGTTTTGGGGTACGGCCCAAGACCACAGGGTACCTCATCAGCTACACCAGTGCCCTGGGCACCCTGGCTGGCTTCGCTGTGGGGCCCATTCTACAGCTGTACAAACACAACTTGCACATGGTCCTCCTGCACTCCAGCGCTCTCACATGCCTGCTGCTGCTGGTCTACTCCACGACCGGCTCCATGGCCATGGTGGTCTTGTCCTCGACGCTTCTGTCGTTCTCCACCACCATTGGGAGAACCTGCATCACGGACCTCCAGCTGAGTGTGGGCGGAGCCCAGGCCAGCGGCACCATCATAGGTGTGGGCCAGTCCGTGACTGCGGTGGGCCGCATCCTTGCCCCCCTTCTCTCTGGAGTGGCCCAGGTGATCAGTCCCTGTGGCCCCCCAAGCCTGGGTGCGGCTTTAGCCCTGGTGGCTATTTTAATCATGACTCTAAACAGACCTCCCTCCAGTGGGGATAGGAGTGAGAGACTCAAACAGGAGTAGGATTGGGACCACTTGGAGAAGCAGATTTAGAATCAGGCAACTCAGGGTCAAAGATGGGCATTTCAGAGACAGTGGGTAGCCCAAGTGTAGTATTCGCACATGGCTGTGCCTCACCTGCACAGGCGTACCAGCAGAGCCATCAGAAGTCAGCCGCAGAAAAGAAAGTTTAGACTGAGCACAGCCCTGCCCTGTATCAGAAGCTGGCCTGGAAAGCTTCTCTTCCCATTCAGGCACAGTAGAGTTAACATTTGCTCCCGGGGGAAAGGCAGCATGCTACAAGAGAGGGAGAGCAAATGTGGAGAGAAGCCTGAGTGTCAATCTTGGGCTGATCACCTGTGTGGAATGCAGCTCCCTGTAATCCCAAAACCCAAAAGCAGCTCTCTGCCCAAATCCCAGAGAGCAATGCAGCTGCTTTATTTAAACTAGCCCGTTGCTTTCTCAGCTGGTAACATCAGATGTTGAGCACTTATCCGCAGACATTTAGATACACAGGGCCTTGCTGAGGTCAGACCTGTGGGCTTTTAAGCCCCAGAAGCCATTTCTCATGGGGGGGGGGGGGTCGAGGGACACTGAGACACGATAGTTTGGATTAAAGTAAAAATTGGAGACTGCACTGTTTCTAATAGTTAACTGTACATGACCCCTAAACCTACTGATTACAATTGGGGTACACCACCTTTCCCTCCTCCCAGGAGTCAGACTGCACCAGGAACAAACAACTATGAGGGCTGCCTTCTCTCTTCTTTGAGACTCAGTCACTTTGGACTTTGGACAGCTCGTGCAGAGCCCCAACTTCTGGGATCATAGACCCCAAATCCACATTCCATATAATCCTCTTGATGATTCCTTTAGTGTGTGAAGATGCCCATTTTCAACCTAACACATGTAATTGTGAGTGGTTCTTCAATGCACTAATTTTTTACAACTCTAATTTATTTATAAATCAGAAAAAAAGGGTGTTCTCATAGTTTTAGATGTTGTATGTGGGATAAACTCAAATATTTGTGACTGTTGGAAGTCTATTTTATCTTGAATGCTATCCCCTTTCCTCTCTGGCTGTGAGAAAACCAATTCACTTTTAAGCACTTTCCACTGTGAATTTAACAACAGGCACTAAGAATTCTTAAGGGACCAAAGCGTGGTGTAGGTGGCCATGTCCTCACACAGCATCTGAATGTCAGAGATGGGGCTCAGAGAGACAGCGATTGAATGGGCGGTATGATGTAATAAAGTAAGGTCTCAGAAGAGTTTCTACCAAGACTGTACTCTCAAAGACAGTGGACTCTTCTTTCAAATGCTTATGGAAGCCATGTTTGTATTCATAAAACCATAGCACTTTATTTTTTTAAATGAAACAAACTTGGACTTTAAAATTGGCAAGACACATGGAGATACTGAAAACCCAAAATCAACCAGTACCTAGAGAAACACTTGTTACCTTGTATTAGTGACTTTGGGAATTTGTTAATGTGATGGTTGTTTTTCTATTCTGTCTTCTTGTTTGGTAAAAGGTTACTCACATTTCATCTTGTCTGGTGTCTTGTTCAAAGCATGGTGCCTAGACCATCATGTCCTGGGATACGTTCATGTTCCAGCCCCAGCATAGTCCTGCTGGGGGCCACTTTGAGGAGCCATGTGGCTGATTTGTTTACACAGAAAACTTTAATAACCACTGGTCTGGCAAGTGGAGTTTATATCATTTTATGGGGTAAAATCTCAGGGAAATTAAATCTGGTCAGTTAACGTGTGTGTTGTGTTCTTTAAATTCTTTTGTATAAGGTCCATACTCCTGCCTGAAGTATCAGGTTGAGCCACATTAATTTGTGCCTGTGTAAGTGAAGATTATCTCCGTATAGTTGAACTTGGAGTTTCGTGGAAACTTGCTTTAGAGACATGGAGTGTTTGTGAAGGGAGCTTACCTGCCCACCCCTAACATTCCAGCCGCAGATACGTGCTATGGAACTGGCCTCTCATGGACCTCTATGTTTCAGAAGGCATGGCTTTCCCACAGAGTAGAAGCCACACAGCTCGGTCTACAGAGACAAGTCAAAGATAGGGACCCGGGGAGCCATATTTGGAAGGCTTCAGCTATGAGCTGAGCAGCATGAAGAGTGATGTGCCTAAGTCCTTCCTGTAGCCCACCGAAGGAGCAAAATGCTTGTTCTCTATCTGTATGTACACCTTGACTCCCAAATTCCAGACACCTAACACTCAGGGTTGAGAATCACTAGATAGAGTAGGAAGCGGGGTGGGGGTAAAGCAAGAAGCCCCAGTTCTAGCTGAGGAGCTAGAGGTGATTGGTAGGAAGCCAATCTCAGTGGGGATGGAGAGTCTTTTTCCTTAATAGTGCAACTGCCTGGCAGGTCAACCACATCCTGGCTGTCCCACACCCAAGAATATTTGGCCAGTACAAGTAAGAGGACAGTTAATTGGGTGGGGAGAGAGGTGGAGATAGAACTAGAAGTCATGGGAAGGGTGAATGTGATTGAAAAAATACTCTTGAAATTCTCAAAGAATAATAAAAAAAAATGTTTCAAAACAATATGACTATTTTTATCAAAACATGGAGGAATGATAGAAGGTAATTCTAGATTGTAATAGTGGAAAAATTGTATTTTTATCAGTCAACTGAAACCCTTCTATCTTAATAAATAATCCTTTCTTCAGTGCAGACAACCGAAGGAAAACAAACACAATCGAAATGAAAGGTGGCAATAGGAGACATGGGTGGGGTCATCAGGGGTCAGAGGTCACCTCTTGTAAGGCTTGTCTAAGACTCACTGCTAAGTGCCCTATATGCCCACAAGCCATAGGTTCATGCTAAGAACCAAAGAATATTTCTGGAACTGTAGCCAATGTCAAACCTTACATAGCCTGTTTTTTCTCCCTAAACAGATATCAAGTTTTTGCCACCTTCACTGGTATAATGCTTTGAGTTTGAGGTATTAAAGCAAATACAGGGTGAACTTCTCTATCCTGCTTCCCAATTTTACTAACAGGTTTATTCTTTTGTCCCAAGTTAAGAACATTCACCTTTGTGATAATAGGCTAGCTTCCCTTTGGCAGATTTAAACTGCATCCTCTGAGCAGTGGGGCCTAAAGGAACATAAACAATGTACGTCCACACAGTTGGTGTAATAGCCAAGACTACTAAGTCCCTACTATATGGGCAGCAAGCAGGGCTACCATGGAGTCAAGGCAGCAAGCAGCATAGGACATCTGTCCACCACTCTGCCCACAACTGTATGCATTTAAAACTCATGTGTTATTTATTTCCAGAATTTTCACTTAATGAAACACATTATCTTGGCCAGTTATCTTGGCCAGAAATAACTGAGATTATATGAAGAGATATTTCAGCTATTTAAGGAGGGGACAACTATATTCTATTCTGAATTGCTGGCGTTTGAGGCCATGAATTGTTTGGTGTGGTAGCTTATCTAACTGAACCCATCCCAAACTTAGTTGTTGAAATAAAACTTGTATGTAATGTGTAAGAGAAATCTGGTATTGCTATATCTGGTTGTGGTCCTGATCCCACCATGAGCATTTATCCCTAATGCCAGTTTGTTCTTTGTGGCTGAACACTGGTCTTGGCTTCAGAGTCAACCAGGCAGTGCCAGTAGTGTCCCTAACCACTGGTGTTCTTCAGTCATTGTCACAGTATCTTTACGGGACCTTCTCTTTGAAATGAGCAGCATACTCAGTGTGCCAAGTTGGTACCTGCCTTGAAAGTTAACTTTCTAGTCAAGCATTAGCACTTAGAGATGCCCTGGGATGAACGAAGAAGCAACTATTCCCATGGTGTGTTAGTCACATGTCCCATGCCATGCACTGATGTAAGCATATAAATTGGTAGGTTCATACAACACTGCAAATCATCTGGGGACACAATGGTTGCCATTGACTGGAAGTGGAAGCCAGCATTTCATACTCAGGAGCAGGCTGAATCCTTTAAGAGGATCTCTCATAACACTATAGGAATATAGTGTTATTCCTATGATGAGATATTTGGTTCGACTAAAATTCAAGGTTCTAAAATTCTTCTCTTTCATGAACTACAGTTATCATAACCTGTCCAGTATAAACAAGAGTCACATTGACACACTTAAAACTGGTGTTTCTGAGAGTGCTCTGGTGCTCTGGTTTCCTGTGACATTGTTTGCTCCAGACATGGTTGAACTTTTTCACAAAAACAGGAGTTGTTTTTTATTTCTTTAACAGTATACATGTACAAAAGATCTATTTGGCAATCAGTTGACCTAGATGCAAAGGTCTTGTTGTCAAATTGCATAAAAGTAAAGGAAAAAAATTAAAAAGAGTTATGTACCGGTCCAACATGAATTAAGACTTCAAAACCATAAACAGTTGCATCCTGGTAAATATAAAGTCAAAGTAAGTACAGCCAAGATGAGAGAGCCCAGGGCAGAGGTGCCCAGCCTTCCAGATGCTGCGGCCCTTTAATGTGGTTCCTCATGCTGTGGTGACCTCCACCCATAAAATTATTTTTATTGCTACTTCATAACTGTAATTTTGCTACTGTTATAAATTTCAATGTAAATATCTGAGGTGCAGGATATCTGGTATTTGATGCCTGTAAAAGAGTCCCATCAACCCCACAGGAGTTGCAACCCAAAGGTGGAGAACCACTGGCCTAGAGTAAGGTTTCTGGTCTTCTGGAACCAACGAGGCAAAGCAGAGTTTCTCTGGGACTCTATGGATTCACATGGGAAAGTACTTTAAGGGTGGGTGCATTCCAGTTCATGGTCAGTTACAGTCAAACTGTAAGAAAGTAGACCCATTTGGGGTGTGGTTACCTCAAGTCCTTAGAGCACACATGTAGAGTTCTAAAATGGTGACTAGGCTTGGCTCCAGGTATGCTCAGCTTGCACATAAACACAAAGTTTCCGCTGAAACAGAAAAGGACACTTAGAAGCTGCATTAATGTGTTACCTGCTTAGGAGCTAAAGCAACTGCCCACATCGATGTTTCTTTTACACATCAGCCAGAGTGGTTAGCCTCTTTCTGGGGAGTAGATTGCATAGGGATTCTGGAGGAAATGGCTATGTGCAAGCAACAAAGAGCTATGGTGAGTGCTTGGCAGCCAATGAGGCTCCCATTTTCTTAGAAGGGACCTGCTTCCAAAGTGATGTATATGTATGTGTATGTGTATGTGTATGTGTATGTGTATGTGTATGTATATGTCTTAGGGTTTTAGAGTTGTGAACAGACACCATGACCAAGGCAACTCTTATAAGGCCAACATTGGAGCTGGCTTACAGGTTCAGAGGTTCAGTCCATTATCATCAAGGTGGGAGCATGGCAGCATCCAGGGAGGCATGGTGCAGGAGGAGCTGAGAGTTCTACATCTTCATCTGAAGACTGTTGGGAGAAGACTGGCTTCCAGGCAGAAAGGATGAAGGTCTTAAGCTCACACCCATGGTGCTACACCTACTCCAACAAAGCCACAGGGCCACACCTTCTAATAGCGCCACTCCCTTGGTCTAGGATATACAAACCATTATAGTGTGTGTGTGTGTGTGTGTGTGTGTGTATGTATACATACATGTGTGTGTATGTATGAATGTGTGTGCCTGTGTATGTTTTTATATATATGTATTATATTACATATTTATTACATGTTACACAATACATTACACATTACGTATTACATATTATATACTATATATTATTATATATATACACAGCTACACTCTTCTACCGGACATGGAATGGATGTAGTACTCAAGGACTCAGAGCAGCTGTGGTTACCTTTGCAAGACTTGTACAAGACAAAGCCAGTGAAAACTTCAGCATGGATGGGGGAGGCACTCTCCTGGCCTCACTCCTCACTCCTTTCTGAGGAGCTCCTGGCAGGTGATGGCTGCTAGGAGAGAAGACTGTGAGGCTGTATCCAGTAGGTTTTCCATGTTCAGGTCAATGGCCACACAGCCATGCAATAGGGTAGGTCAGAACTATTTGGTTTTAGTGGGTTATCATAAATGAATAAGAGGGGGAGTAGGAGGAATTGGGAAGGTATCTTTTATTGATGAAGATATGGAGTTAGACAGGGAAATTAAGAGGTGTATACAATCATATTTTATTATAAGCATGTATAAAATTCTCAACAAATAAAGCAATTATGCTAAAATAAGAAGAGAAAACAAAGCAAAAACCCAGATCACCAGTTTAAGTCATAAATTTACCTTTTCAGCAAGGTGGGGGCTGTGCACCATCCAACTGTCATATCTCCATACCTACTCTTTCTACATCTGCATTTCCAAGTCACTTGCTATGGAAGATGTAAAAGAAAAAAAAAACACAAAAGCCATGTGTTGGTGTCCCATGTCCTTAATCTCAGCACTCGAGAGACAGGGGTAAGCAGATCTCTGTGAGTTCAAGGGTAACCTGGTCTATAGAGTGAGTTCCAGGACAGCCAGAATTACACAGAGAAAACCCTGTCTCTGAAAAACTAAAAACCACTATGCATCTCTGCCAAGCATATGTAGATTTGTTTATCCAGTTATTTGCCCCTAAACAGAGGGGTACTCTTGAAAGAGTATGTGCATTTTAAGTGTTAGGAGGTCATCTCAAGATCCATAAGTATACAGAGGACGTGCTTGGGTTCTGTGTAAACTGCAGCATTTTATACAAGGCACTTGGGCCTCTGAAGATTTTCATGTCCTGAAGAGGTCCCAGAATCCATGCCATAGTGGTGTTCAGGGCTCACAGATAGTGCCATCTATTGCTTCTTCTAGACAAAGCAGGATTAGTAATGTGAACTTTGAGCTGGTTAGTACTAATGCTACTGTTCTTATGACCAGTGATGAAATGCCAGTTTTAACCCAAATGCAGAATGTGGGAAAGCATGATAACTTCCTGGCTGCACATTTTATAAAAACACCCCACCACACAGAAATGGATTAAAGAAATTCCATCCCAGACATTTGAAAGAATATACAGAGCACAGCATTTCAAAAGTATTGGATTTGGTGCCAAATGTTTTTCACTTGCTGACATCCAGAGCGCATCTGCTGTGGCTCTCACATCTAGGGCAGTTCACAGTATCTCACAATGAACAGGAGAGCTCTCAAAATTTTTCAGAACTAGAGCACTTTCATGGGCTAGGTGATGTTTGGACAAGAGGAGTCATTTACCAAGGACACAGAAGTTTACCATGCTACTGCTCTTGAAGGGTTTCATGTCTATTGTAACTGGAATCAAGTAATCATCAGAAGAAGCAACAACAGAGAAAAGGCTAGCATCAAATTTATTTTATTAACTTTGTCATCAAATTAAAAAATTAACTGATAATTAAGATAAAACTACATAGGCATTCCTTTTCTAAAATTTATAGCGTCACATATTTATTATGATCTCTTCCTTAGTGAAAGCTGAATTTGTGTCGATTTAGCCTGAAATGTCACAGTATGCTGGTTCATGATTTTTCCTTCAATTTCAGAAAGTTATTATTCTTGATAATATTTATTAATGTACAAAACCAGTAAAATTATATGAAGGTTATTTTCAACTTGTCTTCCTTGCCAGAAGTCACAAATTATTATTAGTATGCATGGTGACGATGTGTTTTGGAAAATAAACATCATAGCATTTTATGAGTTCTATTTCTATAGTAAAAATACCTCTAAAAATTTTGATTTCTTCTCAGAAGGAATACATGGTTTATAAACATATAGTCATTTAAAATGGAGATTATTTGTTTGGTTTTGGCACAGAGTTCTAGGCATGTAGCTTTCCAATTGTGCTTTACATGGCTTCCCATGGATCCATCTTGGACTGCTAGGATAGGACATGCTCTAAGTGTGTGTGCATTATTTTTAGGCTCAGGTGATGATGGCCTAGCAGCCTCTTCAGACAAGAACACAAGAAAACCCACATTCATTGTAGTGAAGGGGCCACAGAGCTGTTCCAACGCTCACCCAGGCAGGTTCTTATCCTCTGTCCTGATTAGGCTTGTTGTCAACTTGACACAACTTAGATTCACCTGGGAAGAAGGAATCTCAATTGAAGGATGGCCTTGATCAGACTGGCATGAGGCCAGCCATGTCTGAGAAGATTGTTATTTTATCTTCTACTTCCAGGTCACAGTCCATCCCCGAGGGTAGTCAGGGCAAGAACTGAAGCATAAACAAAGTGGGGAAGTTACAGGCTTACTTTTCAGGTTCATGCTTAACTTGTTTCTTTTGTTTGTTTGTTTGTTTGTTTGTTTGTTGTGTTTTGTTTGTTTTCTTGAGACAGGGTTTCTCTGTATAGCCCTGGCTGTCCTGGAACTCACTCTGTAGACCAGGCTGGCCTCGAACTCAGAAATCCACCTGCTTCTGCCTCCCAAGTGCTGGGATTAAAGGCTTGCACCACCACTTTCCCGGGCTTAACTTGCTTTCTTATGCAGCCAAGGCTCACCTACTCAGCATGGTGTGGGTCGCAGTGGGCTGGAGCTTCCCATAGCAATCACCAATAATGACAGCCTTCTGCCTCAATGACTTTTAAGTCAGAGTGGGTTATCATAAGCAAAGGGTCTTCCCAAGCTACTTTGTATCCTTTGTCGTGGCTAACTGAGATCCCTGGTAACAACTATAGTACTGGCTTCATTTAAAACGTAAACCCAGGAAAGTGTTAAAGAATACATTCAGAAAACTCGTGAGAAAGTCAATAAATCTTCAGCTCAAGAGACATTGGTTTAAATATGAATCTTTAATAATAAATCTGCAGCTTAAGAGACATTGGTTTAAATATGAATCTTTAGTGATTGCGTCCCACTGTTTCTCTCTGCCATACTCCTAAGAAGTATTCAAGAGAATAGAATCTAATTTTTAATGACAAATTTGAGTCACTACGTGATCAAAGGTGAAAGAGGTAACAAATTAAGGACTAGTGCAAAAAGTAGGGGGGGGTCCTCCAAAGTGCTTCCTCATCCAAAGTCAGTCCCCAAAGACTCACCATTCCCTTCAATGCTGGAAGGCGGTTTGTACGAGCCTTGATCCTTCCTAGCTTGCAGCTCTGAATGCACTACAGGACAATTTTATTAAAGCAGATGGTCATGGATCCCTAATGAAAGGAACCACCGCCCTTTCCTCCCAGCACCACACAACAGAAAACATAAGCGGTCGCTAGTGGCTGCCATGTCCACACTGGCCACAAGAGGTCCTCACTGGTAGGACTTCTTGGAAGCTGCCACCAAGTCTTTAAACATGATGGGCTGATTCTGCCCAAGTGAAGCTTTCTGTACCTAGACAAAAAGGGGGGTGGGGGTGGGGGATGAGGTGGCAGGTGAAGATTACATGGTACTCCAAAGCCATGGAAAACACACGAATGGACCAAGAGCAGTCTGAACTTCATTGTTTTAAAGTTGTACAGGGACTTCCCACCCACACTCTGATAGTCACACCATTTCATCGGCCTACCAATTCCAACCTGTGCCCTATTACTGTCAGCCAAGGCCTCTTCTAGGGACAGTGTTCTTCTTCACCGGGCGGTCCATCGGCTCAGCATGGGAATGGTAGGATCTGGAACTTAGGACCCACCTCTAGGAGCTGACCTTCACCCCCTTGGAAAAAATGTTCTCGCCACTTTTAATGTCATTCCCTTAAAAAAAAAAAGTGATCACTACAGATAAACACATTTTTTTCATAAATAAATCTGAGACATATTTGTAATATATTAAAATTTTCACCAACAAAGGTGCGTTAAAATTTTCAAGTTCTGTCATTCAAGTTCAATAAAGGCACGCGTTTGTTTTTCTTTTTTTTTTTTTCTTTCAGGCCTTGAAAGAATACATTTACTAGCCATAAGTCACAAAAGTCATTTTGTGGGACTTCCTTTCTCTTCTCGGGATACATAAGCAGCGCTCCTCCCTTGAATCAGTGGCTTTGACTCTAAGTCCCAAAGAATGCCTCTAGATAGAGGATTTTAAACGGATTCCACGGTCGATCAGGTTTGAGTAGCAAAGTCACAGCCATGCTAGCCCATTCACCCCCAAGTCGGCTTTGGCTTCATATCATGGCTTTTCATTGCCGAGGCGGCCTTTCCTGTTCCCGGGTTCTGACGCTCGTCGCACCAACCTTGGTGGGGGCTTGGGTGGAACGTCTTCAGTCAAACTGTCTTCCCGGCCCCGGCAAAACGGTTGGTCTTTGGAGAGCAGGGGCTGCCTCAGCAACCCCGGTGTTTGGGTGCCCCCCTCTTTACTGCGGGGCGCTGGAGAGACGCTGGGGGGCACTCGCGCAGAACCCACGTCCACCTCGTTCTTCCATTCCATTTTGTAGGCCTGGGAGGCTTTCTTTGAGAACTGATCTGGCAAGAAGCGCCTGGCCCGGGGCTGCAGATTGAGCACAGTGGTTCCAGCATCTGTGTCTGAGTCGCTGCTATTCCCATCTGTCACAGAATAGAGAAGGGCAGTGTGGGCAAGCAGAGCAGAACAGAGATAGCACAAATCACAGCTAAAGCCCAGTGCGTCCCATCCCCTCCTCCGGGAGTATGGGGAAGGGGAAAGTCATAAATCTCATTCTAACTCCATGTTACCAAGAGCCCGTCCGTGCTAATTTTGACGTACTTACTTTAACTGCTAAATGCATTTTCCCACTGACCAGATATCATCGCCCCTACTTTTACAGTGAGGTTGTAGGTCCAACAGATATCAGCAAGTAAAGTATTGGGGCTGAAATTCAATCTGAGAAGCTCTGGCTCTGTCTTTGGCTGCTGCCAGGATCCTCTCAAGAGGGCTCAGCTCTGTCTCTGACACTGGGCAAGCAACCTGACAGAAGTTTCTGCTACTTAAGAGTCTTCCCTTCATCTGGAATTTCACATGTATCTTTGCGCTCCGTCTGCCTGCAGAAGGACCCAAGCATCAACATAAACTTACGAAGCCCAAGGAAGAAGTGTGAGTAGACACTAGACCCCTGCCCGGGGGCTGGAATTCATAGGCACACCACTGATGGAAACGACCCCGTGCCTACCAGCTGACATGACTAGAAAGGAATGTTTCTCTGCAAACGCAGGGGTAACAAGACAGACACTTACAAATAGTCACTATCTTGCCTTCTATTTCCCTGCTTCATGTTTCTTGCCTCTCCCTCCATTCCCACAAGTAACCTCTTCTTAATGAACACAAACAAAAACAAAAACAAAACAAACAGCAACAACAAAAACAAGCAAAGGTGCTTGCAAAATTGTTACCTCTCATATTTTAGCACAACGGAATCCTAATGTAGTGCTGTGGTTTACAGAGAAGAGCTTGTGTGTGTACATGAGAATATCATCAAACAAGGAGGTTAAATCTGTGATCCACTCCATGAAAACACATTAGAAATTAGTGTGTGAATGCAAATGCTATATATCCTCCAATTTATAACTTTGTATTTATGGCTCAATAAGTCCACAGTCAAAGGATTTGCTTTTGCTATAATTAAAGGATCATTCTGAAAAAACACAGGATTAGATTACTTATAATATGCACAGACATCTGCCAACTAAGGTCACAATGGTAATTCAGGGCAGCCTGTTGCTGCTTGAGGTTCACAAGGGATTGGGCTCATCCTTAACGAAGAAAACTAGAAAGTTTTATTTCATAAGCATTCGTAAACAGACCGGAAGGTGTTTCTGCTCGGGGCAGAATCCTTACCTGCATTTGGAACCTTATTCTTCTTCTGGAGCTTCTCAGGAAGCTTTGTGTTTTTAGGTAAGGATAAGTATCTAGAGGTTGAAGTGGACGCCTGTAAAAGAAATAGAAAACGTTATTCAGATGACAGAAACGCCAGCAACCGTCTGCTCGAGCTAAATTTTTATGGCAATACTAGATTTCAAATATAAAATGGGTGGAGCAATACAGACAGGCCTATAGACCCTGCACATCTGAGGTAGGAGGATCAGAAATTCAATGGCACCCTTGGTTATATAGGGAGTTGAAGGCCAGTCTGGGTTCCATAAGATTTTAAGTAAATGAAACAAAAGCAAAAGAAAGACTATAAAAGGAATGAATTATTATTTGTCTTTTTTTTTTTTTTTTTTTTTTTTTTTTTTTTTTTTTGCTAAGGTATGTCTCACATTATATTGCCTAGGCAGGCCTCAAGCAGTCCTGCTTCAGCTTTTCAAGCATGACTTTGTACATGGTAGAAAAGACTTTATTATTTGTTCCATCCCAGGGTATCTGGGAATTGGCCCTTGGCAGCCTTTGAACCAACAGCGCCAAAGATTCTTCCTGTCAGCTGGTGAGAGGAACAGCTGAGGGCTCTGCCCTTGGAAGTCCTGTGACTCTGGGGACAATGGTTACCCTGCGCTCGCGGTTCGAGCTGTTGTCCTTCCTGAGACTTTCCCGAAGGCTGTGGCGTCGGCGAATCAGGATCTCCTTGGCTTGCCTCTCACTCGTGTCCGCCGTCAGGTTGTGTCTGTTATATGATAAGGTCTGAGGTGACAAAAGCATATGGGACATTTTACCAATTGGTTCTCTTCAAGATGAAACCCAAATTGAAAGCCAGAGTCTCAAAGTTAACACTCAGATTTTAAAAGGATTCGTTCTTTTGTACGTCAGCCAGTAGTATGCTTTATTTTACTGAAAGGTGTGGGCTTCATAAATTAGAAAAGCAATTTAATTCACAAACACCTTGTCTGCTTTGTAGGCTTCAGCCATGATTGACAACAAAACAAAAATCATTTTCAATCACACGCTCTATGGAGTAGAGATTGCGGTCATAAACGTGAGCCAAGCTGACACTTGGTGGCACCAACCCTTCTGACTAATTTCAGGGCTGTAATAGTGAAATGTTCTATCACCACCAGCAACTTTCACCTCCAAAGGAAGGCCCTCCAGATCCCACATACAGCACAGTTGCTGCTTAAGTTCGTTTCCTGATAGAATCAGAATGAACATCTTGGAAGTAACCCATGTTCTGAAATATATTAAGACCTGTGGCCCAATAAAAGGGTGACGAGGTTTAGATTCTACTTCTGCCTCAAGGAGATTACTACCTAGTTGGACATTTGAGTCTAATAAAACCATAAAAACAAATGCTTAACCAGACACACTGCATAAGCCCCATGTGTTATCTGATCTAGAATAGGGGCTGGGATAGTATGGTCCTTGGCAAGAGCCTAAACCTGGGAGGCTACAGGCCAGATAACAGGAAGCAGGAGCTGGATCTAAGTATAAAGAGTTAGTACACCCTGTGCAGGGCAAGGCTTGAGCACAGAATCTGTTGTTCCATGAAAGTCTGAAGTGGGTGGATGGATGGAATCAGGTTTGGTAAAGTGGAGCTTGGCTATAGAAGCCCCAAATTGTCCTGGAAACAATGACTGTTTTGTTTCATTTTACACAGGAGGCTGCTGCCCTTGAAAGAGCCATAGAGAAAGGGGTGGTCAGGCATATATGGGTGAAATGGTGACAGCTAAGTCTACGGGTGTAGACTCTGAAGGGCAGGGCACCTTCTTTACTGCTGCTCTATGTATGCCCCCAGACCCACAGTACTTTAATATATAAAACAATCAGCTCATTTGTCCATACCTGGTCAGCACAGCAGCCTTTATCTCTGAAACCAGAGCATCAGAACCCCCGGGTCCTTGGATGCTTCAGCTCAGGTGTCCGGGAGAACTCAGGGAGTCTCCGGAATGGGATTCTGGGAGATTACACAGGTGGATGACCCACGTGACACTCACCAGGATAGATATCTACAGAGAAACTTATTCGTAGAACCCAGCTGGAAAGCATGTTTTTTAGCCAAAAGTAAGTATTCTGAGGCATAAATTTTACCTACCCGCTGACGGATTTGATAGAGATTCCTTGATAATATCTCTCTAATTTCGTCCATTTCGCCTGGTGTGAGCTTCCTTATCTTCTCTTCGCGGCAGTCACTGCAAATGGTTAGGGGAAAAAGTATTTTACCTTGTGAAGTATTTTAGAATCATTAATTCGTGCTTTAGCATTATGACATCATTACTCCAGAGTAAGATTTTAGTTTAAAAGGAGCAATTAGGAATTGCTCAGTATTTCCAAACATTCTGAATATTTTTAAAGTACTCAGTTTTAGAATAATTGAGTTTCTAAAACTTATCTCAGTGATAAAATCATTCCTGTTAAGTTTAACTATTGTGTCATGCTTCCCCTATACCCAATCTCTTGTGTTGTAGCCCAGGCTGACCTGAGACCTTGGCCCCGGGACATTGTAACTGCAGGTACATGTTACCACAGCTAGGTTCTCATGTGATTAGTTTTAAAAGACTGACTCACAGCATTATCTATTCATTATTCCTAGCAGGAAGTAATGCAGAATCTTCAGTTTCAATAGAAATTTAATTAACACATGTCCAATTAGTAGTCTAATTTACTTTATTAAGCCCCATTCAGGGATTCTGAATTGAGTTCCAACAGAGTGACACCCAGGCCTTTTATAGCCTCTTATACTCCCAAGGGGTCTCCAATGTTCAGCCATGGCTGGGAACCACTGCATCCGGAAACCATGTGTGTTTCCCCAAGCCTAAGTATACTACTGTGAATACTCAATAAAGAAACAGATGCATTCTGGGTACAGCCGCAGGAACAAATCTAATACACTCTGAGAACAGTCCATTTGGCAAGGCTAAGAGAGTTTTAACTCACTTTCAACTGGTACTGAACCTCCCCAAACTAATTTGACAAAGGCACGGACACCCTAAAAATGGTTGTGATTTTGAACTTTCCATTCCCAATATAACAAAACATGCAGCACAATGTAACATAAACATGACAGACATACTATACACCCAGAGCTCTGGCGTTTAACCAGAATCTAACTCTGTTTTGAAATCTTAAACCATCACTCTAGGATTTATATCAACAATACTATTATACTATACTATGTCATTATATTTTATTATATATAGTATATACAGTATGTAATATGTAATAATATTTACAGTATATGTACTATGATGTATGTTTCATATATGATAGCATATATCATATGTTATACATATTGCATAATATGCACAATACTATATGTTATATGGTATATAATATATAGTGTGTAGTATGTAGTATATAGTATATATACATATATTGTATGTTAAATACTATAATGTATATGTTATATAATATAGTAATATATATATTATACAATGTATGAATATGATATGTGTTATTATATATCATTTAATATTTACATATATAGTATATATAAATGTATATAGTATATACATATGCACACTATAATGTATATAGTACAGTGTTACTATAATTCTACTACTACCATAGGTCTTGAAACCATACCAATGCGTACTTATTTACATTTACTTCCCTTAACAATGTGGTACTCACTTGAGAGATGCAAACGAGGGGACAGTGCTTATCATTCCCGTCTCTGCCATTTCAATGGCATGTTTTATCTCAAGCTTTTTATATAAGGACACAATGCTGGACTTGGGTTGGTTTTCCCGAATCAGAAGCTTCCGAAGGTATTTGTCATCAAACTTCTTAAACCTATAAATAAGTAAAGTCAGAGTTTAAGTTAATGAATACCTCATTAAATAAGAAAAGCACTACAAAGTAAAGAACTAGTCTTACCATATGTGTGGCTTTTATATATGCTTTTTATATATGCACATATATATGATGTAGCTAATGGGCATCCAAACTCTGAGTGGAACTAACCTCCCTGCCCCTCCCCTGGCTTCCACCAGGTCAAACTCTCTGACATCCTGTGTAATCTTTCTCTTCTATAGTCCACGATATGGGATAAAGTTCCCATGTCCAATTCCTGATTCCTAATGTGTCAGACTGAGGTATTTGGAGATGTGGTCTTCACAAACATGACTAAGGTGACATGATGTCATTAGAGTGGGGTCCCCTCGGTGTGACTGCCACACTGATAAGAAGGGCATCCTTAGACACAGACACTCGAGGAGACATGAGTGTGAAGAGTCTCAGAGTGCAAGCAAACAGCAACGCCTGCTTTCCCTAAAGCCCTCGAGCCTACTAAGATCCTGCGTTTGACTCTATATTCCTCAGAAAAGTGAGACAACCCATTTTTGCTGTTTGAACCTCCGACTGTGTACAGCTTTGTCATGGCAGCCCTGGCCAACTAACATTCCATACCACTCCGTCAGCAATCACCATCAAAATATATACAAAAAAACGTGGTCACTTTTCAGCACCTCTAGTGCGATAATTTTTTTTCTTCCTGGACTCCCATACTGATTTGGGCACCTACTAGGTGTTCTTGCCCCTGTAGTATATTCTCAGCACAGGAACTAGAGTCCCTGGAAATGGCATCTGAATACTAGCATGATGCTATACTCTCGAGGTGGAGCATGGTTCTGTCCTCAGGGCAGTACCGCCCATGTGGGGTCCCTCCTACCTCTGCCCCCAGGCACCCATACTCTGAGGGTCTTTATAGTCATTGTCCCATCTACTATAAATGCTTTCTTTTTTTAGATTTATTTATTTGTTTTATGTATATGAGTACACTGTAGCTTTACAGATGATAGTGAGCCTTCATGTGGTTGCTGGAAATTGTATTTAGGACCTCTGCTTGCTCCGGTTGGCCCTGCTCGCTCAGGCCCTGCTAGCTCTGGCCCAAAGGTTTATTTATTATTATAAATAAGTACACTGTAGCTGTCTTCAGACACACAGAAAGGGGCTGGCAAGATGGCTCAACGGGTAAGAGCATTGACTGCTCTTACTGAGTTCAAATCCCAGCAACCACATGGAGGAATGCTTTCTGACGTAGCCTTTATGTCTCTCTGTAACATTCAGCAGTAGTTATCACAAAAGATCATCAGTGAGCCAGACCTCTGTGTGCTATGTTTCCAAAGGCAACTGCTTCCACCCTGTTCAACTCCCCACTCCTTTGAACCCCATCTCCTCTCTCCCTGTTCAGATGTAGTTTTCTACCCAGCAGCTATCATTCTGTCACACGGTATATAGTTTTCTTATTCGTCTTAGAGTCTGTTTCTTGCGGTCAAAGGTAAAATTGGCATTAGAAGAATTCTTCCCACCTCTGTATTCCCAATGCAGAGAACTAAGCCAGGCACAATTTAAGCTTGTCTATTATAGACACAGCAGTTGGCCCCAGGGCCTTCTTGTATTTAAATCCACCAAAACCCAACAATAGCTTTCTGTTATAGTCTAAGATGATCTTTGCCTATTCCCAGTCATGGTGATCAATAATGTTACTTATTTTGGTGAATAGCCTCCTCCTGACACAATGGCCAAAAAGTCTTAACACTGGCACAATGACCAAAGAGGCTCACCATGGAGTCCTAGATCCTGCATCCATACCACCTTAGACCCACACCATCATGTCTATGAACCAAGGTTAACAGGATATAAATGATGTCCTTATTTTACCTCCACCATATGAGACAAGCTCTGGCAGGATCAGCTGACCATCTTCCACCCAGCAGGAACAAGAACAAGCCCAGCCCAGATGAGCCCAACCCAGTCCAGCCCACGTGGAGCTTCTAGACTCACACAGGTTAATAATAAATGACTGCTATTTTGATCAGCTGGCTTTGTGAATGTGGTTATGCAACACCACATGCCAGTGTATAAGTAGAACAATAGGCAATAAATATTTGCTGAGAAAGAAATAGGTATATAACATTGATTCACCGTAGACCCAAAGAGGTTTACTGGCTGGCACACCTAATGCTGTGAGGGAAACCAATGCTCACCCACATTCTTGGCACTGCTCCTTTGTTCTGAGTGCTGGAGGGCTCTGAATAATTAAGGAGCCACCCTGAATGTGCTGTGCTAGTGGCCCAATACTATTAGAAGGCTGGGCCTACTCTTTCCGATGTTTATTTTGAATTTCATGCTAGGCTCACCGAGCCAGGATTCTTCACAGTAATACAAGGCCTCTAGCACTTCTCATATGACTATGATTGCTTTAGATTTTTACTGGAGATAAACTAAAGGGAGAGTGACAGAGATGGGAGGGGTAGCCTCTCTGTCCCGCATGGGGAATGCCTGTTTTCTTACTGCTTTCTCCCCAACCCTGCCAAGCTCCACACAGGTGTTGCCTTTCATATCACCGGAGCCATGTTACCGCTGTGTCACCTTTCATTCTGTTCTCAGCTGATCAAATCAAGCACCTCAAGAATTTTCTTCTAGGGCCAATGAGGCTCTGTAACACTGAGACTTTGGAATAAAGGAAAGATACCCAACATGCTCAAAGCACAACTTCTTTTGGTATATTCTTTTTTTTTTTTTTTTTGGTGGTGTCAATGGCTCTGTACACACCTGAGAGGATATTCATAATTGATATGAAAGCAGCTCGTGTCAGCCCCCAGTGTCCCGTATCCACTTGCCTGATGATTGTGCAGTAGACACTCAAGAAACTCTTTTGAAGTTTGTGTGGGAATTGAACATGGGATTGTAAAATGCTGTGGATTAACTAAAACTATTTGTTATTGATGAACAGCATTATGGAAAAGCAACATTTGCTTCCAGAAACAAGCCAGACATGTCAACGCTCCTCTTGCTCATGCTCACAGTCCACCTATGGCTTTCTTGAAAGGTCTGCCTACAAGACATTCATGGACCTCAGAGACACATGGATTTCCTCTGAACTTCACCTGGATTCCACTACAAACCCACACGATCTCAGCCTCACTACCCCCTTCTTGGCACTGGTTGAGTTTTTGCTGCTGCTGCTGCTGCTGTTGTTGTTTTTTAAGTTTGACACAAACTAGCACTGTCTGGGAAGAAGGAGCCCTAATTGAGAAAGTACCTTCATAACACTGCCATTTTCCTGATTATTGATTGATATAGTAGAACACAGTCAACTGTGGGTTGTGACACTCCTAGACACGTACTACTGACTGGGTGGTATAGAAAAGCAGGCTGATCTAGGAGCAAGCCAGGAAGCAATGCTTCTCCAAGGTCTCTCTGTCTCTGCTCACGCCTTGAGCTCCTGCCTTGAGCTCCTGGCCTGACTCCTTCCTCAGAGTTCACTGAAGCTATACGATGAATTAATCCCTTTCCTTCACAGGTTGCTTTGGGTCCTGGTCTTCATCACAGCTGTAGAAAGCCAAGTAGGATGTCACCTCTTGTTCCTAAACTCACCCAGGGGCTGCTGATCTAGTGAGTGCCTACACATGTCTATATATTCTCTGTATTTGGATGCACAAGGATGGGAGGAACATGAAACCCAGTCTTCACCACTGAAAGAAAACTTGCCAGTATGCCTCTCACTCACCATGTGGAGTGCTACTGCTAGGAGTCTATAGAGCAATAGAGGTGAGGGAGTTGAAAGGGTGAAGATAAAACAACAGGGAAAGGGAAGAAGAAAGTCTGTTATATTGGTTTGGCACATAAAGAGGCTCATCTAGGTGAGGTAATTCCTAGACTGCACAACCCAGTTGGAGAGGGAACAAGGCTAACTAATTCACCTCCAGAAATAAAAAAGAATGCTCCCAAGAGAAATGGCCATTTGTCCAGAGTTTTATGGAACAGGCTTAGTCAGCTTTATTACCTTGTGCTCCCAGGTATTTAACAGGGTACTCTACCTGTACAAAAACATTTCTCCTTGGTTTATGAAATAAGCCAAAGCTCAGGGGACCTTCTAACGTCTATGAACAGGAACAATACTTTAAGCTTTGTAATTGCTCTGACACTAATGTCTTTGTAACTCAGTGCATTCCTGAAGGCTTGCTCTCTCCCATATCTCCACTTCCAATCACACACACACACACCACATACACACACACACAAACACACACACACACAAACACACACACACGCATACACACACACTCGCAACTCCTCCACACACACCTGTTTGCTATATAATTTCTTTGTTTTCTTTATTATAAAATTTGATGCCCTGACATATACATCATATATAGCCCAATACCATACTACATTGTGTGAGCAAACAGAAACATCCAAATCCTTCCACCTTAAATACATAGGTCAGCAAACAGCCAAGTTTATATCAATGAGTGATTAGTAAAGTAAAATTTCTGTGAGCCAGTTAGAGAGGAAAAGCAAGAGGAACTATCTCAATACAGTCTAGAATGTCTCCCTCTGACTTCATGTTCCAGCTTAAATGCTGCTTTTTTTTTCTTGAGAAGTGTGGCCTAGCCAACAATATGTGCACAAATGCTCACAGATCATTTTGTACAAAAAGGGGCCTGCTGGTAGCATTAGCCACATTGCCAGCATGGCTGTTTCTGATACCCACCATGGGCTCCCATTTGATGATGAGGGATGGCTCCTGGGACCCATGTATCAAATGCAACTGCCAGAATCCCTTCATTTCTTGATCTCATTGCTCTATCTAGTCAACTGGTCCCACCTAAATTTAAAATCACCATGAAGACAAGTACTAAATTGTATCTGACCACCACAAAGCCTTTATTACAAAAATAAATCCAGGCTGGAGAGTGGTGGCACATATCTTTAATATCAGCACTTGGGAGGCAGAGGCAGATGGATCTCTGTGAGTTCAAGGCCAGCTTGGTCTACAGAGCAAGTTCTAGTACAGCGAGGGCTATACAGAAAAATCCTGTCTCAAAAAACCAAAATCAAAACCAAACAAACAAAAGCAACAAAACAACAACAAAAGGAAGTAACTCTGTGTATGTGTGTGTGTGTGTGTGTGTGTGTGTGTGTGTGCTTTCTATAAATTGTACAGGTACATTTAGGTACATTAATCCTTCTTTTTCTTCTTCAGGTTTATTATTATCCCCTGGTGTTGTGAATCTCTGCCTCTGATATGCCCCTCTTCCTAATGTGGCAGAATAGACAATAATTGAATCCTTGGCTTTTAACTCATTGACTGGGGCTCTTGGTTACTCTGCAGTGAGCAACGGCCACAAAGGTCCTTAGTCATGGAATCTGCATGGAAAAGCTGTTTGACTGCTTCTGAGGACCCTGGCTAATGATGGCAAAGGATATCTTGTCTTAAGACGGTCTTTCTTCTATCTTGCACCTGAAATAGGTGACATTGAAGGAATAATTCTGCCTCCAGGGTAAGTATGGAGGCTATGCCCAATTAATGGGAACATGGAGTGAGGTTCTCATCTGCTAAGCCAGGGTTTCCTGCTTCACATTATTCATATAGGGAAATGAGCTCCTGCCTCATTTATAACAATTTTACAACTCTGCTGTAGCTAAGATGTTGTTGTAATAGTTGGCACAGTCACTAAGTTGCCTAAGCTGCCCCTTGAGCTCATGTAGAGCCTCCTGCTTTAGACTCTAGGATTCTGGGATCATGTATGGATATCACTGTGCCTCTCTATAGCGAAGAGTAACCATAAGAGGACACACAGTAGCAAAACATAGGATGCCCAAGCTGAAAAATAGTACAATTAAGTGTATTATGTTTCCAATATGACCTGCGTATTTTGTTTCTAATATTGACTAGGAGCTACTTTGATAGAATGTTGATTGGCCTCTTACTTGTCTCTCCAGAAGTTGTGACCCCAGTGTCCACAAACATCTTCAATTCCAGTCTTCACATGATCAAAAAACTAAAACAGAAGGAAAGACAGGCTAATCATTGGCTTTTTCTTACAAATGGTCCTTTTCACGCCACTCACATCATGCCTGACTTCAGGGACACAGTTGGTTTTGCTGGGAAGAGTCAGCCAACCATTTATCTTCAATTCCTAAGGCAATATTTTTATTACTTTGATCATCCCCATTTTGATCATAATTTTCAAAGTGACAAGAAATAGCTGGTAGAAATATCTTCAGGTTGAACACAGACAACACAATGCCAGTTCTCTCATTAGTACACATTTTCTTTATTAAGCTGGTCCCTGGTCAGCACATACCCGACAGTGGATCTCTTCACTGACAGCTTGCTGCTTCTTATTGGATCTCTTAACATCAAGAAACTCCACCAGTGGCCGGATGGTTATTCCCTGAACGAAAATATGTACATAAGTAAAGGTTTTTCTCATAAGAAAAAGGCTGAGCCATAGTTTATCATCTCCTAAGAATTGCCGACCACCAACAAAAGCTAGACTGTTGCTAAGGGTTAAGATAGTAAATGCAAAATGTTGTTATTCTTATCTTTCTTTTTCACAGATGTCTGATTCTCATAAGACCACTTTCAACATAAAACAGATGCTAAAAATGGAAAGTATTGGAAAATAATTGTAAGAAGCTGAGCACACTCAGGGGTTAACCTGAGAAAATTACAAGCTCCTGAGTAAAGTAGGGGAATAAAGGAAACTCCATACTCTGAACAAAGATCTCTGTAAAATTCCATAGTCAACACCTTACTCCATAATGAAACATCAAAGGCATCTCCATTAGAGGTACAGGGCAGAGGGCACTTGGGTGTGCTGACAACAGAGTGGCAAGAAGTTGTTGTTGATGGACAGTTTGTATCTTGTTCTAAAACCTAAGAGATCCCTTCCCTATGGAAACAGTAAGAAAGTAACTAGTAGAAAAACAACAGGCACAATTCATCCCTTAAAGAGTATAAATGATAATCACATAATAGCAAGGTTTATTTTATTAGGCATTACATCACATTCTTATTATGGCTACAAGGTATGCTTGAGTAACTAATATATACTACTATATAATATTGTATATACACTTGGAGAAACTATGTACATATTACATTCATATTAGATACAGTCTATGCTTTTATAGTCATATACATGCAGCCTTATGACAATTGCATAAAACTCTTATATGGAGAATGATAAAACTTAACTGAAGAATATTAGAAAGATTTGAAATCTAAAAGTACATTTAAATTTTTAAATAGGATAAATAGATTATTATAACAACTTTTCTTAACTAATGCTTACACACAACACAACATGATAATGTAATGTTCAGATGTGAAACAGAACTCGGGCAATCTAATTAGCCAACAACAGAAAAGGTGACCAGAATTATTTTTTCAAAAATTAAAATAAAGGGGAACTTTCAGACACAACACAACCTATCAGATAGGACACACATAAAGTGTGATACTGGCACCAAAAGAGGCAGGAGAGGCAGTATGTGGGAAGAGCACCAGATTCTTGCTTGGGGACACAGCATGAATGCTGCATACATGAGATGGATTGCTTTCTTGGCAAGAGGAGGGGTTATGTTTAAGTATATTGTATGTCATTTGATTTCCATCTCACCTTTCACCTGTATTTAGATCAACATCTTGGAACTCACTATGTAACCTGGGCTAGCCATTACATTGCTATCAATCCTCCTGCCTCAGCCTCTCAATTGCTAAAAACTGCATCACTCTTAGCTTGCCTTTTACTCTTTTCAAATTGTTCTGACAGAAATTGAGGGAATGTCCAACCAATGACTCGTCTAGCTTGAGGCCCATGACGTGAAAGGGAGTCCACCTCTGACCCTGTAAATGATACTCTGTTTTACTTGCAGATAGGAGCCTAGTACAACTGTCATCTGAGAGGCTTCACCGAGCAACTGATGGAAACAGGTGCAGAGACCTAGAGCAAATATTAGACAGGGCTTGGGGGAATCCTACACAAGAGTGGGGACAATCCGAGCTAGAGGGGTCAAGGACACAAAGAGAAAACCCACAGAGTCAACTAACTTGAGCCTATAGGAGCTCACAGAGCCTGAACCACCAACCAAAGAGCATGCATGGGACTGACTTAAGCCCTCTAAACAAATGCAACAGTTGTATAGCTTGAGCTTCATGTGATATTCCCAACAGGAGCAGGAGCTGTCTGACTCTGTGGCCTGCCTTTGTTTTATTTTTCCCCCTAACTGGGCTGCCTTGTCTAGCCTCAACAGGGGACGATGTTCCTGGTCTTACTGCCACTTGATATGCCAAGGCAGGTTGATATTGACAAGAAACCTCCCCTTTTCAGAAGAGAAAGGAAGAGGAATGAATAGGGGGAGGGGAAGGGGGAATAGCTGGGGGAAGGTGAGGGAGGGGAAGCTGCTATCAGTATGTAAAGTAAATAAATACATTTATTAATTAAAAAGGAATGTGTTTTTTCTCTCTCACCCCTTGGCTTCTGCCTTCCTGGCCCCACACTTCATAATACCTCTATGTGCATATGTCCCTTTTCAAAGTTTTGTTCCATCAATACAGTAAGAGCATTTTTCTAGCATGTTTTCTTCTTTCTTTCTTTCTGCCTTTCTTTCTTTCTTTCTTTCTTTTTTTTACTTTCTTAAGTGAAAACACTTTTTAACTAAATTTGGTAGGAGACATCTCTTGTGTTATATTTATGTTTCAGTCTGCCACTTGGAAATCACCCAGGAGCTAATAACAGATTCCCAATCAACACATTCTGCAATTTTTAATGTATGCAAAGCAAATGAACATGATTGTGAGTTTCAGAGATGATGACCTCACTGAGTTTCATGTCCCATAGATCTGCAGACTGAATGCTAGGAGCCCAAGATAAAAACAAGTAAGCCAGTGTAATTCTCAACCTTGAAGACGTCTAAAATATTCTGAAGACATGAATGACACACATCCCTTCCCCCTTTCAGCATTTACTCAATAAGTTAAAGGAGAATCCTCTATTTGGAACCACGGTATATGAAAGTAGGAATGGGGTATCTCCACATCCTGATGTTCATTCCTACTGGCCGGACAGGCTGAAAGTCAATGAGCTGAATGGAGAAATCACACGGACCCAATCCAGGAAGCGAGTGTGGAAACTCAGATCAACTCAAGTTCTTAAAGTATAACATCTAAATTCACAATTAATAACTGAAAAATTGTGTGTCTTAATTAAAATCACATTCCTTTAACTATGTGTTCATCTCTGGGAACTTCTTTCAGTTGCCAAATAGAAATCACTTGTGAGACACTGATCCGTTTCTCTCCCTCCCTCACTTCGTCCTTTCTCAGGTATCTATTTGGAAGGAGAGCATGTGGCATGTGTGCATGCCTTGACTGACCAATCAGGATATTTTATGACGTGAGCCAAAGCCTCTGGTTTGGAAGGACAGAGAGACGATACCTCTGATGGGACACCTATTTTATCACTTTGGAAAATTTCTAATTTAGGTTACCCAGGAAGCCATTGGCTAGGACTTCTAAGAATAAGATAGCTTGTTACTATCTGTGGAGGATGAAAAAGTTAAAATGTAATCCAGAGTCTTGCAACAAAATATGAAAAAAAAAATCTTGTGAAGCGCAAATAAATCCTCACTTGTCACCCAAGTTTGGCACAACAAATACAGCACCACAAATTGGGGTCCTCCTCAGAGTCATCTAACAGGAAGAATAGAGAATTACTGGGAGTAACATTCCTACTCTGTTCTGTCTCTGCTCCATGCCACCAATGAGAGAGAAGAAGAGAAAAACCCAACCTGCTGTAAGGTTAAAATAAGCATTCTTTTGGTCCATTTGCAGGAAAAAAAAGAAGTTCTTATTTGTGTAATTAACACTGACAAAGAGGGGTTTCTAATATTTCCATGCTGAGTTAGCAAGGATTTCCCTAGAATACTTGCAAGAAATGTATGTATGAAAACTATCATTGTTTGCCTGGGGAGATGGTTCAGTGGGTAATAATTCTTGCTACACAAGCATAAAGAGCTGAATTCAGATCCTCAGATTCCATAGAAACAGTCAGGCATATCCACATACATCAATAATAGTGATGTGCTTGAGGGAGTTGAGACAGAAGGATTGCTGGGATTTCTGGCCTCCAGCTTACCCCAAAACAAGGGGAGTTTCAGATCCTGTAAGAGACCGTTTGAAGTTCAAGTGGATAAGGTACTGTGAGTAATAGAGGGGTATACCAGAAGTCTGTCTTTGGATGGCTGTAAGCACACTGAAAGAAACATTTTCTACAATCAAATGTGTGGCTGAAGCTCTCATCTTACAAAAACTGGAATGAGAGTCACATTTGTCAAGTGTCCCTTGCCTGTCATCCTTCTCTTGGCAGATTGTTTGCCCCTAGTGTCTCTCTTTTGGATCGGGTTAGTCACAGGGTCACCCTCATCATAGAGCTCCTGTGAGCGTAGGCACTCCTCACTCAGGATGCTGTTGCTTTTTTCTCAGGTCATGGACTGCTTTCTGTAAATTCCCTCACCCCTTGGATTCTGCCTCCCTGCCCCTACACTTCATTCATCACCAACCACTGTGTTTACTCTCCTGGGATTATCCAGCTTCCTCAACAATTTACCAGTTAATGTTGTGGTCTAGGCTCTGCCCTCAAAACACTCTTTTTCTTCTTCTTCCTCTTCCTCTTCATCTTCTTCTTCCTCCCCTTCCCCTTCTTCTCCCCCTTTTTTCTTCCTTCTCCCCCTCCTCCTCTTCTTTGTCCTCTTCTTTCCTCCTTACCCTTCTTCTTCCTCCCCTTCTCACTCCTCTTCTTCCTCCTCCTCCTCTTCTTCTTCCCTCATTATGAGTAATTTCTTCCCATCTCATTCTTTAAAAGGAGTCTATTTCAGATGACTCCACAGTCGGGAATCTCCTATCTCCCAGGCCTCCATCATAAATTCTGGATCACAAACCTTACATAGCTATAGAAAAATTATTTCTCCCCCACCCCGCCCCACACAGACTCAATAATCCTGTAGTTGTTCATTGCTAAATTAACTCTGATTGCGCAGTTTAAAACACTGAGAAATAAATTTCACTTTTCTCTTCACATCTTAAACTGTTTCCACAGAATTTTCTTTCTTTTAAAAAATTGGATCTTTTTACTCATTTTATCTAGGACTATGTTAAATATCCTGATGTCTGTGGAATCCTACCCAGTTGGTAATGTTAATTAAATACTGTAGTTTATTTAGCAGAAGAAACCACAGGGTAGGGGCCTCACAACATCTATTTGATAGCAAGCACCATCACTTCAGTTTGGCAGGCAACACCATCAAATACTTATCACTAAGGGTAAATGGTTCCTAAGCATCCCCACGCTCCTGTGAATATACAGAGACTTTTACCAGGAGCATTCTTGAGGGTGTGAGCAAAGAACAATCTTGAGAAATAAAATAACATCACCCTTCATAGACAGTGATAAATTCCTAAGCTCCATAACCCTCCTGTAAAGCAGGCTATTACACAGACACCTGTCCTTCATGAGCCCTTTGTGCCACTTTCATGGAACCAAGGGCTAAGGGAAATTGACACAATATTTTGGCTATTGCTTCTGCCATGAATAATAAAGTCTTCTTTCTTTGAACCAGCAGGCTGGTGTCAGTACCCACCTGCTTGCCTCACAGTCTGCACAAGGATGAAATTACGTCATCGATATGCAATGGCGACAGGAGCTGATGGGTTGTTGTTTTTATATTAAGTTCATTCATTTGCAGGTAGCTTCTGGACAGATTTATAGGATTCTTGGGATCTTCTACATGACTGTAGGGATAACTGAATAAGGACTGAATGATACCAACTTTTCTCTTCTATTATTATTTAGCCTAATATTTTACATGAAATCATGAGATCAAAACTCTATGTCAGGTATTGCACTGTTTATACATATTCCCCCACAATACTTGAGAGAGGTCTCACAATCTACATCCTACCGCTAGGCAAACTTAGGCTGATAGAACATACATGGAATGAGGTCAAAAAAAAAACCAGATCAGATTGGCTTTTTTTTCTTTTTTTTGTTTTTTCTTTTTCTTTTTCTTTTCTTTTTTTTTTTGCTGTGCTCCTCACAGACCCCAATTTCTAATATAATTTTAGAACATGATCACATGATCAATTGGCCATATTGTATATAAATAATACTACTGGTTGAAACATTACTTTGTTGAAAAGAAAATGAACTCAAATGTTTCAACATCGAGACTGCTCATTTGTAGATCCATAAGTAATGCTGCATTCAAAGGCAACATAATGTGTTACTTGGATTAGCAGCATGATTTAAGCAATATTTAAATTATCATGACAAGTTATGATAAATAATAAATCATGTCATGCATAACCTGTTTTTGAAGACAGCTATAATAGTGTATCAGGCTGGAGGAATTTGTCCTTCAAGAAATTCTGATGTATGGAGAGGGAAATAGATCTTAAAATTTGATGATGGGAACTGCTGGAGAGACAGTTCGTTCACTAAGAGCACAGGCTACTCTCTCAAGGACCAGGGTTTTGTTCCCAGCACCCGCATGGTAGCTGATAAAAATTTATAACTCCATTTCCACAGCACCAAATGCTGTCTTCTGGCCCCTGAGAGTACCATCCGTGTATGTGGTACACAAACATACACACATAAAAACACCCAGATGCAAATAAATAATGTTTAATTTTTGATAATAGGTCCAGCAACATAAAAGCTGTCATCTGGAAGAGAAGAGATATCTTACTTGAAAGGCTATTCATAACTCATTAAGATTTCTCTCCAGATTTATTTCATGGATATATTCTTCTTGTTGAAGGATGTCAGTGTAAATTTGTGTGTGTGTGCATGGACATATGTGTGCATGCATGGGCATGTGTGTCTTGTGTTGTTTAGAGAAACAGTGGTGAAAGAAATATGGGAAGGAGTGGGGTGATCATGGTCAACTGCTGTGCCCACACTGGAACACAAAAGAAATGTTAGTATGATATGGAGAACTATGGCCACTCCTTCCGTGGTCATCAGAATGAGTTTGATCACATGATCCTCTAGCTTATAATGGGAAAGATTGGTCTGTGTGCACTAGCATGGTATAAATACTGAACCCTAAAATGCACCTTCACTAGAGGGTTACTTAGCTTGCCATGTTCACCATACTCAAAGTAGCTGATGCATGGCTCCTACCACCTGTTGACTGAGCCCCTTCTTCCCCATTGGAACCCTTATGCCTTACCCTCATGCACAAGCACCCATGGGAATCTCTCTGCTTCTATTTTTGTCCCCCATATTTCACTCACCCATTAAAGAGCAAGGGATGCCTGTCGAAAGAGTCCCAAGCACTTCTTAATATCCTTCAGTTAAATGCATACTCTACCTGAGCATTCTGAACTCAGCAACGTTTGCCTCCATCTGGCTGCTTCATTGTGCTCATCGGGGTCATCGATGCTGTTCTGTACATTTCCTGCCTCAGCATCTTTGTGTAAGCTCTTCCTTCCACTTTGAGTGGTCTTTGCCCAGATACTAGTTGGTGTCCCATCCTTCATACTTTAGATTCATCAACCATCATTCATATCTTATATTCATAGTCACTTCCACAAAGAGCTTGCTAACTGTAGATTCTGTGGACAATATTATCTATCTGTCCACTGTGTCTTAAGTCCTACATGTTTACTGTAGTGTTGTTGCTAATGCCATGTCATAGGACATGAAAGTCCTATGGTGGTGCTGTTCGGCATAGCATGTTGCCTGGGGCTGTTGCTGGTTTGTAGACAATTAACTGCAAGTCAGCAGACAGATAAATATAGTTTCCTCTTCCAATTTTTTACAAGTCAAAAGAGCAAGCTTCTCTGTAATATTAAACACCAAATATCCATTCATATTATACCTGTCTTTAATCCCATCACTCAGGAAGCAGTGGTAGTCAGAGCTCTATGAATGTAAGATCTGCCTTGTCTACAAAGTGAATACTGGGCCAGGCAAATGCTCCATAGTGAGACCTTGTTTCAAACAAAACATAACATAACATAACATAACAAAACAAAACAAAGCAAAACAACAGAAAAAGCAGTGTGAGTACAAAAGCATATAATGTAGGTAGTTGATAATTTTCTATTTTTTCTTGATTGAGTCTCAACCCCAAATGGACCAAAATTACTACTGATAACTCTACTAATGTGTTAATGCCAATCATCTATGCATATATTCTATGACTGATGGTACTTATTTCATAGTAATTTTCTTTTCATATGTGATGTTCTGACTGTAAGCATATATTTTTATGTTTGATGAGACTAATGACTGAAAAATTAAGCTGTCTGATGTGCCCTGCCTGGAGTTAGTATCTTTCTATGAAGTCATACCAGTTGCATTCTATAATTGTGCCCAGCCCGTGATGTCTGGGGCAGGAGATTGTTTTGTATTACAAGCTCTTGAGAACTTGTGCTGGGGAATGTGGTCCTTTGCCAGTGATCTAGCTCCTCAACCCACTTGGGTGATATGACTCTATTTGTGTCTGGTACTCAGAGGTGAAGGCATCTGTTCCAGGAGGAAGAGGGAAGACCCTTGGTATTGCCCACTGTACAATTGGGAGAGCCTAGGGTGATGATGGCCATGTAATCATTAGATCTTGGACTCACAGGAAAGTCTCTAGCCCCTCCTGGTCTATATCTACATGTATTCTGCCCTAGACCACTGCAGGAGTAGAAATCCAGGTGGTAAAATTGCTTCCTATCATATTTTATCCCCAAATGTGTAAGGAGCAACTTGAATGGCTCGGTACAAATGTTCCAGACACTGAAGAGACACGATAAAATCAGGGGGACATCCCTCCCCACAGTACACAGAGGATATGTTGTGTCCTCCCACGTTTAGGGTGGGGAGTTCAAGCCAATCTGAGTCTTAATACTATAGTACGACTGTCATGGAAATGAGAGTATTGCATATGTGGAATGTGATCAGCAATAGCCTGTACACACAACAGGAAGCTGGGAAGCTCTGTCAGTGATGTCATAGCTCAAGAACTGAAAGCTCCAGTCTCCTTTGTGGTGACACTAGAGCAAATGGAGCTACTGAGCTGCCAGATGTCTAAACGTATACTCTGTATAGCTACATAGAATGCATAACCCTCAAGAACAGTAGTGATCATACTACACTGTTCATTCACTTGTACTCTGTATCATATTTCCCCATTATTTTACAACAAATTCCCTATACTCATTATAAAAATAGGTCACTTTACTCAACCTTGGGTAGGTGATTCAGAAGATCCCAGAAAGCAATGCTACCAATGGAGGCAACAACTCCATGAAGACTCTCATCCCTGAAGATCTCTCATTGACCCAGAAAGAACACAAAGATATTGACAGTCTTGTTCCAAGCCAATGAGTGTACTTGTGCCTTGCCTCAACAGAAATCCTTTAAAGAAATAGAACATTAAAATAGACTATATCAAAGTATGGGTGTATAAGTGGGTTTGTGTGCACACACCAGGTGATGTTAACATAACAGAATTTTCTCCTATGACTTTCTCTGCACATATTCCCACCATGGCTCACATATATCTGTAACCTAGCGATTGCTGCCTCTTTCAGTGCATTAGGGGTACTGAGCAGAAAGAGCTTGGTACTTCTGAGGCTGTGGTCAGCCTCAGGCTCAGTACTTCAACCTAGGGTCATTTTCTTCTCTGAGAATGAGTTTGCTCCTGGGAGGTGATGCTGGTCTTCATCTCAGAAAACTGTTTTGAGTACAAAATGAGATGACACACATAGGAAAGCTCTAACCTGACATCTGACATGCTTGCCACCCTGTGGTAGCCCTTGAAGGAATCTATAGAGATATGGATGACAAGGACTGTAAGAGAAAGTGTCATCTCAACCTAACAGAGTCTCCTGAGCATCCAGAGCCAGGACCCCACAAAGCCCACTGTCCTCACCCTGGGAGGTCTGAGAACAAGCAAAGCAGAGTTGCCTTGTGGGGAACAGACTGTAAGAATCTGCTTGTATTGCAATGCTGAGGACTCTTTGCACACCTGTCTATTTTTTTTCAGAGTCT
>NW_022196896.1:68614161-68615240 GCF_008632895.1 Mastomys coucha | reverse complement strand
AACTCCGGTTTCTGTGCCTCACTTCCTTTATCCAACAACCAGAAGTATTAAGCTCTTGGGATTATGTGGCAAGAACAATTCTGAGAGTTACAGGAACTAATTCTGCATACGATGCTCTGGATAAGGTATCTAGGAAACATTTACAGATACTGAGACTGGATGGAAACCTCCTCTCATCAGTTTCTGTGACTGTTTCCTTCTCTGCCAAGGCCTTAAGGCCAGGTGGCCTCAAGACTCAACCATGGTGTCCTCTGTGTCTTCGCTGTAAAACTTCACTCTCTGGACAGTCTGTTCCATTTTGTGTCTTCAGATACCATCCTCTGAGCACTGCCCTCTTTACTGAACCTGAACTCCTAATACCTGCTCTATTGCTCCATCAGTGTCTGCACTTATAAGTCTCATGCATACCCTAAGCCCAATAAGCTTGCAATTGAACTGCTAACCCCCTAGTTCTGGTGTCCTTCAAGCACAGACATTCCCTCCTCACTTGAGGGCAAGTCTGTTGTTCTCTTCACTCAGGCATCAGCCCTGAGAATCACCAAAACCACCTCTTCTTCCTCCTCTTCCTCCTCGCCCTCCTCCTCCTCCTCCTCCTGGTCCTCCTCCTCGTCCTCGTCCTCCTCCTCCTCCTCCTTCTCTTCCTCCTCCTCCTTATACACACACAGATGTCACATGTGGGGAGATCCTGAAGGCTCTGCATTCAGAATGTACCTTGGGATTTTACCCCTTTTCTGGCCACCATCAGGGTTTGTACGCAGTTTTCCTTGGTCTCTATTTTGTGCCCCCTTCCTTGCAGAAGAGCAAACTTTGATCATGTATTCTATGTTACTCTAGACCACCCTATACTCCAGCCAAGAACATTTTGCTTAGGAAACAAGATCTCCCTCAGCACTGTGCCTGGAGTGCTCCTCAGCCTGGATAATGCGTCTGCCTCCTGCAGGCAGATGTCATAATCCTCATCTTTCCCTTTGGCGAAATAGCAGTCTAGAATTGTAACCTACCCTCTGTCTATGGTTCCCTCTCCATTCCTGATACCTGTCTCATTGATTGTATAGTATCTTCCCTCTTGAAGTATATTC
>NW_022196896.1:68600679-68614020 GCF_008632895.1 Mastomys coucha | reverse complement strand
GTAACCTACCCTCTGTCTGTGGTTCCCTCTCCATTCCTGATACCTGTCTCATTGATTGTATAGTATCTCCCCTCTTGAAGAATATTCCATGCATTACTATCAGGTTTCTCCCCTAACTTCTGACAAGAATGGAAGTTCTGCAAAGACAAGAATATTTTGCTCAGGAAGAATCCTAAATTCTGAAAGCAGTGCCAGTCACAGAACACAAAACAAATACATCTTGGCTGAATGGATATGCATAAATTATAATCTGAGAGCTGGTATATTGACAAAGTTGCTTACTACTTCCCCACCACATGCTGGATTCACCATTTCCCCGCTCCAGGGAAAGTTCTATCAGCAGCCAGCACTTCCTGTCAAGTAGCTGTTGGAAGGTCATGGCTCACAACCAGCACTTAGCAAGTACATTTACTAGGTCGGAGAGCAAGGCAAATGACAAGGATTAGGGTGTTCAGTTCATCAGTTTCCAGTGGTAAACCCTACTCCTGAGCTGAGTTTCCTTAAATAACCGTTCTCTCTGTGAGGCCAAGTGACCAAATTGGACTCTTGTAATGCCCTGCATAATCCAGCATATGAACCCTGACAGGAAATATCATGTTCCCCGTTCTCATGGCTCCCGAAGCTCCAACACACATACACTTTGCATCCACCCACAGCATTCATCCGGGTAATACGAACTTGCATGTCTCCTGTGGAAGGGAGAGACTTTTCTAGAAGAAGCCTACACTCACCAGGATGAAGACAGTGAAGAATATAACGACAATAGCAGCCGTGATGAACAGCTTCTTTCGGGGAAATACAGTAGCAGGGAGGAGAAACACCAGTGCAAAGCAGATGGCACCGCGGAGCCCACCGTAGGCAATGATGAACTGGTCCTTGAAGGTCAGAGGGATGGTCCGGAACCAGTTAATCACCTGAGTCAGGACAAAGACGCCTATGGATAAAGAGAGAGAAGATTCTGTGAGTATGGACTGGGGATTCTGAGTCTCTGTGAGTGTGCAAAGTGTTAAAAAATAAAAAAGACACATGAAGCCCACCCCCAGCCCTCCTCCCCTGAACTGTAAACACTCGGGACTCTTGGGTCCTTGCTCTTATTTTGTAAGGATAACATGCTTCCACCTATCATGGTTAGAGACAAAAAGAGAGGCTCATTTTATTTGCAGTAAAAACCTGGAAAAGAGAAATGAGCACAAAAAAAAGGAGAAAAGATAAAATAAAAAGTGTGTGTGGGGGGGTAAAAACAGAACAAGGTTAGGGAAAAAAGAAGTCAGGGGGAAAAGAATCAAAAAGTGAGAAGAAGAGAGCCAGGAATAGGAAAAAAGGAGGAGAAGGAGAAGGGGAAAGGGATGGGAGGGGATGGAGGATGGGGAGTGGGAGGGAAAGGAAGTGGGGAGGGAGAGGATGAGGAAGAGGAAGAAGAGGAGGAGGAAGAGAAGAGGGGGAAGAAGAGAGGGAGGAGGAAGACAATGGGAGGAGAATGAGGAGGGAGAGGAGGAAGAGAAGGAGGATGATGAGGCAGAAGAGCAGGAGAAGGGGAAGGGAAGGGAGGAGAGAAGGGGAAGGAAGAGGACAAAGAATGGGGAGGAGGAAGAGGATTGGGAGGAGGAAGAGGAAGGGAAGAAGAGAAGGCAAAGGAAGGAGAGAAGAAGGAGAAGAGAAAGAAGATAGATGAAGAAGATGAAAAAGACAAAGATGAAGATGAAGAAGAATAAATGAAAATAAGTAGGCAACAAAAGTAGATTGAGCTCCCTCTGCGCCATTGTCACCAACTATTCATGGAGCAAACCGTTACCCAGTGCTCTCCAGATCAGGCAGAAGGCCAGGGTGAAGCAGACAAATGCCCAGTTCCACTCATGGTTCTTCCCAACAGTGGACACGCCCATGAAGATGAAGATCAGGGTCTCGCTCACGCTGCTCAGCATCTTCATGAAGTACTTGATGGTTGTATAGGACTTCTGAGACACGTTCTCTTCCACGTACTTATTCATTGTCATGGCACAGGCCGTGATCCTAGAGCAGAGACATGGTTTCAATTAAATGTCGTATCTCCCACAGTCAGAATGCCAAAGTCAGCTCCTAAACCCCAACCATCACACTGCCTCCTGCTTGTCCAGACACCTAACTAAGGCCTCTACCTTCTGCTCATGGCCTGTGGATTTTGTAAAGAAACAGGATTTGCATGTAAACTTAAAACCCTGGCCCTCTCTGAAGGTCTTTAATACCTATGGTGTGAAGCACCCTGCTCTAACCGGCTTTCCAGTCCCTTCAGCCTGCTTATTCCATGCCCATGTTCTCTTACCAACCCATGGTCACCATCATCAACCCTCTTCTGAGCATCCCAAATTCTAGAAATCCAAAATAATTCGAAACCCACTATCATCCACAAAAGCAACTCTCCCACCCATACATATTTTATTCCTATATTATCTAAAAACCTTGACTACAAAATTAAACCCTACACTCTCTCCACTTGCAGTGGGATCCTCTGCTGCCACTCTTCCTCACTGAACCTCTCTCCATATGACTGGGTGTGATCCATGTTCGATTCTTCCTCATGAACGTGTCTTAGACCCACTCAGCCATCTCTTTACCACACTGCCTACGTTCTGGGCATCATCTCAACTAGTCTATTGGGTCTGTTTCTACAAAATCCCAAAGTAAAAAGAGTTTTTGGTTCTTTTCTCTAGTATTTGCTCACAACGTTAGGGCCACTGAACTCCTTGCTACCACTCTTGTGGTAGCAGAACTGACATGACATCTTGGCATACCTCAGAGAAAGATCAGATCAGACACATGCTGGCAAGGTGGACACTCACATTCCTTGTGTGTGTTCCCTCACTGGGCCACACATTTCCTAGCTTTCCCTCACTCCACCTGGCACATCTGGCCCACACCTCATACTTCGACTGCCATTACCTGCAGAGCATGGCATGGTCTTGAATATCATCTGCTTTGTGGACACACAAGGTCATATCTTCCCAAGATATCACTCCCTAACTAACCCAAATGCAACTCAAGGATGGATGGAGTTGTTGTGTTATAACACACACCAAGTCCTGTATGAAGAGGTATGGTCCCCATTTAGTACCAAAGGACTTCATCATCATAAGGAGTTGAAGGGGAAACAGAGAGACAGCCAGGATTCTGGTGAGCCGGCCCAGCTTCTATGGAGAGTAACCAAGCCATAAAACAACTGCCAGCTACAGTGTATCTGGTTCAACCCCGGAGCCACACCAAAGCTGCCTGCACTGCCTTTTGCTTGTGTGGTGGCCTCCTTAATCCAAGGCATTTGTTTGTAAGGAAAGCTTCCTCCTATGACATGGGACAGTTGAATAAAGCAAAACCGAGATGCTGAGACCAGAGCCAGCAGAGAGCCACAAGCCTGTTTCCTTGAAGCAAACAGACCTGTTTCTCACCTAAACATTTTTGTACTGTTTTTATATGAAAACAAAACAAATACTCCATCTTTGTGAGGACCCTGCATTTAGATACAATGCTGCCCCCACCAGAACAAGAAAGTGTCTCTTTTAGATTTATATGGGTGAAGACAATATAGTTCATACCCTTTCCAAAAGAAAGGGCGGCCTTTAAAATGAGCTAATAAAACGGGGCAGCCACAAACATGGCCAAGCCTCTGCATAGCTGAGGGCTTATACAATACAGTTTTGTGTTTGAAGAACCTTTCCTTGGAGCCAGGGACTGAGTAAACTCTCTGTATGGGTTGTGTCAGCTAATCCTTGTAACATGTTTACGAGGAAAGTTCTATTATCACCCCACACTTTTGGAAATGCGAGAACAAAAGGTGGACTCAAGATTTCACAGCTAGTAAACTGTGGTGCCCAAATTCTCATTTAGGCAGTTGGTGCTGTGGTAGACCTGACCCTCACACCTGGGAGTTCTCAGTGAGCCCAGTGGTCTTATGGGTAAGAAGGCTTCCACTTCCTGCCAAGCCTTGACCCCTCTACTCTCAAGAATAAGGCAACCTGTATTTGTATCCTATGACTACTGTAAGAAATTAGAACTACAAGGTCTATTTGATCTTACTTGCATGAGTCAAAATCAAAAACCAGGGAGCTGTGCTCCTTCTGGAAGCTTCCAAAGAGACTCTGTCCTGTTTGTGGGCCAGCTTCTCAAGGATGTTCACAATCTTTGGCTTGTGACCATGTCAGTCTGCCCCTAACATTCCCCTAATTCTGACAATTAACTCCCTCTCATAAGGGTATGTGATTATACCAAGGCAATGGGATTATTTATTGCTGTTTCCTCATCCAAAGAGCCTAAATGAATCTTACCTGCAATGTCCCATGTGACTTATATGTAAGATATTAGTAACTTTCATGAATTAGAATATAGAAGTCTTTGGGTACTCCTAGTTAATTGTATCTCAGAAATCCAGCTTTTTTTTTTTCATGGTTTGGCATAATATGATGGGAGTAACTGGAGTTACATCGCAGGCTTCTGCACACCAGCTATACTAAAGTTCTAAGTTGTTTGGATTGCAGCCTTTTATAGGAAAGAGAGGCTCAGCAACAAGGACAAAGGAGCTTCAATGTTGAAAGTAGAAAATTTGGATACAACTTATAATGGCCACATTACTTCTTAAAATATTCTAATCCCATGGGCAGGATGCTTCAAGAAAGGTCTATAAATATATAAACAGCTATGGAGAATAATGATTACCAAGTTCCTATTACTTCGTTTCCCTCCATTACTTTTATTTTTAAAGGGAAACACCACCTGCTATGAAGTTAAAGTTCTGTCGTTCTTCAGCCCAGACTCAAGATCTTCTCTTCTCTTAGCTTTCAAAGTTTTCACCCATCATTTGAAAAACTTTTTTTGTGGGGGAGGCAGGAATAGAGCTGTGTGAGTGTGCTGCCCATGACACCACAATCACGAATACCACATTACTTAAATAATTAGCAAATGATGAAGGCAAAATTAATACTTAGTTCCTGATGGGAAACAACTTAACAAACACTGATCATTCAGATATGATTGAAGATGTAGTCTGGACATAGGAATAAAGAGTGAATGACTTCTGTAATGTCACATCACTCACAAGACTGGGAGTGATGTCCGCGCTGGCCAGACCTGGACTGTAATGGAGCAGTTTCACTTCTTGGATCATTTCATGAGGAGGAACACATTGAGTGATGACTTAGTCCTGGTAGTCAGGAGCATCTGTTCATCTACAATGATGAACAGGTGCTCCTGGAGTACCTGTTCATCTATGATGCTGATGCATGGAAGGGGTTGGAGTAAAGTTTCTACATATCACTTTTCTACTTTAACCATGTAGACTTGATGACCATGGCCACTCAAAAAAGGCTGGAAGGTGTTTCTCCACCACAGAGATTTTACCTTTCTGGTGTGTCTGCAGATCAAACTATGTCACAAGTAAACAAAACAACAGGGAAGCTGGTCTCTTAAGGGGGTACGAGGAAACCAGTGTCATATGAACAGAGAGGAATAAAACCTCCTTAGCCCTTCTGGCTTGTTGCATTACAGAACAGATGGTTTTACCCACTGCAGGAATTCTGCTTTCCCTCATTTTTCTAGAGAACTGCAGTACACATACAAAGCTAGTCTAGACCAGTGACCAACTCTCCTTAGTTTTATGGAAATATCTGACACAGGTGTGAGTCCCTGGGTTTTGTGTGACAATGCCCACACCAAAAGAACAGTCTAACTAGAGACTTCATATTTTAGGAAGTTCTAGTTGAATTTCTTAACTCCCATGTCATTAAAAAACATTGGCCTTTAGCACTCCCAGTATGACTTGACTCTATAGCTCTTTTCATTGAGCTATCCCTTATTCCATGCATATCTAGCTCTCTCATCTGTAACAGTAAGCAATGTGATTAATAGACATTTTATATCAACCAAAATTCTCTGAGCTTCTACTGTGAGTATTTCTGAGCTGCAGTCTATGAAGATCTATGAAAGCTAGTAGGACACAGTTTCAGCCTCCAAAACTCCTAGTCTGGGGGAGAAATGGTCACAGCCCCCCAATACCGTGGGGGGTAGATGCAAGAACAGAAAGGATGTGTTGGCATTATCTTCATGACTGAAAGACATGACACTTGTGAACAGCAGCTGTGGTTGATGCACAGGTACTTCTATCAAGCCAGTCGCAACTGAGCATGGAGGGGGAGGAGCTCATGAGAATGTGATGGATGACTTCTGAGGGAGACAGATAAGTTTTCTTCAGAGATTTAGTCCCTAGTGGGTCACTTTTCCCTCAGTGGGTGGCCTGACAGCCATGTTCATAAAGACCACACTACTCTGGGTGGACTCTGGGTTGTTCTTTTCTTTTTTTATTTAAAGACTAGGCCATGAAGTTTGGAGAAGGATGTAGTGTTGGGGGGCTTCAGAAGGAGCTGGAAGAGGGAAGTGGATGTGATTAGAACAAACTGTGTACACATATGAAAGTCTCAAGGAGCAAATAATAATGTGAAATCAAAAGAAAGAACGCATTAGAAGTTTGGGGAAGGAAATTGTTAGACCACAGAAGAGGATGCATTTGCGCAATTTTAAGCCATCAAGAAAGAAAAATGGGAGAGAAGCACAGCTTCCCTGCCCTGCCTGCAGAAGAGTTCCCCCAGATAAGATACAATTCTTGAGCCTCTTACATAAAATGACAGTATTTGAACACAATCTAAGCACACTCCCTTGTACATTATAAACTGTCCCTGGATGACTTATAATGTCTAACACAATGTAAGCACTGGGTTAGTGGCCATCATCCTCACCCAGTCAATACTATGCAACCCTCCTTTAGAAACATTTAGTTGGTGGAATTCATAGACAGGGACTCACAGATGGACACGCGCAATTTAAAGAAAACACAGAAGTTTGAAAGAAAGAGGTTGGCATGCTCAGGAAACTGCTGGAAGATCCTGGAAGCCAGAGGGGAGTGGAATGACAACCCTGAAAGATCAGAAATGAAGTCCTGGGTCAGAAAACGATAATTACACATAGGAGCGTCTACCTAGTTCTGGAGGCAGGATGAGACACTGTGATTTATATCTGTGAATGTCACTATCTCCAGTCTCTATCATCTCTGTCCCTATACATGTCTCCTAAGTCCACAAGGAACAAGAAAAATGTCCCCACCCTGTATATGCCAGGCATCATTGATGCATTTTGACTCAGTTACTACATGGATAAGCTCTCAATAGTACTTTGACATGAGCTGAATTATACTCTAGACAAGAACCTCTGGAGGAGTGGCCCATAAGCAGAGGACAGATTTGGAAGGGCACAAGCCAAAAGGATGCAGATAATTGGTTTCCCTGGATAGCTTGTCATTTCATTTTCAAAACCCATTCCAGCACCTGGACTATATAACACACCAAAACACAGACATGTTTTGACAGGTGTTAGGTTTCCTCGTGAGAGACCACATAGAGGTCAGATGTTCTGCTTTGTGATTATCTTACCTCAGTTTAACATAACTGTATGGTGATTATCACCAATTTAGAGATGGAAAAGTAAAATCACTGTAATTAGTGGGTTTTACATTCACTGGCAATTGAGGTTTTCTTTATCCTGGCATTACTTAAAATATAGCATAGGCAAAAATCATGCGAGCTAATACTACCTCAACAAGGTTTTAAAGGGTGAGACAGAATTTCAACTTAAACAATCTGTCATTTGACTATTTGTGAATAGAAAATTCCTCCAGTGATTACCTTTGTCTGTAGGAGGTTATGATTCTGTTATAGCATCCCATGAAGCTAGCAGCCTTCTGTAGACTGCATTTTCCTTATATCTAGGTGTACTTTGAGAAAATATAGACTGGTATTAATTTCTGCTTAGATTAGTTCTGTACCTGAGTTGCTGTCAAGTTCAGGTTCTTGGCTAGATGGTCATGATCATTAAAACCAAAGGGACAGAGCATCATCAGTATTGACTGTAGGGGATAGAGGCAGGTTTCTGGTTGTAAAGATAATGTGTATGCACATGTATACACACATATATAAATGTGTATATGTTATAAAGATAACACATGTGTCATTTCTGTACATATGTGCATAGGCATGATTCTGTGCATCTTTATAGGGGACATGCCTATTATTTAGAAGTTTATAAGAATAAATGTATTTAAAAATAGTGGTCAATTTTCTAATTTCAATTTTGATCTTAACATTATGGAGTTCTTTCTAGAATCAGGGCTGCTATGGAGTGTTCTGAAAGATAAACCACTGCACAGTTAATTTGCTCACACTACAAACATGCATATGGTACTTATATGCATAAATACAATCATAGGAATAACACAATAAAATCCTATATTTTTTATGGAAACCTTGCCAACATGAAGGCATGCTCAGCGTCAAGCCTTGAAGTGATGAAGACCTATTCAGTAGCTTTCTCTGTATTGATTAAATCCAGGTTTTATGGTGCCTCTGGGCACAGTGTATGTTCTCAGAAAAAGAATTCACTCATGTGGAGTAAATTAATTATTCCAGAGCACGAATTTACTATAGAGTGAATCGTCTCTTCCAGGAAACCCAGTGACCAAGAGAAAGTGAGTTTGACATATTACAAAATGCAAATAAAAATTGTTTTCAGAGGAAGATTCAAGCATAAAAACTGGATGTCCTGTAAAATATGAAAAATGTGAATCGTCTTAACTACTGCAAATGGTAGGTTACTCCTATAACGTTGTCCTCTCCACAGATCCCATATGGATTCCTTGACCTTTGATAAATGCCCTCAGTTCAACTTATTTTAACTTTAGTTCAACTCTGTGCTTACATATCACTTGTTGGAACCTGATGTAAATGTGCAGTAGAATCACACAAAGGATCGTAAGTCTTTGTCCAAAGCTCAACGAACCATAAGGAATCTCGGGACTATGGAACTGAGTGACTAGCTGGAGAGTGTTGAGAAAGATTTTCAAAGAGCCTGAAAGATTTGGTCTGCTCTTAACATAGAAATTAAAATGGAGTACTTCACATGGGCATGGTGAAGAAAGATTGCACGTGACACTGGGCATGGGAGATGCCAGGCAACACCCTTGTGACACTGTTAGGTACAAAGTAGTTTCAAGGTTGCTCTTGTATCCTGGGAACATGAGCTCAAGCTGCTTCCTGGAGTCTCTTATGGCATGTGTGTTAGAAGAGTATGACCATTAACCACATAGTTAGTGGAAACACTTGGAAAAAGAAAAGCACAGGTGCTTTGCTTCATCCAAGAGAATCATTGTGTCTATATACAATGGTCTGTCTAAGTGATTTCTAAATGTACCGTTGTTTTAAAGAGAGCAGGTGGGACACAGTCAAAGGGCTCAGGAAAGGGAAATGAGATGAATCACCTACTTAAACTTTTATTTGAAGGTGGGCCCAAAGGCTAACACGGTGTTTGAGGGCCGTTGTATTTTAATTCTGTTTCCCAGCTATTCTCCCTTCTTAAGTCTCCAACTAGGCAACTTCCTCCTGCTAGCAGCTGCACATCCTATCCTGATGAGCATTCCTTTGCCCTGGAGGCAGCTGGTCTACTTAGTAGCTCTAAGGCTGTATGACTTAGGCTTTTTCTCCATAGAACTGTACAATGGTCAGTTACATGGGAATGGAAACCTTGGTATAAAAGAGACACAGAAGCGATGGCTGCTGTTTTCCTTGGAGCAGAGAAACAAGTGTATTCCTTCTGTGGAGAAAGCACAGAGTGGGTTTCAGACACCTGGATGGCAAAGGAGAGAGACAGCTTTTGTCCCCTCCTTGGAGTTCATTTCCTTGGAGACCCCGCAGTACCTTAACCTAGAGCCCTCCGCCCTGCTTCCCCACCCTCTCAGAATGCTCTCCTTTTCCTCAGTGAGGTCTCACCCCAAAGCATCATCATTTCTATCCTATTTTTAAAAAGTGATTTCCCCTCCCCCTGATAACATGTAGTCAGAGTGGGTAAGGTGGCTGTCTCAGCCCAAGACAGTTGTAAAACCACCGCCTTCCATTGGTGACAGCCCTCAGTTTTTCATGAAGCAGGGTTGCTCTTAGATAGTTTTATTCAAACACTTTCCCAAGCCACTGCCCTTCCTTTGAAATGTTTCCTAACAGGAATTGGCTGGATAAATCTCCCTCACTCCCGAAGCAACTGGGTTACAGGTACATAAAACCTGATTTTTATGTGCATTATTACTTAATGCTTTTGAGGTACCCAGCCATGGCACAGAGGAGCACAGTGTGGACAAAGGGATGGTTTAGTGAGCAAGGGAGTCTTTGGCGTCATGTCCCCAATGATCCATACTGGTCCTTGTTGGGAATTTACTTATTCACATAATCCAGCAGCCCTCATTTTCTATGTCTTGTTTCTACTCCCCTCACAGAGCTTTGCTCTCCTATTTGAACTGGGCACCTGGCTACAAGAGCACCAGATGACTCAAGTTACCTCAAATAGCTTCAGATTAAGCATGAGGACATGTGGGAAGGCAGGATTAGCCACTTGGCCACGTCTCTTGGGAACAGTGAAAATTCTGAGCTTTGATTGAGGTAAAAGAAGTGGCACAGAAAAAAAGAGAGAGAGAGAGGTGTGCTTTAGCATGAAGATGAACTTCACATGGCTGCTCACCATGGGGCACAGTTTATCCTTGAGGTCACCTAGGTCATGACCTCACCATGCAGAGGACAGATGAAAAACAAAATGAGGACTTTTAAATCAAGGTGAGGTAGTCACTTTCAGATGTCCAATAGGTCGTAGGAAGACCATGCCTTGACTCTGTGTTAGAGGGATGTCTATCAATAGAAACATGTGATACTTAGCCTAAAAGAGAGAAAGAAATGTTTATTTGGGTCTGGGGATTCTGTCAGTAGTCACCTGGCTCTCTGGCTTTGGGCCTGTGGGAAAGTATTTCAGTATATGTCAGAGAAGCTGCCTTACGGTGGCTGAGAAGTGAAGGAGGCACGTGTCCCAGCATTCCCTTCAGGAGCACACCCAGGTGATGTGATTTCCTTCCACTCAGGCCTGCCTACAAAAGGTCTAGCTACCTCCTACAGGTTGGCAACAAAGCCTTCAGCCTACTGGTTTTAGGGAGCCTTTTAAGATTGCAACTATGACACCCTTGTATTTGAATACCTTACTCGAAGTTGTTTAATGGTGTACAACTAAATCATAAAATCCTTTGCACTTTTCTATGGTGTAGACTGTGTACTTGGAGTCAAGCAGTCAATACCAAAATAAAGTCAAGCATTATTCTAGTTAGAAAGTGACGTCACTTCATTATCAGTTTCAAAAAAAAAAGTCTTGGGAAGAAAAGATAATTACTTCTTAGCAATAAATCAATAAACTTTACTTATAATTCACTATCTTGTTTTACAGTTTGGACTAAATGTTAATACAAGGCAATGTGATTTTTTTTAACTCCATTTTCTTGAAGCACAAGTCAACAGTGATACCACACCTCTTTTCTTTAAAGGGATGTAAACATAGGTAAAGAACCCATCCAGCAGCAGTGGTAGCAGCACTGTCTCGTTAACTTAGCAGGCAAATATCACTATATTTTCTTCTTTTCAGAATTTCCAATCACACCCCAAATCTGCCCTAGTGTTGGTACTGAAGGAGCCCATCAGAGTAACCAAGTCTTGCCGGGAAAATGGTGTCAGTATTCTGCTGATTTAGACAAATGTCACCATGGGAAGGTACTGATTTTCTTCAGTTGGACAAGTACAGTGTTTATTGTTTATTTGATTCATCCTACTGATGCATTCTGGGAAACTAATGTGTGTTTATATGGGGACAGTCATCACCATACCAGTGTGGCCTGCCTGCAGAATCCGAAGTGTGCTCAGAGGAAAGAAAGGCTGGCCATCAGCTTTAACACCCAGCCTTGATTATCTTCAATGCTGGGCCACACCAGTCATTTCCCAGCCATCTATAAAGAAGATGGAAACAAGAACAATGCCCCCTTTTTTTTGTTGTTGTTTTTGGCTTTTGTGATAGGATGTCAATTCTGTAGCCCAGGCTGCCCTCCACTCATGGTGGTCCTTTCAAATGCTCTCCTTTCTAAGAAGAGGAGGCAACCCAATATATTTTTAATATTGAAAGCTATACAACTTTACAAATCCATTTCACAAAAATAGCCTCTAGCTCAGACGACAGACTCTAGTTCCTTTTGCTGATTCTTACAGGGGTCACAAGCTCTACCCAGGGAGAGCTGCAGTCCAGATGGAATGTTGAAGATATTTATATCTAAACACCCAAGAGATTTCTAACTGATGCAGAGACCATGGAAGGTCGCTGAATACTGGCTGATTCCCTATGGCTTGTTCAGTTTGCTTTCTTACACAGCCCAGGACTACTTGTCTACAAGTGGCACTGGTCACAGTGGGCTTGACCTCCTATATCAATCAAATGAATCAATCATCATGAAACTGTCCCCCGGCTATGCCCACAGGCCACTCTGATAGAGGCAGTTCTTTAGCTGAGGTTCCTTGTTCCCCGACCAGTTAGCACACAGACATACAAATGGCTGATGCTGATTTCCATAGCCAAAATTGCTAAATATCATGATTATTTTAAAAATCCAATTAAAATAAAACTCACTAATGAGATTTTCTATCATTGTTTTCTTTTTACAACTGAAAACAAAGACTTCCTCTTAGGGTACTACTTAGTTTTTGCTAACTACATTTCACATGTTCAAAAGGCATGTGTGGGTGGTAACCACCACATTAGACAGGCTAGAAGGAAAAACTAATACCACATAAATCCTGGTATTCATCAGCTGACTCTAAGTAAACAACTAAAAACACAGAAATAAATACAAAGGAGTTCTTAACTTACCTACATAATTTGGAGCTATCCTATTTCAAATTCTCTCTTAAAAAAATTCTTACTCTGCTGTTGAAGCAAACTTGGGCAAGGACTAATAAATGATAATAAGCTTTTTGTTTGTTTCTTTGTTTTCTCTTTTCCCTAAAGGTTCCCAGATAATTGGAGAACTCCTTTTTATCTTCCTATTCTCTGACTGATTTGCCTCCTGATTTTAACACAATTTCTACTGTTTACCAATTTCTTCTATATACCTAACTATACTTGCTTAGCTGACTTCAGAGAGCTTGGTCATGTCCAGGTATGATATCAGTGAAAGGGTAAACCATAAATGAAATACAATTACTGTTTCTGTGTGTTATAACGCACAGTAACCCAGGGAGAAGTGCAAGACCATGATTTCAGAGATCTTGGGCTCCAGGCTTGGTCTCTGTGTCCTTCCTGCCAACTCTATCTATCTACTGGTAGGTGGGTACTCAAGATGTTTCTCCTGTCTAAAATATGTCACAGTTGTGATATCTTGTGCAAGATGTCATGTGCGAACCCTGTGGTTTCCTGTGATTTCTAAGGTTT
>NW_022196896.1:68556213-68600669 GCF_008632895.1 Mastomys coucha | reverse complement strand
AAAAGACCTACTCATTGTGGCATGGATAAAAATGACTTCATACTCATGAATCTCTAAGTTATAAGCTCCCGGATGCTGCAAAGCATGGTGAAGAATGAGTAGAGGGCAGCTGAGCCCACAGCTATCCTTGCCTAGAAAATGCCGCAGCCCTAACTCAGCATTTGAACCAGCAGCACAAGCTTACATTACCCAAAACTTCTCCAGCATGGTTCTTCGTACTTCATATCTGATGAAAATAGACAGATTACACATTTCTCTCAATTATTCCCACCTAAAGTTAAAGTAGCTAAAACTCACATTACCACAGTCTCCCATGACCTTTATCTACTCAGTTTTGCCCTTTTTCTGAATGGATGGTGCTCGTTGTCAACGACCTAAGTCCCTGGTTCCTTAGAAGCCTTTTGAAGAATTAATAAAGGAACTCAGACTCAGTACAATATAGCAAACAAGATAAGCTTTCTCATTCCTCTCAACGTATAAAACAAAGGCCCACAAAGGAAAACATGAAGAGAGAAGAGAATGTTCGCTGGAGCAGTGACCACCCCAGCCACAGACTGGACCAGCACTGAGGCTTCAGTTCTGAGGCAAACATTATAGAAACATCTGCATTTTGGAACTTCTGTTTTCTTTCTTTTTCATGTTTCTTCTCCCTTCCCCATTTTTCTTAACATGGACTGGGCTGGCTCAGCCTCTAGAGAACCAGAGTACAGCTATAAATACCCACCAAGACAGCCTGAAGCCAAATACGGCCGTAATGTACACATCCATTAAATGATGCTAAAAAGCAACTGTTTCCTATTTTTTTTTTTTTGCAATAAATCAGGTACAATAATTGAACAACAAATAGAAAATATTTAGGAAGTATCATTCGGAGGAGAAACTCTATTTTTTTTTTTACCTTTAAAAAAAATGAAGAAAACCCGAATATCAACTCTGAAGAAATGAGGCATTTCTGAAATTCCAGGAGCATGGAAGTGTGTGAGGGGGTGGGGGAAAGCCATCCTATTCCTGTGCAGTATAAACTACAATAGAGGCCAAGTACCTCTCCTGAGTATAACATGTTTATCTGACACCAGAAGTTTGTATGAGGAACAAGCTGAGAACCAGAACCTGGTATCCAAATGGAGATAACTTCTTTGAAAGGTCATATTTTTAATGGATTTTATTTTGGGGAGAGTGAAAGCATCAGTCAGAACCCTCAAGAGAAGTAGGTAGAATCCCCTACCACCTGGGAGTCACCATGAGCGTGTTCTGAGATAAAGTTCAAAGTATATGCATGAAGGAAAGAATTTCTAATTCCTAAAAGACCTGTTAGTTGCTTGCCTCCCTGTCTCTTCAGTGGTGCTTTGATAATGAAAAGTGTCCAGAGCTGTTGATATATAGCACTTTTTGTATAGAGGGTGGTAGGAAAACCTTCCTGTTATTTTAAGCCTACTGTCATTGAAAGTAAACTTGGAACCACCTAGACAAAGATGCATCCTACACACACACACCTACACATACACCTACACACATATCTACACACACCCCTACACACAGACACATACTCACACACACACACCTACAGACACAGACACACACACACCTACAGACACAGACAGACACACACACTTACACAGACATACCTATATACATATCTACACACATACACACCTACACACACAGACACACATCTACACACACACACCTACAATACATACACACACCTATACACACAGATACACATCTATACACACCTACACATACATACACACACACTCACACACCTACACACACAGACACATACCTACACACAGACACACCTACACACAGACACACACACACCTACACACTCACCCACACACACCTACACACACATACACACACCTACACATACACCTACACACACACACCTACACACACATACACACACACACATACACACACACCTACATATACACCTACACACACACACCTACACACACATACACACACACTCATACTCAAACTCACACAGACACATACATGGAAATACACACACACATATACACAAACACACATGGATACACACATATATACACATACAAACACAGAAACACACATATATACACACAAAAATATACACAGACACATATATACAGGCATACACATTCACACACACACACACACACATATACACATATACACACACACTAATACTCAAATTCACACAGACACACAGACAAAATGCACACATAAACACACCCCTCAATCCCAGCTGAAAATACAGGGGAATATAGGCAGATATGGTGCTTTCACATTCAAGGAAGTATCAAGGCATTGGGCAACACCACAAAAGGGGAATCCACAGCTGAATCTAAGAATGCCTAGAGAAGGTCAGAAGACAGCTAGACCTCCATCACATAGTAATTGATTTCGTTGTCTTGAGCGGCTGCCAAACTACATTCTCATGACAGTATGCAGCAGAAACAAGCCTTCTGATGTCCAGAGGACACTTGCTTCAGCTATCTCACTATAACCAATTCACAAAATCAACTTTCCACCCTGAAAGTATGCTTTTTTTGTTTGTTTGTTTGTTTTTTGTTTTTCTGCCTAAAGCCAAGTCTTTTGTTCTACAAAGCAAGTTTCTTTCTAACCAGACTCTTGCGTTAACTACCTGTTCATTCCACAAGCTCATTCCAGGACTGGCTTTCTAAGAGTTCAGCTAAGGTCAAACTCCTGGACCAAAAGCCACAGTCTACAAAGGCAATATGAGGAGAGAGAAGAATGGAAGAAGTGGGGGTGGGGGGGTGGAGAGCCCAGGAGGATGGAAGGCCGGAGGAGACTAAGTTTCCTATGTAGTAAGGAAGTCCTTAGGGAGGAGAATAGAAGCTGAGATCACCTGGCTACCCTCCTGCCTATTTGCATTGCTGGGATACCAGTCTCTTCTGGGCATACAACAGAGAGAACTCAGCATGTTCAGCATCCTTGGCATCTTGACTTCCATTAAACTTAGAAGTTATTTTTAATGCTAAGGTAACAGGAAGAATGAGAATAATTTCCAAGCTCAGCACAATTTAAGTTAAAAAGAATTAGTTCCATAAGAAGAGTCTAGATGCATACTTCTCATGGCATGGGTATACTGTATGCCCTTACCAGGGTCCCAGGGATATTAGTAACAACAGCCTGGAAGTTCATACATCGAACCTCAAAGAGAGTGCTTGCAAATGGACCTATTAGTGTACTCTATAGAAGTGCCATACCCACTCATGATTTGAGCAGCATGCTGAGCATGCCACATTAGAACAGAGTCTCACTTCTGAAAGAATCAGTAAATACACCCTTCCATCTACCATCAGAAGATAATGGCTGTACATGAGAGTTTTAATCTCTTGGAATCTCTTCTTTAATAGCTCTTTTATTATATTTGGTACAATGTAGGTGTGTTAGTTTGAATAACATGTCCTCTAGAAGTTTGAGATTGAATACTTAGTCTCCAGTTGGTGGTGATTTGGGGAGAATTAAGCCCACTATACTCCAGGCCTCCCTAACATTGTCCCTACGCCCACTTCACCCTCACCCAACTTCCCCATCATTCAGCATCTTCAGAAATCCCCATCTCCATTCTTGCATGTTGTACAAAATGACTAATTATAGGTGACTACTTTGAGCATTCTAAACATGTTAAACATTCCAGAGATGGATTCTGAAATCCAAGGTTCCTATAAATCTGTTTCTAGAACTAGACACCAGGTTCAGCCCACACTCCATTGCAGAACTTGTAACCAGCCGATCATACATTTTCAATGATTCTGCTCACATAACAGTAAGGACACTGGAAGTCACACAGTGATATGAATAGCAACCAGGAACGTTTCATTACTGGGTCAAACTGGATTAATACGTTGCTTTATTTAGGTTCTCTTTGAAAGGGAAAACCGCACAACCTTTAACTCGTGGCTTTTATGACGGTGAGTTTGGCTTCTTCTCTTTACCTCTTTGCCCCACAGACTCCATCTGCTTCTGAAATGAATGTGCTGCCAGGCGGTATGGCCCCAAATGCTTTTTAATCTAGGTCCCACCTACAGCAGGTCAGGGGGGAAACTGTAGAAAGAAGTAGGCCTACATATAGAGCAAATTCTAAATAGATTCCCCACACCCTGACACACTGACTACAGTTTACAGTGTGCAACTCAGTGTCAAAGCAAAACCAAGGTAAGTGTTCTACTATTCTTTACTATGGTGTTTTTCACTAGCCCAAGGAAGAATGCAACCATGATACAATGGTATCACTTGGGGAAAACTCTCCATTGACTAGCTTTCTTCAGAGTAACACCCTGAGGACTAGTGTGATCCAAACACTACCAATCTGTAGCTTACAAGGACAAGTGTTTAAAAGCCTTCCTCTCAGTGACCAAAACAGTAATTATTGCTTAATTATTATTTATATACAAATATATGTTATATAATAATATATCATAATATGTTATTTTATAAATGTTATTTAACTTATAAAATTATTTATCTCAAAATAATTTAAACTCCTCATCAAAAAAATTAAGTTCCATATTTAAAATAATCTATTTTAAAATATATATATTAAAAATCTATTGAAATTTATCCTGAGATTTCAGGATCTCGTATCCATTGTATTCTGCATTGTATCAGTTTAAACTGTTACCAAAAAACCTACTGTGTGTAAGATCATTCAATTAGACACACAAAAACAGCTCTAGAACACCAAGAGCAGTTTCCATGATGCAATCTTGCTGGAATATTTTGCAGCCTCCCTCAAGGAGCATGGGGATCAGACTCAAAATGTTGGTATCTGATCCAGATCAACAATCAAGTTCATGGTTATATTTCATAGGAAATTCAAGAGTTCATTTTAGCACCTTTTTCCTGTCAGCTCCAGATTGCATTAGCATAAATTGATTAATAGATACTTTCATTTTTGGTGTAACAAAAGGTTTTATAGAAATCAAATTCTAGTTGTTCTCAGGATAAGAAAATCTACTGTTGTACATAACTCAGTCAACTTAATATCTTAGAATTCTAAAGTTCAACGAAATGCAGGAATCAGCAGCTATTAGTGGTGAGTCACTTACGCCATGATGCCTGAGAGGTGGAACATTTCAGCAGTGATGTAGGACAAGTAGCTGTACAGGAAGACAAAAAGCGGCTCAATGACCCGGATGTTGTGTGTGAAACGGGTGGTGAACGCTGCTATGAATCCCAGGAGGACGCCAATCAGCACCCCACCAATCCCCACTACGAAGAAGTTAGCGATGCCAGCAAACACGTCTACGGTCTGGATGGTTTTCATCTGACAGAAAGACTTGAATAAGTTGTACAGGACCTGGGGGGATGAGAAAGCACACTGTCAGTTCTGGGGCTGGAGCCTTGTCAGCGGTGAAAGTGCTTGTCACACAAGCATGGGGATCAAGGTTTGAATGCCCAGCACCACTGCAAATTCTGAGTTAGCACGGAGGCCTGCTTGTAATCTCAGGGGAAAGAGATGGGACCTCAGAAGCCAGCTGCCATTGGTCCAGCTTTGAGATCTTGCCTCTGTTAAAAAAAAAATAAAGAGTGGAGAATGGTGAAGGAAGGCTCTCAGTGTAAACCTTGGGCCCCCACATGCAAACACACATACACGAGCACACACATACACACACACACACACCATATGCATACACATGAGAAAGAATAAAAATACTCCTCCTACTTTTCCCTATGATCACCTTGGGCACAGACAAAAATCTTTGAAGATTTAATCAATGTCAGCGGAAATTATTGTGTAGTTATTTGCCACATATAATAATATTCTGGATTTCAATAAACAAAATCCTTGACAAAAAGTGTCTTTTCAAATAAATATGTTGAGAAGTAGATAAGAGAATATTGCAAAGTTATCACTCAAGTTATTCCTAAATCATTGGTTTTTTTCCAGATATTACCTGGAAGGATATTTTCAAATATGTGCTTGCCACACTGCTTATATTGCCACTGCTCAGAAACCACATGTCCTAGGAAAACATATCAGCCTGCTGTGAAAATATACTTATCTTACAGGTCCTATCATAGAATCCTAACAGGGAGGGGGCACGTCCTTCAGGTACTCCACTGAAGAATGCCTCCTAAGAAACTCATCTACACTTCATAGCGCACCTTCTCATTCCACTCACTTATGCATCATGCTTAGTATCACATAAAGTCCTGAGGACGTTTCTTTCTTTTATTAGATATTTTCTTTATTTACAAGTCATATGATTTCTCCTTTCCCAGTTTCCCCTCCCCCCCAAAAACCCCCGAAACTCAAAAACAACAACAAGAACAAACCCCTGTTCCCTCCCCACTCCCTCTGCTTGCCACCCCACCCTCTCCTGCTTACTGGCCCTGGCATTCCCCTACACTGGGGCACAGAACCTTCACAGGGCCAAGGGCCTCTCATCTCGTTGATGACTGACTTGGCCATCCCCTACTATGCACATGCTGCCAGAGCCACGAGTCCTACCATGTGTACTCTTTGGTTGGTGGTTTAGTCCCTGGGAGCTCTGAGGGTACTAGTTAGTTCATATTGTTGTTCGTCCTAAGGGGCTACAAACCCTTCAGCTCCTTCAGCCCTTTCTTTAACTCCTTCATTGGGGACCCTGTACTCAGTTCAATGGATGGCTGTGAGCCTCTACTTCTGTATTACTCAGGTACTGTCAGAGCCTCTCAGGAGACAGCTATATCAAGCTAGAGTGTCCTTCCTTCAGGCTCTGCTCCATAGTTAGTCTCTGCAACTCCTTCCATGGGTATTTTGTTCCCCGTTTTAAGGAGGAATGAAGTGCCCACATTTTGGTCTTCCTTCTTCTTGAGTTTCTTGTGGTTTGTGGATTGTACTTCGAGTATTCTGAACTTCTGGGCTAATAACCACTTATCAGAGAGTGGATACCATGTGTGTTCTTTTGTGATTGGGTTACCTCACTCAGGATGATATTCTCCAGATCCATCCATTTCCCTAAGAATTTCATAAATTCTTTGATTTTAATAGCTGAGTAGTACTCCATTGTGTAGATGTACCACGATTTCTGTATCCATTCCCCTGTTGAGGGACATCTGGGTTGTTTCCAGGTTCTGTCTATTATAAATAAGGCTGCTATGAACATGGTGGAACATATGCCCTTATTACATGTTGGAGCATCTTCTGGGTATATGCCCAGAAGTGGTATAGCTGGGTCCTCTGGTAGAATTATGTCCAATTTTCGGGGAACCGCCAAACTGATTTCCAGAGTAGTTGTACCAGCTTGCAATCCCACCAGCAATGAAGGAATATTCCTCTTTCTCCACAACCTCTCCAGCATCTGCTGTCACCTGAGATTTTTATCCTAGCCATTCTGACTGGTGTGAGGTGGAATCTCAGGGTTGTTTTGATTTGCATTTGCCTGATGACTAAGGATGTTGAAGATTTCTTTAGGTGCTTCTCAGCCATTCGATATTCATCAGTTGAGAATTCTTTGTTTAGCTCTGTACCCCATTTTTAAATAGGATTATTTGGTTCTCTGGAGTCTAACTTCTTGAGTTTTTTGTATACATTGGATATTAGCCCTCTATCAGATATAGCATTGGTAAGGATCTTTTCCCATTTTGTTGGTTGCTGTTTTGTCCTATTGACAGTGTCTTTTGACTTACAGAAGTTTTGCAACTTTATGAGGTCCCATTTGTTAATTCTTGATTTTAGAGCATAAACTATTCGTGTTCTGTTCAGGAAATTTTCCCCTGTGCCTATGTGCTCGAGGCTCTTCCCCACTTTCTTTTCTATTAGTTTCAGTGTATCTGCTTTGATGTGGAGGTCCCTGATCCACTTGGACTTGAGCTTTGTACAAGGAGATAGGAATGGATCGATTTGCATTCTTCTACATGCTAACCGCCAGTTGAGCCAGCACCATTTGTTGAAAATGCTGTCTCTTTTCCACTTTGTGGTTTTAGCTCCTTTGTCAGAGATCAAGTGACCATAGGTGTGTGGGTTCATTTCTGGGTCTTCAATTCTGTTCCATTGATCTACTTGCCTGTCACTGTACCAATACCATGCAGTTTTTTTTATCACAATTGTTCTGTAGTACAGCTTAAGGTCTAGGATGGTGATTCTACCAGAGGTTCCTTTATTGTTGAGAATAGCTTTGGCTATCCTGGTTTTTTTTATTATTCCAGATGAATTTGCAAATTGCTCTTTCTAAGTCTGTGTAGAATTGAGTCCGAATTTTGATGGGGATTCTATTGAATCTGTAGATTGCCTTCAGCAAGATGGCCATTTTTACTATATTAATCCTGCCAATCCTTGAGTATGGGAGATCTTTTCATCCTGAGGATGTTTCTTAAAGAGGTCATCTATACATAGTATGTGATCATGTATGGTGTAAACATGTAGCTTCACACACACTTTATGCCTCTGAAGTAATGGAACTGTTCCTGTTGGGTATTTTAGAAGTCTTGATTTAATTAGACTTGAAGAGTGCTACTCACTTCATGTTCAGTGGGCAATGTGTTTTCACCCATGTGTGGAAGCCCAAGTGCTACATGAGAGGCAAAGGACAGACTTTGAAGCCTCATTGCTTTTTCCCTCAGGATCAGAGACATGTTCAACTCAAACCAGTCTTTTGTACTGTGTTTTTACTGTAGAATTTAACATTCAGAATTTTTAAAAGCCATCTTAGGAGAGCATCAGAGACAAGGGCCTGAGATGTACCTGCATTTGGCTCTCCAAAAGTGAAAATAAATCGTTTTTTTTAAAAAAAAAATCGAATGACACAAAATGTCAGAGGCAGAGTCAAATTAGAAGTTACCTGACCTGGATGAAGTATTGAAGGTTTGACATGAGCTCACCCACCAGCCACCTCCTGGTAAGCTGCCATGTCCCAGTACTTGTGCACCACTGGCCCTATCTCAGTCATTGACAGACTACTACCTCATAGGCTTAACACAAATATGTTTCCTGCTTTCTTCTGGATTACAAGCTCCTTGGGTTCACTCATCTTGTTGCAATTTCTGTCTTTTGTGCTGCTTGGTGGATGCACCAATTCCTACTTTCAGTCACGAGTTTGCTACAGAATAGAGGTACAGTAGCAGCTGGGGGCCACCACTGCTGCCTCACGGGATTTAAGAGCTCATGCATGACTCTCTTGCCTTCAAACTGTGAAGGACAAAGGTAATAACCACCAGTGTCTCAGAAGAAGTGGCTTTTCCCAGCGTGTTCTCTAGTAAGCCAGTTTAGTTTCTGCATAGATAGCATCCCTCTGGTTCTACTTAGATGCGATAGGTTTGTCCTAGACTCTACCAGCCTGCACTACAGAGCCCATGTCTCCTTAGGTATATCTACGCTACTCATTTGGATTTTTAATTTTTATTCCCAAGATTCAAAATCTTTGACTGGTTGCCCAACTTTGGTTAGATCTAATACATGGATCTTGCTCTCCCTCCCATTCTTCATTCCTTCCTTCCTTGCTTCATTCCTTCCTCCCTCCCTTCTGTCCTTCCTGATTTACTGCTTTCTACAACACCCTGAAAAGGCAGAGGCAGACTTGCCCAATTATTCTACAAAACATAACATATATCCCCATTCCTTCCCCAGCTTTTCTTTACTGTCATTTTCCCTGCTGAAGACAATCCCCTAAGCCTTGGAACTGTCTTCCAAGACATCATTACTGGAGCTTCCATTCCTCCCAAGGGTCTTTCTAGACTCCTACAGTTTCTGGGAAATGTTGTTACCTCTGACCTGCAGTACACAGAAAGACCTGAAACCAGTTGGTACTTTGCTATTTTGTACTGGCTGCCTTTCCACTGAGTACTGTGTTTCCCCCAACAAGATAAGAAACTTCTTCCCAAAGGGAGACAGAAACAGTCTTTCCCTCCTCCATCCTTCCTCTACCTACCACACTGACAAGACTGTGTGGGGAGCTTGAAGGTGCTTTTATATGAAAGAACTGTTATTGGCAGAGTTGCACAGTCACGACCCTTCCAAACCTGTTTTCCTAACTACTCAACCCATCCAACGTACCGAACAGTGTTCTGCTCTAATTGTTGAAAGAGTGAAGCTCCATCGCAAATACTTTACTTTGGGGCAATGGGCAAAATGTCCAGTTTGATGAGTTCACTCTCAAGATACCAGAGCCATGTTGGAGCAAATGGCAAGGTAGAACCATAATCTCTGATCAGAAAGCCTTTATAGTCTTCAATTTCCTTTATATTACATCTTTTGGAACTAATTATAAGTTTACAGGTAGTCCATTTCAGTTAAACTCTCTAATTTTATCTGAGGTGATCTATACACAAAAAGGATTTGGAACTTTAATTTACATATGAATACATGTGTGTATTATAATGAGGTGTGTGAGTGATACAAATATCTCAAGTGTTGGCCCAAAGTTGAAGTGTATTTCAAGAAATTAAAATTTCAATGACAACTCTGTAATAAGTTACTAATAGGCCAAATGTGATGGCTGAGTACTCTCCAGCCTGTCACATGATCTAAGGTCCATTTGTTGTGATTATTTACATATATGTGCATGTGAGATTATGAATTAAACAATTTGAATTCAGATTTTAAATGTGTACGGATTCATTGGAGGTGTATAGAGCAAATTATGCAAACACAGTTGTTTATTCCATAAACTAGCATGCAAATGCTTTTTTAGGTAACACAAAGTATAGTTACTTTATATCATGAATTTCAGATAATTGTGTGATTTGCAGGGTCTAAATTGAGCAGCATAGAATGTTCCCCGTTTACCATCCATAAGTGAAATTCCACCCACAGCCCACAATAAGGTACCACCAAGATATATCATTAACTTCTGCCTTCAAAGACAGTTGTCCTTTACCAAGCCTAGCTACAGGTAGATAACAAGGAAACACTCAAGGAAGTTCCATGAATCTTAGAAAATTAGAACACTCCATGGCTACAGTAGGTTCTAGGCATGATGCTATGCATTACAGTGTAAGAGTACGTCAATTTGTCACTGACCACGTGGAAAGAGTAGGATGTGTCTGATATCTGGGAATTTGGACCATCTTTGGATTTAAAAATGTTTTCATAAAAATAACATAAAGGGTGAGCATGCAAATACTAGCTGAAAACAATTTTAATCTTTCAATTGTGATTCTAGTTTACCTAAGCCTTTGATAATAGCATGGTGAGTTTGCTCTGCAACTTCTAGGTTCAGTATTGCTTGTGCTTTCAGATACTTTTGTGCTAGAACTACTTCTCTTTAACCTGTCTGGATAAGCTTGTCACGATAAGGAAGGGGTGAATAGATGTAACACCGCTTTGCTCTGTTTGACTAATGTCCCTCAGTCTTTGACTCCTGGTGACAATGTTACGTTTGGCTCTAAGCATCATGATCCAGATTTTCACAACTTTTTGTATTCCACAACTTAGAAAAACCTTTTCTGGTAATACGACACTGGGATTGAGTCAAGAATCATCAGTAAAATGTCTCCATGTCTGTCCTCTGAAGGACTCTGTGGAGAAGACAGATAACTGTTTACACCATTACTCGAGCTGTTCCTAACAGCTCAGTGTGATACGAAATCAATTCTATGAGAGAAGTTACATTGGGGAGTTTATCTTTGCTATCATCTGGTAGCAAGCCTGGGAGACTATTCTGATGTTCCATGAGTATATGTTTTGAGGTATTTGTTTGGAAGTTCAGACATGGTCTACTACAGAAAACTAATAGGTTGTCCTGATCATACCCAAGCGCTTCCACTTAAACACATACCCACATGCTTTCTTTGTCTATCTCTTGCTTTCACTGGAGCATCCATCCATCTCTAGCCACAAAGCAGCTCGTGGCTGTGCCTCCTTAAGAGCAAGGGCACGAGGAGCCCTGGGTTCTCCCACTGCATTTGTACACTTTGAATTGTGAGGCATCCTGATCCCTTCTGAAATCCGACTCTGGAAAAACTCAGGGGGACCACTGAGCTAACTGGATGAGGCATTTTTTGGGTGGTAGAGAGAGCACATAAACTGATTGTCATTCTAAAAGCAACCCAACTTTCTCTTAGAAGGAATCCAGCAAGGTGTTCTTATTTCCTTCTAAGTTTTCTTTTGCATTAAATAGACTCACTCCAACAATTGCACATTCACAGGTCCATAATCTCCTCTAGCAAGGGTAAAATTTACATATAAATATAAGTCCCAGGGGAAAACCTGAAGTCTGAGGAAATTAGAATGAGTTATAAAATGTCTTCACTGTTATGGCAGTTCCTAGTTAAAATTTAATACTGAAAGTTAATGACCAATCACTGTTAATAAATAATAGAATGTATGAATTGAGTTCGGTTATTTGAGTACATTAACTTGCTGTCTGAAAAAAATATCCATCTTAGGAGCTGTACTAAAATTCTATGACTTATTAACTATCAAATTATTTTCTCCATAATAATGTCCACCTGAAGTTAATGCATGTCCTTTCAGATTAAAAAAAAAAAAAAACTTTCCTTTCCTTCAGGGATCTGCTTTTACAGTAAAATCTATCTAAGAGAACTATGTTTGCTCCTATGCACACTATGCACACTATCAAATGAGTCATGAATCTGAAAGGCATGAGCTGATAGGGGGAGGACTGAGGTTATGTGAAGTGAACATACTTTAATATGTCCACTTCAGTTTCATCTGCAAAGTGGTAAGACTGACTTCATAGGTTGTATAGTTGGGCAAGAGAGAACTGTTCATTAGGAGTTCATGGCTGTCATTCCTGAATCCCTCAGACAACATTAGTACAAACTAACCAGTTTCCCAATTCAGGATCGTGTGACTGTAAGTGCTGAAAAGAGAGATCTCTGAGGGTCCTGGGATCAGGGAAGGATCCGCCTCATCCATCTGACTTCTTGCCTGAGTTCAGAAGGCAAGGGGGAAGTGAATTCTGCTAAAGTTAATGCTGACTTTTAACTCTGTATGTGACAATTAAGAAATAATTAATGTAATTAGCGCTTTATGTATTTTTTAAAAAATCTGCCTGTGGGAACATGATGAGAGCCAGGAGTGTTCTCTGCCTATGAGCATGTTATGAGGGTCAGGGATGTGCTGCCTTAGTAGAAGAAAGAACACATGAGAAAAGATTTCTCTACAGCCATCAACAGCAGACAAACTGTTCCCAGAGAGAACATTCCTTAGTAAACATCACTTTACACATGTTGAACACTTTGTATATACTAATGGTTTCCCTTCTCACAGGGATCTGAGATATATTAAATTATTCTCAAAGACCATTACTTTAAAAAAAAAATCACAGTGCTAAGCCATCAGAGATACAATGGCCACAATCATGTTTCTGCTCTGTGACTTGTGCATTGTATTTTATGAAGGTACTGCCTGCACACTCTTTGGGGGCCCATTGCAAAATGAAAACAAGGAGCCAATAATACCCTATATATACACTAATAAAAACGGCAAATAAAATATGTGTTAAGAGCTTCAAGATCACAATATAAGCTCATTAATCAAAGTGAGGTGCTCCTACATTATAAAATATGCCCTCAATGTTCCACCCTTGCCCAGACAGCCGGTCTGTAGACCCTTCTCAGTGGCCAGCATTTTTTGAGTGATAATAATTGGTTGGTGGCTGCTGATCCAGCAAGATGGGATCTGCCCACTGAAAAGAGCAATGCAAAGTTCAACAGTTGAGACTTCCATCCTCATCTTCCAACCTCATAGAAGGGAAAGGGTAGAAGAAGAAATGGATAACCTGAAGAAGAAATTGGATCATGTCCAATGATGTAATCAACCTCTGGTCAATGATAGTATCCATCATGCCTGTGTAAAAGGAACCCAAAGGGGCAGATTCAGAGGGCTTTTGGATAGCTTGCATGTGGGGAGTTAATGTGTTGCAGAAGGTATAGAAGCTTCATGCTCTTCCCCCCATGTTTTGCCTGATACACCCCTTCATCTGTATCTTTTGCAGCATATGATACAAATACATATGAGCTCTGTGAGCTACTCCAGCAAGGAGAAGGTGTGGGGAAACTCTGATGAGTATGGTTCATTATTCCCTCTACATCCTTGGAGAGCTTTCTACTGTGTGAGTGGTAAGTGGTTCCCACATACTACATGATCTGTGATCTGTTCACTCACCACTGTGACTGCATCGTTGAGCAGGGACTCGCCAAAAACCAGGATATAGAGCTGTTCGTTGACGTGAATGTTCTCAAAGACAGCAAGCACAGCCACAGGGTCCACAGCTGAGATCAGGCTGCCGAAGAGCAGGTTCTGGAGCAGGGTGATGTCGCTGAGGCCAAACGCCTCAATCTGGCAGATGCCAAACAAAGACACCCCAATGCCGATGGAATTCCACAGTGTGCCTACCACAGCATACCAGAAAATGGTGCCAAAGTTCTCAAAGAAGGGGCGAGTTGGCATGAAGTAGCCAGCATCCAAAACAATGGGTGGCAGGAGGTATAGGAAAAACACATCTGTCTTCATTGCTGGGGGAGACTTCTCATCAACACCGAAGATAATCCCACCCAGTAGAAGCCCGACCATTATGAGAAGGCAGCTCTCCGGCACGATCGTGGGCAACTTGTGATAGAGATGGAAACCTGGTTAGGAGAAACACAGAGTCTGGGTTATACAGGAATCAAAGAGAAGGAATATTAGTTCCAATAGCAACAGTCGGTATAACTTCAGAATCTCCAAGATCACTATACTTGGCTTCCATATTGCAAAACAGCCCACTTTTAAAAAGTTACACTTAACAGTTTACATACATGCAGGAGATACTACTGAGGCATAAACTGAATTTTAAGCCAGAAATCAATTGCTATAAATAACTATTGTTTCCATGGCATCATGTGGGGGTTCCTTTATCTTTATTACGTTTTTCTAAACTACTGTATGGAAATGAAATAGAACTATGCGGTTTGTGTGTAGGTGTTGCACGTGCTCCCATATGTGCCGGTGCTCCTGTGCACTCAGCATTCCCTGCCTCTTCACCACAGCCTTCTGCTCAGGTGTCTTTGATGTTAGGAGCACACCAGGACAAGGACACAGCTATTGCTTTCCCATTTCTGGGAGGCACCTACACAAGCCCGAGGACACCTCTGGCAGCGTTCTCAGGAACGAGCTGTTCACATTTATTTTGTTGTTGTTGTTGTTTTAGTATGTTTCTTTGCTTGTTTGTTTGAGACAGGGTCTTTAACTTGCAAGGACATGTTAATTTGACGAGTGACACATCAGCTTCACCAGCTCTGACATGACAAGCATGTGCTAACACAGCCAGCATTTTTTTTTCCTGGATTCTATCAAATCTCATGTTTGGACAGCTATTTCTTAATTGTGATATTTCCCCAGCCCAAAACAATAAAATTTTATACTTAAAACAATTCAGCTCCATTCAGAACATCTTTGGATATCACATTTCATTCCATCCTACCCAAATCCCAGTAGGTAGACAAGGCAATTGTTTTTATGCTTTTAAGATCCAAAGTGATAACCAAGCCTCAAAGCCCTCCAGCCTCTCACCACAGTGGTTGGGTCAAGAGTCACCTTAAAAATGACTTCTGTTTTCTTTCTCTGCTGTTGATAAAAGATAGTAATTGCTTTATCCTTAATTTCAGGTCCTTTCATTTTAATACAGAATGTGTTAAATTTTTGAGATTTTTTTTCTTTTTAAGAAAAAAACAAGTAAATTCACTTAGAAGTGTTTGGTGGCACACACCTTCAATCCCAGTACTTGGGAGGCAGAGGCAGGAAGATCTCTGTGAGTTCAAGGCCACAAATGAGTCCAGGAGAGCCAAGATTGTTACACAAAGAAACCCTGGGGTGGGGGGACCAAAAGAGAACCCTTCCCGCCAGAAAAGGTGTGTTAAGTAACTGTTTTATGAAGAATATATACACACCACGAGCTCCGCCTTTGGAAGAGTTCCCAAACAAGTAGAGAAACAGGTGTATCTCTGAATTACTTCAGTCTAGGTCAAGTGAGTTCAAGTGACTATAGCTTTTTGCTGAAGAAAACATGCTCAAGGAGCCAGCACTGGGCAGACTTCAAAGACTAAACTCTTAGACAGGCATAGAGCCTCACCAGAGAGGAAGGGAAGGGAATAGCTATCTCTTACTCCATGCAGGAGCCCAGTGTGCCTTTGAGATAGAGAACACCCAAGAAGTGGCTGTCACAGAATAAATGGGAGGGGCACACTCACTGAGCAAGCGCTGAGCAAGCACGTGAGCACTGAACGTGACTTATCCCACGGAGATCAACTGAAGGGTTTTCAGGAGAGCCTATGATTGCAAGTTAACAGTACATCACCCTGAGATACTTCAAGTTTTAGAATCCAAGCAGAATATGAAAAGGCTGTATCTGTAGCTGAGCCCACTTCAATATAACAGACTGCAGAGGAGGGGACTTTGAGAGGGGATTGGGACCGTGACACTTAAACTGTGAACTGGACACACTGGGCAGCCTCAGCAATGATGCTCAGTTAAAGCCAGCATGGCAGCAACAGGAAACATCAGGACACTGTGGCAAAAGCTGTACTGGTACAAAGATGATCAGAAAGTCAACATAGTAGTGGAAAGGGGGGTCTAGATGCCAGGCACATCTGTGGTGCTCTTCTGAGGACCACGTGTGTAAGATGCAGGTGCATCTGATGGCGCCCTCCGGAAGACCGCATGTGTGCCTCTCTACCACTGCAGTGACAGGGTGATGGAGATGCTGCCCTTTGACATCACACCCCTCAGGACTGACAGCTGTTTCCTCACTGTTCTCACCTCTACACCTCCTTTCTCTCCATAGACCCTGGCAATATGGTCTGCCTGCCCTCCATAGCGAGACTTGTTCAAATAGGAAGACTGCTCTGATCTTTGAGAACCCCAGAGGTCGACTCTCAACCTGTAGCTGAAGGATGGCAGACACCTCCTTCTCTCAGGGTTCCAAAGAGAAATTTGTTCTTGCTCCTGGGATCCACTTTCCTGCTGCGTGAGACCCACGAGTTCTGAGATCTACTTGCTCTGCGGGTTTGTAACAGGAAGAACTGCTCACAGTTGACATCGAATGGCCTGCCTGAGAGGCCTAGGATTGGGACTCTCTGATTTCTCCCAATCATCAAATAGCTCAGAGATTCCTGGGGTTTTGTTTGTTGGTTTTGTTTTGGGAGGGGGGTGTTTGTTTGTTTTTATTTGTGTGTGTGCACGCCCCATCTTTGGAGTTCCTGTTTGTTTTGCTTTGCTTTGGATCCTCACTCCCACACAGTGACCCCTCTACCTTGTTCAAGTTGCTTTCCCCATGTAAAGAAGGCTTTCTTCCGTTCGCCCTTCACTAGCTCACTTCATTTGTGAAAAGGATAAGGCGGGAAGTCCTTTGGAGACAGGAGACTTGCAGATCTGTGTTCACTCTGAGCTAAAAAAGAGCCCTCCTTCAGTGTTTGGGAGACTCCATCCCTCCTCCCTTCCCTTCTGCCTTCTGCCACATGAGACTATCATCTCACCGCTAGAGACCACCTAACAGCATTCAAAACCACGAGAAAAGAAATGCCTTTTCCTTTTAATTGCTCAGTCTATGGTATTGTTGCAGCACCAGGAATGGTCTAAGACAGAAAGGTAGCAAAATTATAGGAAGGGTGTATGGACATGCCGGAATACATTCCCAGAGACCCACTGCCAGGATTGTTTTAATAAGCAAAACTCTCCTACAAACAGCAATTTAATCTGGAAGAATATAAAATAGTAATTTCTACACAATAAAGTGAACATCTGTATGTGGAGTATTCAAATGACCTATTGTGGGTTGTTTTATTACTGCAGCCCGGCAGGCTGGAGTCCTAAGTGGAATTAATGTAGCCAGTGGGTGCAGCTGTCCCCTGCTCATGGCCTCTGGCCTACTGACCTCATTGTGAAATGGAATGAGAAGTCCTCCAAAACCCCATCTCCCCACATGCTGCCTCCTTTCACAGCCAGCCTTTCCTGTATGATAAAAACATGCCAGCAGCAGCCTCTTGGGGAACCCAGGATCCAAGCACAATCCATTGCCTCCTGGAACTCAGCCCTAGGCATGGGCCTTCAAAGTTGCTACACTGGACTACCACTGTGCCAGTTCCTTGTGCACTTCCCGCGGCCCCCCACTAACCTTCCCTCCACCTCCCACTCCCCCCACCCCCGCCACTTCCGGAACTCTCTCATGTAGGACTGTCGTTGTGTGACTAGTGTTCCCAGGCTCTTCTCACTCATTGGTGAGATAGTGAAATATATACCTCCCAGGTACAAATCCTCAGCGATAACTGGGTTACTTACAGCATGGCAACTGTCCATATGCAACATGGCTAGTGCCCCGAATTGTAGCTGCCTCCTTCACTTTGTAGGAAACAGCCAGAGAAAACACTTGTAATGATATGCACACATCATGAAACCTACCAGCAAAGCATCGCTGGAGGAGGCCTGCTTTCAGAGACACCCACTCCTGTCCCTGATGTTTCCTTTCCCTTCCCTAACTCCGCCTCTAGGAGACAGAGGGTTCTCTCACACTCCAGAGGGAAGTTCTCCCTTAGAAGGAAAGCACCTCCTAAGGCCTCTGAATGGAGGATGGGAAATGACACGTGGGCTGAAGGAAGGGACTAGAGACAGAGATGGTGTCTATATATATATATATATATATCCCAGACAGGAATGCCTGTCAATTCTAGCAAAGTGCCAGGTTCTCACCAAAACCTCAGCCAATAGGAAACAGAGGCAGAGAAGCAAACAGAGCTCAGGGAGCAATGAAGGAGGCAATCAAAACACAAGGAGGCGGAAGGATAAGCTCAGCCAATAGGAAACAGAGACAGAGAAGCAAACAGATTAAAGAAAGGAGGCAATCAGGACACCAGACCAATGGGGTGAAGGCCCAAGGGGGAGGGAGGATCTATGCAAATATGTGCATGAGAAGAAAAAAAATCAACCAAAGGTGAAATCCAGATCGCGGGCAGCATCTGATGGGAACACCTGTGAGTCAGTTGGGAAATTGTATAAATGTTCATGTCTGTCAAAATGGATTGAGTGACTGTTTCCTGAAATAGGGCAGTAGCTACTGAATCTGTCCCGCTGTTCCATGATCAAGATGGGATTAAGTGAAGGGCTGTCACAGGAGTCCTCAGCTTAGTGCCCTGCAGGACACTAAGCAGAGCCTTGTGACTCCAAGGTAGACAAGACATTGTGTTCCCACATCTGTGCTTCAGTGAGCACTTGGAATCAGCTGACCACCAAAATGGATAGTTCCTTATAGTTTTGTTTTTTTAACTGATTTCTTGAATATCAGTCACACACACACAAATAATCACCATTCACGATCTGTGCATGTTTGTTTCTCTCTCTGGGTATTTTGTGAAGGTGAAATTAACTTTAGTAGACAGAAGTTACTGTGCCTGAATGTTCAGTCCTCCTAGCATTAGGAAGAAATGTACCAAGCACTGGAGAGGAAAAACTGCTTTTTTTTTTTTTTTTTTTAGGCTGATATGAACTACTATAGAAATAATACTGTGCAGTTCGGAGAGTGGCCAAGATTTTCAGCCGAGTGCCAGAGAGTAAATAGTTTTAGCAAGTAGGCTGTATTTTAGTTTGTCTTCGGAGTGCTAGTGAAGCAATGCATTATGGGTAACAGCAAAGTGGATTCCTGTGCCCATGTTTCAATGAAGCTTTTATTCATGAACTTTGAAACTAGACTCCCATACAGTTTCACATGCTGCCATGTTCTTATTTAAATTTGGTTTTGATCATTTAGAAATAATCCTGAGGCCACGGGCCATACAAACCCAACCCATGGAGCATCTGTGGGCTGCAGGCTCCTATGCGCTTACCTACCAAGGTGCAGGCTGTTTGTAGTTCCTGCTAACTTCTGTTTATTGTTTGAGGGATATCGTATTTCTTTTCATTCAATTTTTATTACCAGCATATAAAACTCTGCAATGATAGTGCTTTAAATTTTTATTGTTTTATTTTTATTGTAACAAATCTCAGTAGGAGGACAGAAGCATGCTCACATAAATGTAAAATACTCCTCCCCAAGAGTGACATGAATTTAATCTCTCTCTCTACATATAAGTCTAGAAATAAACTGAGCTTAAAAACTCAACATCTGCATAAAAATAAAATCACTAAGATTAATTTGCTATATTTTCTCACTGTAGCTACCATAACCTGTTTTATCAAATTCTCGGAAGAGGGCAAAGAAAAAGTACAGGAAGCTTCAGATAGTAGGGTCCACCAAAGAGAAACAATGTAAAAGTCAGAATCAGAGAAAAGCGTAGAAAATAAACCTAAAAACAACAACAAAATAAAAACCAACCAGGCAAGGTGGGTTTTTACACACACACACACACACACACACACACACACACGCCCTGCTCAAGGGAGACAAGGGATCAGCAGAAAGCAGTTGAGACTCTCTGGGTTGCTGCATTAGCATCTATTGGATGAACAACTATTTGCCAAGTCTGAGTTAAGCACAGACCAATCACATGTAGGCACCAAGGTGGTACTGTGCAGTGATCATGCCTGCCTGGCCCAGTCCTGGGGCCTGGGGCTGGCTATCCTCAGACTCAGTAAGGGTCTATGTAAGTCATGCCTACCTAATTTGGGGAAAAAGAGAAGAACATGGAATAAGTACTATAGAAGCTTGTTTTCAGGTATTGAGAGAAACAAGCAAGGCCGTCTAAACCTAAAATACGTTTATATCTCCATTTCGATGGCAACTAAATACATACCTCTGGAAACAGAAGTGCAGTAAGCAATTGGCCAGACATAACAGACAGAAAATAGTAGCATTATTTTTAATCAGATATCCCAACAAATTCTTATAATATAATTCAAGTAAAAGCTGAGTAGAGTGTATTTCTGAAAGTAAATCATATCAAACTACTAATCCAAATAGTTAAGACATGAAACAAGTAATATACAGAATACATAGAATTCAGTAAATAAAGAAGGATTAATTTAAAATATATTAAAGATATATTTCATTAAAATATATCTTTTTATTTAAAATAAAGATATTTTATTAAAGATAATAAAAATTACAGATATATTAAAAAAACATACTACCAGGCATGGAGACTTGTCATAACATTTAGTCATAAATCAAAGCTGAAAGAGTAATTTAACAATCACCTTCAAACACAATTTAGCTCTATGTACACAGGCTTTCTTCTCATTGAATGTTACACCTATTGGGTTCACAGAGCACTGATCATAATAAAATTATTGCAAACTTTGAAAATAGAAATGAAGTGTCAAACATTGTTGAAATCACCTAGAGTAGAACTCAGACGCGTCTTAATTTTCCCAGATGACTTGGCCACTTAAAGGAAAAGGAAAGCTAATGAATTCCTGCCCAGGATGGACTTTGGAAAGGTACAAAGACAAGACTTGGTCCCTTAATTATAGATTTATTGAGCATCTTCTGTCAGTGAGGGTTGGATGAGTTAGACCAAGGGTATACCTTGTATTCAGAGAACATATCTCTAGTCCAGTAGATAAGATGTGCCCATAATAACTGATGATGGAAGAGAAACAATGATTAATGTCATCATAGAGGAGGTACAATAGGTACCAGAGAAATGGAAGTGAGAAGCAAGTCCAATGAGGACACACAAGAAAACTTCATGAGTGAAGGTGACATTAAGATGTGTTGATGAGGATTTTTTAAATTCCTCTAATAATGAAGCAGAAAGGGAGGCTCAGAGAGAGAGTAGGTCCAGAAGGACGTGCTGTGACTCGTTTGGAGGAAAGTAAAACTGTAATCCAGCAGCAAGGATCTACACTGCTCAGAATGTAAGGAACACCTGTTGACCCACCTCTCTACCAAGGCAAGAGGAAACCGGTAAAGAGATCTTGGCATTACCTCATGTTTATACATGGAAAAAAAAAACAGAAAGAAGTCACTTTCAAGAGACTGGAATTTAGAAATAAGAAGATCAGCCTGGCAGTGGTGGCATACGCCTTTAATCCCAGCACCTAGGAGGCAGAGATAGGCAGATTTCTGAGTTTGAGGCCAGCCTGGTCTACAGAGTGAGTTCCAGGACAGCCAGGGCTACACAGAGAAACCCTGTCTCAAAAAACCAACCAACCAAAACAAAACAAAGCAAAACAAACAAAAAATAAAGAGAAAGAAAAGAAATAAGAAGATCGAAACACCCAAAGAGGCAAAACAAATGAATATGATTAACCATCAGTGTAAGATGCTTAGCATAGCCCGGACTACACATAGCCCTGTCCACAATGCTGTGGAAGATGGTCTAAACACAAGGAGGAGTTAATGACAGATGAGCACTTAGTAATAACAAGGATTTCTATTTCTTCATATACTGTGCTATTAGGATTGAAAAGTCATAGAATATTGCACTGGGGACATTTACTATGGTTTTGTGTGTGGTAGGAAGAAACTGGAGGAAGCAGAAATTATTACCACATAAAATTATTTTTGTTTCATCTAATCTACATTTCTTGTGACCCTTCAAACACTAGTCATTACGGCTGGCAGAAGGGGAGTAGTGGCCATCCAATGGTAAGACACAAAAGTTAAATAACTGCACAAAAGTGGGTGATAATGGGGACATAGAGGAAAGAAGGGAAATATGAGGGAGTCCTTTTCATGGATACTTCATATCTCTGTAGTCCAGGAGAGACAAAAATCCTAAGTGAAGTAAAGGAGTCAATACATAGTACAAGTTCTTTCCAAAACATGAATGAAAAGAACAAGAACAAGAACAAAGAGGTCTTGGGCTGGGAGACTTCTGGTTGACCAGGCCAGTCTGGCAGGAGCTCAGAGAGTGAAGGAGAGCCAGTAGAAAGAAAAGAACAAGCAAATTCCAGAACATGCCAATTCTGGGGCTAGGAGAAGATTTTGGATCTGTTCTGAGAATAATGTGGAGACCTAGGAGGCTTGTGAACAGAGGCAGGTATGGCTAGATTCATGATTGTAAAGGTCATTCAGCTGCTGTCAGCGCATTTTTGAACAGTTGAGAAGTGGCCCTTATGAAAAGGAAGGTGTGCATGAGAGAGAATCAGATCAATGAGTTTGGATATTGTTGCTCCAATGATGCCAGCCTGGAGAGTCCTGAAGGGGCGGGGGTGGCCAAGGAAGGATTTACAGTTTTGGCTTTACCAACTAATTATTGAGTAGGTTATTATTGAGATGGAGAACAACAGGAAGAGAGGCAGAAATGCCAACCAGAATGTTCTTAAACAGCATCACTCTGCTTAAAGATTTACCTAGAATAAAAAGCAGGCAGTATGTATAGAACACTATGGAAGAGCCATGGCTTCCCAAAGATGTGATGTCACACTTGTTATGAATCACTGCCATACACACTACCATCTGGTTTTATTGCACCATGAATGAATCATAAGAATGAAACTATAAACCCAGATAGTGGCCCATAAAGACAGAAGAATGTCTCATAAAGAAAGAGGCCAGATACCAATGAGGACAGACAGCATAACTTAATTGGTGTTACAGAATCGTGTAGATAGCAAGATGTAACAAAAACACACAGAGACGTTTCTTTTATAGTTCAACTGTAAAAAGAACTGTACTCTGAGTGGAGTGCAGTTGTCCACACCTGTAATCGCAGCACTTGGGAGGAGAAGGCAGGAGGATCAGCATCTCCAGGTCAACCTCAGCCACATAGAAAGTTCAAGGCTAGCCTAGGCTACATGAGATTGATCTCAAAATAGCAAACAACAAAACTCCCAGGTGGTCATAATTTAAGAGGTAGAAGACTGTCAATGTGAAGAACATAAAAAATATTAAGGTAGGAGATGTTTAGGCCTTTGAACTAGCACCAACACACACATGTAGATCAGTAGACTAGAACCGAAGACTCAAATGTAAACAGCTTCAACCACCTCATTTTTGACAAAGATGCTGAAAGTATATAGTGCAGGAAATAAAGCCTCCTTGACAAATGATGCTGGAACTGAATGTTTGTACATTGAAGAATAAAAAGTATGTCTTGGTCTCACACTCTATGAATATGAGAATAAAATGGATCAGGGACTTTAATGTAAGACCTGATACTCTGAAACTGCTAAGAAGAGTTGGGGAGAAGACTTCAGCACACAGGTGTGGGCAAGCATTGTCTGAACAGGATGTCAGCCGCTCAAGCAATAGCCAACAGTAGAGAGGTGAAACTTCATGGTAGGAAGCAATCCAGCAAAGAGGTAGCCTCTCTCAGGGGATGCAGAGCTAGAGTACACAAAGCCCAAAACTCTAAACAGCAAAAAGGGACAACACAACAAGCAGGCTAATGAGAGGAACAGACTGTTCTCAAACGATCAAAGGAATGCAAGGGAAAACTGCATTAGGATTGAATTGCACTCAGTCAGAATGGCAGTCACCATGAAAACACAAAATACTCAAGTGTTGCCCTTACCAGGAGGATGTCTGAGGGAAACCCTTTTACATACTGTACTTCAGGGCAGGGTTTGTAAAGTAGCCCAGCCACTATGAAAATCAGCAAGGGAGTTCCTCAAACATTAAAACAAAACCTGCTATGTGACCCAGCTATGGCACTCCTGTGCATACTCCCGAAGAGCTTCAAGTCAACCCTTCACAGATACTTACACAAGTGTGTTTACTGTATCAGGACTCACATTAACTTATGGGACATATGCAAGACAGACTCTTCACAATTCTCTTGTCCAGATAAAGCAGACCAGTGTTAGGTCTTTGAGTGTCTGTCCCCACTGGCATTTCCTGGCTACTGGCTTTTTCAGGTGAGACTTAAAAACATTAGAAAGAAAATAAATGCAAAAAAAAAAAATTCACAAACAAACATAGAAGGAAATGCCTCCCATACTAACATCTGATTTTATTGTGCCTTTAATGACTCATTAGAATGAAACTGCAAGTCCAGATAAGGGGACATCAACAGAAGACTAGATGGAGAAAATAGAATTTATTCTCATGGTGTGGCTTTGTTTTTGGCCATTAGAAGAACAAAATTATATTGTTTATAAGAAAATGAATGCAATAGGAGATAATAATAAGTGAATTAAAAGTCACTCTCAGGGAAAAAAATGTTGCAGGTTTTTTCCTCAGTCAGTTCTGAGTTCTGATCTCAATAGATATATGAAGTCAAATATTGCACAAATAACAAAAAATAGGAATTATATTGTTACAGAAGTGTCTAACATACAGCCCTTAGCATACATGTGGCCTGGGGTAGCTATGAATTCACTCAATGCAAAATGATAAAAGTTATTTAAAACACTACCAGATTTATTTATTTATTTATTTATTTATTTATTGTAAACCAGTTGCGTGTTTCTTGGACATGGACATTGTAGATGACAACGTATCAAAGAACTCAGAAGGTTGGAGAACCCTGTCAAGGGAGCAGAGGGGAGTAATGGGCAGGAGTGGGAGATGGAGAAAGGGAGTCAAGGACCTGGGGACTACGCTCAAAGTACATTATGTACTTGCATGAAGCAGTCTCATGTAATTCTAGTAAAATTAAAATAAATACAAACAAAAAATTAATGAAAATAAAAAATTTTAAATGATGGTAATATTTAAGCTCATCTTACTAAAAGTCTAGAGAAAATGAAGGGTAAGAAAATTAGGGTTAAACGAAGATGTACAGATTTCTATCCCCAGTAAGATGGAATACATATTTCTCTTCTTCTCATTTGTAGTACCTGAAAATTCCAGACCATAACCATGAAGCAAAATGGGTGGGGATGATGGAAGAATAAAAAATCCTGGCTCCAACTCCAGGTCTGGAGAAGGGCAGAGCCCTGAGGGGTTTTGTAGGTGCTTCCTAGCACCAACCTGAACCCAGTGCCACACCTGAGTTCCCTGTGGAGCGTCGGTGTTCTTACCCACTGAGCCATCAGTTCAGCCTCTTGTTTGTGGAGTTTTTGGTATTAATTTTTTCCTTCTAATATCTTTTACACTCAAACTAAAGAAGCCAGTAGACAGGATATCCCAGTGGATAGAAACAACCAAAGACCTAACACAAATCTGCTTTATCTAGACAAGAGACCTAGAAAGAATCCACCTAGCAGGAAAGAAAAGTTTCAAATACTAATGGCTCTACTGTAGCCAAACACGACAGAAGAAACTGTGGTCTTACCCTAGCAGGTCGTCTAGATCCCACTCTCACAGGAATTCTGGAAAACCTTGGCCTGGCTCTTCATGCATCAGAAAGGTGGGATGTGGGATTCTCTTTTCTCCTGCATGGCAATGATCCCTCCCTAGTCTGTAAAACCAATTCTGAGGACATTAATTACAGGACTATACTCCACTCCCAGCCCCTGCCTGAGAAAAGGAAGGAAGGTGCAGCACCCCCTCGCCCCCGAGCTGTGAAAGATGGAAAAGACAACCCTGACATCAAATTAGTTCATTAAAATCAGGATAGCCAATTTTATATGGTATATCACTATGAAGAAAACAATCATTTGTATTCCTTCCCATTGTTATAAAATAACGGTGTAGATGCAATATTAAATATTGATTTAACTGCATAAACACTGCTAAACAAGCAGTTGGAAGAGAGGATGCTTTGCTCGGATGGGTATTTGCTGGTAAGCAGGAGGATGTACTAAACCAAGAAAAAGAAACAAAACAAAACAAAATGTAACCCTGACTGATCTGTTGACAGAGTGAGCCAAGCCTCTTTAAGGTATTTTGGAATCCGTTTTGAAATGTGTGCAGCATGGCCTATTTAAAAGGGCGAAAGAAGACTTGAGAACTGTTGACAATTCAAAGGAAAATGTAATTTATAAAAATATACAGAGCAAAATGAGAAGAAACAGGGAAATGTTTGAGTAGATTATAATAGGATGCTGTAATAGTCCCGCCTCCCACAGCACAGCACCTGTGTTATTCTCTTGCTCTTCCTTAAATTTATAAGAGTGTTCAATGAAAAAAAGAACACAAGAATAGTTACAAACTAAGAAGTTTATAAATACAAAATTCGTTGATCTTTCTCTGGAGCTAAAGGCAATTGCCTCCTTTTAGCAAAAGAAGCTGTTCCTTTTAGAGTAAAGCAACAGCTTCTATCTTCTTTTTTTTTTTTTTTTTTTTTTTTTTTTGGTTTTTTTGAGACAGGGTTTCTCTGTGTAGCCTTGGCTGTCCTGGAACTCACTCTGTAGACCAGGCTGGCCTCGAACTCAGAAATCCGCCTGCCTCTGCCTCCCAAGTGCTGGGGTTAAAGGCGTGCGCCACCACAGCCCGGCTAGCTTCTCTCTTCTTAACTGCATACTGGAAAGTGCAGTTTATTTTTTGTCAGTGTTGACTTGGCTGTCAAACAATTCCCATTCACCTTGAGGGCACTCACATCCCACAGCATAGGCTTAGAACCCTCTAATATAACCATGTATGAAATCACAGAATTGATGAAGCCCCTGTGTTTTGGATTTTTGTTTATTCATTTTTCACTTCAGGGGGCTATGAAAGGCTACACATTCAGTGGAAACCAGACTTTGAATATTGATCTTTTTCTGAGCCGTACGGCCTAGTTTTCTCCTGTGAACATCTGATATTCAGTTCTCACTCAGCTATGTGGTCACAAGGGGAAACAACCAAGACTCCAGTTTCATTGTTCTCAACTTGTGTGTCATGAAAACTCTATCTCTAAAAATATTTACATTAGGATTCATAGCATTAGAAAAATTACAGTTACAAAGTAGCAATGAAATAATTTTGTGGTTGGGGATCACCACAACAAGAGGAACTATATTAAAGGGTCACAGCATTAGGAAGGTTGAGAACCACAGCTCTGTTTGCTACATGTTCTTAAGCTATGTTAGTCCATGGGTTTATTAATTGTGTTTTGAATTAATGATATTTTCAATTTAGCATTAACTTATTGGGAACTAATGCACTGTAAATTGAGCATCTGCAATAAGAACAAAATTTCAAGTCACATGACACATCTTAGGCTAGTTTATAACCTGTCATGCTACAGTGGACTGCTCGACCACACTTCTTAGTCTATGGAGCAGTTCCACAAACAAGCTCATCTTTAGAAATTGAGAGATTTCTTACTGATAATTTCCTACATGTCTCCCTGAAAAAAAATAAATCAGCAGAATTGGGCCTGTCTTCTATCACACACCCCACACTCACTTCTGTAAGATGTCAATCATCGAGAGCTGAGCAGTGGTACCCGTTAGCCAGGTAAGGGTTTAGATGGTTCGACAGATCATCTGCTTGCACTCCTTTCTCCCCTCTCCCACCCTGAAGAGAACAAAGAGAGCCACCTAGGAGGCTCCTGCTGGCTGAATTGTGTCTAAACTGAAGTTTGAGAAAAACAAGCATTACAAAGTGTTCTGGCTGTGATCCGGGCTGGCGTTGGGCAAACCCTACCATTTTTCTCTCTGTTCTTTTTAGAGCCCTAATCTTCATTTTTTCAGGAATGAAGCTTAGTCTCTGCCATTTCATGACTTATCAGACAGACTTCCATCTCAGCACCCTGAACATGTATGAGACACCTGCTCATAGCTCTAGGTGTCTCTCTCCAGACTCAGGTCTGTAGCTATAACTGATTGCGCTCTATCAATAGATGAGGCCACCGCAGGTCCAGGGTACAACACAGTTATTGAAGTTCACATCAATGAGATTAGAGGACTTCTTCAGTGAACAGCCATCCTGGCACCCCAACTTCATGTACAACAGCAGAAACCTAATCTGATTACAGAGTCAGGGCTGGAAACAGAGTTTGACTCATGCTCTTGTTTAATTATTGGCTGCATTTAATACTTTCTTTAATCTCAGACTATTATTTGCAGTCAAGGTAATTAGAAAAAGTTAGGTCAAATCTTGGAAGAATATTTTTTGTTTACATAGAGCTTGGTCCAATGGACTAAGCATCTATAAAATGAGTCAGAAAAAAAAATCAGTAGATTTCCTCCAATATTTATAACTGGAAATTTTATATTTAGTGTTTCAAACAGAAACTTGGTCATTCTCTTCACAGAATCAAAATCTTTTGAATATGGAACATATAAAGGTAAATACACACACACACACATGTCCACTTGCACACACATACATATATACACAGAGAGAAACAGGGAAAGGGGTTGGGGAGAGACAGAGAAAAACTATAAAGCCTTACACTTCTCTGGTTCATATGCTTTATGTAATTCTCTGAATTCATAACTGATAGAGTGCTTCCTCTATGACAGAGGTGGCCAAAGATGTTGCTTTCAGCAATTCAATTTGGACAAAAATTGAAAACATGCTCTGTTTGCCCTCTAAGAACAGGGAACTCTTGTTCATACACCGAGATTTTGAAAATACTCTGCCTTGAGTTGTAACAGGAGAGGGGTGCTGGGTATAACGCCTAATACTGAATACATCAGCTCATAGGGAACTTAAGCAGGAGCCCCCAAGGCCAGGATATCTTCTGGCACCCACTGCTCAAGTCAGTTCTGGGCAAGAAGTACCAGATGAAGCTCCCCTATGGGCTAAGGATGCTGAACATAACCAAAGCACACTGTAAAAGGAAGAGTTTCATGGCTGGAGTCCCTCTCTCATAACGTAACAGCAAGGCATCACTCTAGTCCAAACCTAAGGATGTTTCAATGAAGTGACAACAGAGTTTTCCAGGCAGCATCAGTGCTGATTTCTAGGCACACATGAGAGCAGCAATGATGGTTAATCTTTATTATCAGTTTGCCTGGGTTTGAAGTGACCTAGGAGATGCATTCTGGGGATGTCTGTGAGTACTTATAGAAGATTAACTCAGGATGCAAAGAGCCATCCCGAATGTGGGTAACACTATCCCATGAGCTCGGGTCCTAGAATATTAAAAAAGGAAGAAAAGAGGAATCAAGTTCAAGACCATTCATCACTCTGCTTCCTGTGGACATTATACAGCAGCCATCTTGCTACCACGTCTTCTCTAGAAGACACAGCTCTGGGTGTGTCTGTGAGGACATTTCCAGAGATGTGTCACTCAAAGGGGAAAACCCATCCTGGATGGGAATGATGCCATCTCATGGGCTGGGGACACGGACTTAGTAAAAATGTGAAAGACAGAAGGAGGAAGCTAGCTGCATAGGAGTGTCCACGCCCCAGCTTTCCTGACAGTGGGTACAACGTGACCAGACAGTGGGTACAACGTGACCAGCCACTTCCACCCCCCCCCACACACACACTGCTTTGCTACCCTACCAGCATAGACTATGCTCCCTACTCCAAACAATGATCCCCCAAAAGCCTTTCCCTCATTAAGTTGCTCTTGTCAAGAGTTCTGTCCCAGCCCTTAGGATAGCACCTAAAGGAACAGCTAACAAATATATCTCCACAGGTGCTCGTTTATTTTGTATCTTGTACAAAGTAAACTGATTTCTTCCCTCTCAACCTAAGAAAGCAAGCTAAGCTTCCCGCTGAAGGACAGAGGAGGTGTAACACAGAAACCTATGAACAAAGGAGCATTTGGCTTCTCTGTCAACCACGGGACTCACTTTTAATTTAAGGTAATTAGTAGTTCTGAACTTTGTATGAAATGCAAACCAATTAAGTACCTAGATAGGGTGGCCACTTCCTGCTGATGGGCATCATCTCAAATTAATCTACTCATGAGCGAGGCGTGAGGAAGGCTGTAAGGGCCATCTTCTGCTTTGAAAGACGGCCAATGTTTTCCGCTAGCATACTCAGACCTCAGCATTCAGCAGAAGAGCATCGATTCTGTTACCATCCTGGGAACTATGGACCATTCTCTGAGAACACAGCACAGTGAAAGTGAAATACACAAGAGACACCTTTAAGGAAGCCTGGTAATTAAAAACAGCTGAGTGCTGTCACACTCTAATTCAGCTCCAGAAAATAACAGTAATGACCCTGGACAGTTTGCAAAGTTTTCTGTACATATCCTCTCTGAGTGTGAAATGTGCACTTCTTCAGGAGGAGAAAAGTAATCCGTGGGTGCCTAGGGAATTTCTCTTATAGCCAGGTGGGAAACGAGATCCTGCTGTTGAAATGGAGAGTGCTGCCCTTGGACACGCTAAGTATTCTTACTTAGAAAAGTACCGATCTTAAGTTTCATGGGAGAAGTCCGAGTAGAGGTCACTCAACTTGTGGGGAACCTGTTGACACATTTTTATATTCTCTAAGTTGCTCCTCCTGTTCTAGGCCCCGCCCAAGGTGTATTTTGCATCCCCGCCCCGACTCCACACATTTTAGAAATGCCATTGGACAAAGGAGTTTAATAAAAGAGTTCAACCGGCAAAGATTCTTCCCAGGTGACCCTTTCCAGTGCAGAGCCATTTTTTTTTTTTTTTTTTTTTTTTTTGGATGGAATGATAGAGTTCTGGTGTGGTTAAGTTCCATCTACTCTTTCTGAATCCGCCCTTTGCACAGTTTAGCCAAGGGGAGGAGTTCGACCGGTAGGAACAGGACCTAGGTGTGCTTTAAGCTGAATTAAAAATCTTCCACACAGGCCAACAGTTCAAAGTAGTTCTTACTGTATTGCTCTGGGGCAGAGGTTAAACCTAGGACTTGCCTTTCCTTCAGACTATGTGTTCCTAAATGATTGCTGGGTGTCCTTGTTTGTATCCTGATGTCCTTGTAAGTTATACAAGTTTTTCCAAGGAGGCCACCCCACCCCTACAACCACCTTGGGTGGGAACTTTATTTTATGGTTGAGATTTATTCCTCCAGGAGGCTGGCTGCTGAGCAAAGTGACCAGTTACTTAAAATAAATAGATGGAAGTCTAGGAAAGGAATCCGAAATTGCCAGTAATTGCGGCCGAATCTCACTTCTCAATTAAGTGGTTGCAAGCCCTCAACAGCAGCCACCACAGGGGCAGGGGAGGTATTTGTACTCTAGTGGTTTTTTTGGAGGTCAGGGAGTGGAAGGTGGTGGTTTGAGAATGGCCCCAGTGACCAATACCTTTGAATTCTATGTCTCCAGTTGGTGGAACTGTTTGGGAATGTAACCCCTTTGGAGTTGAACCAGCACCCTTTTGCAGGGGTTGCACACATTAGATATTTACATTACGATTTGTAACAGTAGCAAAATAACAGCTATGAAGTAGCAACAAAATAGTTTTATGATTGGGGTTACCACAACAGAAAGAACCCTATTAAAGGGTCATAGGGTTAGGAAGGTTGAGAAGCACTGCCGGAGAGTGTCTGTACATGAATGAATATCAGCAGGAACACAAGACAAGATAAGAGAAAAGTCTCTTCTATCCCGAGGAACAGAGTAGATTGCAGTTGTGAAATAACTGAACAGAAAAGGAAGTTCTGGTCGTAACTGTAACATTGTAACCAGACAAAAACAAGAGGCCTGTGTACAGAGCCTCTGTGGAGGCAGTCGATTGTCTCTCACTCATACATAAACGACCAACTAACGGGTTGGGCTGGGCAGCAGAATACAGATACAGGGATGGGGGCTTGGGGGTGGGAGGACCTGTTTCACATAGACAGGATGTTTTCTGGATGTTTTCAGGATGTTTTCATTGGAAACTGCCAGTCCCTTGAGCTGCAGTGAGCATCATCTTTCAGACTGAATGACGGATGCCATTCGACTATGGAAGCAGTCCAGGGTTGACATTTACAATGCATTCTTGCCGACCCTGAAGGCTAGGAGTGAAAATCACAAGGCAAAGAAAGATACAGCTGAGTTCATTGATGGACAGCAGCTATCCCCACCTGCTAGGAAGGAGTTGGAGGCAGAAAGATCATGAGTTCTAGGCTATCCTAGGATATGGAGCCCTGTCTCAAAAAATCATAAAAACTAAACCTTCCCACCCCCAGTATTCCCCACCCCTATGGGACTATCAATATTCTATCCTGCTTAAGGAGAGGCTCGTGAGGTCCCACCCCTCCCTCACACCATACAGGCAGCCAGTAGCTGTTGAGGGGGGGCAAGTCATATTACTTGTGTAGCCACTGGCAAGTTGTTCCTCCTAAGGAAAAAACCCTCCATTCTTGCTCATCAGGGCAACTCTCATCATATGCAGTGGGGCACATACGCTGGGAAGCAGAATGAGCTCTGCAGGAGTGTAGAGAGTATCAGAGAGGACTGTGAGAGATGGAATGGTCAAAGTACATACACACACACATGTATACACATACATATATATGTGTGTATGCATATATATGAAATGCATAAAATTCTTAAATAATTGCACATAGAACTCACACATGTATATGGAAATATAACCTTATATATAATGTTTTTTATATATGTATATGTATATGTATGTATGTAGTTATAGTTGTATTTCCACTGTCTATGCATTATTGACTTCTCCATGGATACTCATGACAGCTCTGGGCTTCCAGGGAAGTACCAGAGCGGTGTCACAGAGCTAACTTGCTCTCACAGGGAAGGGCACACCTTGCCTGTGAGAGCCCCACATGCAGAGCCCGGCTGGTCAGTCTTCAGTTTCCAAGGACAATCTCGTGACCGAGATGGGTGCTCTCTGCCTTTCCTCTTCACAGCAAACTAAGCAAAAGCAGACAGATGATTTTCCTCATTTTCTCTTATGCAATGTTGGAACCTGAAATATGTATGACTTGGATAAAAGCCTATTCATAACACCAGCAGCAGGAGGCCGGAACATCTAAATAAGCGAGCAACTTTCCGAGGACCGAGCGGACGGATTTCTGCAGTGTGCTGTCACACTTTGGAGAGGGAGGAGGATAGCCACGTGTCTGAGGTCTTTAAGACAGCAAGTTCGAAATGTAGTGGCTCTGCTGTAACCACAGCTAAGTGAAGAAGCTGTCACCGTCAGTAGCCCGCTTCACAGGTGAAATAAGAGAGGCGAGTGAGGGCGATCCTGTGACATCGGATTCATGGCTAAATGAGTGGCAGGACTGGGTCTCTGGGCACCAGAATTTAGAGGACCTGTCAGGTACGTTCAAGAATAGAATGCCCATCCTAAGCAAGTGGATAGGCTAAGATATTTGAGAGTGAAAGGCTAAATGAATAATATATGTGCCAGGACAATAAATTCAAACCACAGGTGTCATACAGGGTGTATCGTTACCTTAATTACTGTGGAATGTGAGTGTGGAGAAACAGAAGGTTTTCTCATTCTTATTCACCTACTTAATGATAATTATTTGTTGGCTCTTTAATATGTACCACAAATAGTTCTAGACTGTGAGTTAAATTAGATACCATCTCTTCCTTCATAATGACTGCATCTTTTAATGCATGTCACTTGTATATGCTTATGTGCCTGAATGTGCATAATGGTGTGTCACACAGGATGCATGTATGCAACAACAAAAAATATTTAGAATTTTTCACATTAAATATTCATTAGAATCCATATAGCAGCCCATGTTCCTCTCACTTTGACTCCTTAACATATTAAATTTGTTCAGCATCCTCCCTCTGATCCATGGGGACATATTCCCAGATCTGTCTGAAATCACAAATGCTATGAAACCCTATACGTGTATTATGTTTCACATACACGTGTATTCGAGCTTATAACTGAGGCAATGTATGAGTTCAGCAGCAATTGCTACTGATAAATAGAATAGCTACAGGAACTTACTTGAGTAATTAGGTTGATGCAATTATTCTCTCATGAGAGAAATAAGACCATTGACATTAATGAGATGACTTATTCCCGACTATGTGTGACCACAGATAAATGGAATTGTGGAATGTAAAATTACAGAGCAGGGAGGATTTACTGTATCTCAAAGCATAAACATTCTATACAACCAGAAAAAAAATGGCTGCATCAAGATTCTGAAATTTTACATATGTGTTCCAGCTTTGGCGCTGATAATGCCTTCTCCTTCCTTGTTCTTTCCATCCTACTCAACTTGGAGTGTTGCTAGGCAACCATATTACTCATCACTCTAGTCTACCAGCTGCTTCTATGACTTACTCCAGTTGTCTCGCACAATTACTGGGTGAAGGAAGCAGGTGGAATGACTGTTGATTTTATGGTGATGGTCTAACCTGGTCAAAAGAGATGAAAGGGTCAAGCATGAGTCTCAATGACACCTCTTTGTCTCCATGGAAACCATGGGTAGATCAGGTCCTCCAAGGTGCTCTGGAGACTACAAGTGAGCATATGACACCATTGGTCTTTGAGGTTTCCAGACAGTGACTGCAAGTGATCAAGTCTTTTACATGATGGGTAGAATATATACATACACTTATGCACATCCTCCCTGTACGCTTTAATTCATTTCTAGATGACTTATCACCCACAAGCAATGTAAATGTATCCTATACTACACCATAGTGTAATGATAACAAGAAAAAAAATCAATTCATATTCAAGTGTTTGATATTGATTCAGTACTTCTGTAGTGTTTCTCATCCATCGTTTTTGCACAGAAGCAGGTCCCACAGACACAGAGACCTACCAGGAATTCAATATGCTTTTTCTTCCAAGAAGTGGGCAGGTACCACTACACAGAGAGAAAGATGAACTAATTGTGGCCCCAGGTCAACCACCTGCCAGCTGGGCTGTCTGGAGCAAAAGATCCCTAAATCTCATGTTTTCTTTTGTGTTTTGAAAGTTGGGATGATGTTTTTGCATTACTATGAGGAGTAATACGGTGACCATTTAAGTAATGGTCATGTAGCCAATAGCTGGCTGAACTAAGGTTGTGTCCTACTCGGCTATTATTATCTTAGGAGAGAAACTAGGAGAGTCTCATCCATTTCTTCCTTGCACAGGGGGGGGGGGGGCAAGAAGAGACAAGGCTGGTCTCACTAGAGTGCTCGACTTTCCAGCCTCAGGATCCTGGGAAACCGGTTCAGGAATTGGGAGTAGCAGAATTATCCGTGACTGAAACACAAAAATATGGAAATGGAGCTATTTCATGGCCCCGTGGTTGCCTGAGGTACTGTACATGGAAAAGTGAGTCTTGTGAGGGTGTGGTAGCACATGTCTGTAATCTCAGCTGGAGGCAGAGGCAGGAGAATAGAGAGTTCTTTGTCTCTATAGAAGAGTCAAGGACAGCATGAATTACATGAGACTCAAACTACAAAAGCAAGAACAACAAAAGAAAACCTGTCCATATCTCTAAAGAGGTTTTTCTACAGAGATCAAACCCATGTCCTTATTAATGGCTAGACAAATGAATGAATGAATGAATGAATGAATGAAATCTACCAATAAGCCACACACCCTGAACCACCCTTCAGTATAAGTTTCCAAATGCAATCATGCCTCTCTTTCCTTTCTTTTCCATGTAAGCTTCTAGATGCCGACAGGAAGAAATAACATGGCCTTCGCCTGTCAAGTGTGAGTCAGGCAGTCACATGGAGAGCTTAAAGAGGATCACCATCTCTGTCTGGGGGATGAGAGGAGACGTAGAAGAAGATAAAGACACCTCCAAACAAGGAGTGAACTTTAATTCATCAAGATGAGAAAGGCCGGGACAGGTGACAGACAGAGGAAGAGATGGTTTCAGGAAGCATCTCAATTATGACTCATTACTTTAAAAAGACTTAATGGCAAGTGAGTAAGCTGCAGTTGAGCAGGCACCATTCACGGCAACAACCCACCCATGGCTGTACATCGATTTCAGAAAGTAAACACACACCTCTCTTGGCTTCAGTTCCTATTGCTTTGCTCAAAAGCAAAAACTTTGTTATCCACAGTATCTTTGAGTTGTCCCTGTAGACCTAGTAAGCATAAGGGACAGACATGGACCAATCAAATGGAAGACCCAAGGAGGTGAAAACTCACCAGAAATCTAAGACTGGAACGGGAACATAGAACTGGATAGCCCTATTTCTAATGTACTTCAGGGTATATTTTCCTCTGACATGCCTTTCAGCTCCTGAGCTAGCACAAGCAAGGAAATATAGATACTAAAACAAAGGCAACAACTCACATTTTGCAGGCCCAACTGTCTTATGTGAGAAAAGAACAGGTGTCTCTTCTTAAAAGTGAGAAACTATCACAGCCTAGCCATTAACTTTAAACAATGTATGAAAATCTTTCTGGAAAGGTAAAATGTCTCCGGGGATAAAGGTGCTTGCTGTCTTAAGATGCAAATCTGATTAGCCTGAGTCCTTACAACTCATTTAAACTTGGGAGGAGAGAAGAGACTCCATAAACTCATCCTCTGAACTCCACACATGGACCATGCACCTTGTCACAACACATACAAATCAAACACAAAGGCTCTCACATGCGTGTGCGCGTGTGCACGCACGCGCGCGCGCACACACACACACACACACACACACACACAAATTAGTGAATCAATTAATTGCATTTTTAAAAAAGCTACTTCTTTTTAAAAAACCTCATACAAACAATCATCATAATATTAGACAATATAGATATTATAACAAATATATAACAAATCCTCCTCCCAGTACAGATTGTAATATTAATGCCTAGTTGCTTGGGTCAACATAGAAGATAATGCCTAGGAGACCAGAAATAAGGACACCCACATAAATCAAAGTGGGTGTTTAGGTCACAGTGAGCCAGGGGAGTTCTAGACAGAGCTGCATCCAGGCTTCCTGTGCTGGGACCTGATATTTTAACACCTATTGAAAACAGGTAATAAGACTTTACTAGTAAAGGAAGGACTCTTGCCTAAATTCCTGACTCTCAAGAACTACTTTGTCCAAAAAACAAAACAAAGCAAAAAAAAAAAAAAATGCCTATAGCTAGGGAAAATGGAAAGGAAACTAGACAATTCTCTGTGGCTCGGTCCCAGAAAGAAACTTAGCTGTGACAGAAGGAGAACCCACTTAATCTGTACAAGAACACTGGGAAATACACACAAAGAACCCATTATGAAAACAAAACACTCAGAATCATTTTGTATGAACAAGTTAGAAGGTCCATAGACTCAATCAAATAAACATCCCCTGGTGAAGCTAAGCTCACAGTTAAAAAAAAAAAATTACATACAAGATAAGACATAAATATCCAAAAGGGAAGGTCTAGAGATGTAGTCAATGTGATTTACACGCCCAAATTACAAGAAAAACCTGAAAGCTGATGGTTTCTATAACACGAATGTTAACAAATAAAAACAACAGGAAGAATGAAAATTAAGCAATTTCAAAACAGTGCAAACCAAAGGTGGACAGACATGAAAAGGGATCAGAAATGTTGAAATGAACATGCAATTAAGATTAAAAGCCTAGTGAGCAGGCTAACTACCAATTAGAAGTGTACTGCGGGCAGTATGGTAAATTGGAAACAAAAAGATTAGTGAAATACAAAAATAAATGACAGAGAAAACAGAAAACAAATTTTTTTAAGGAATGGAATAAATTCTCTGGGAGAAAAAAAATCACATAAATCCTGAAGGACACATTGAGACAGCAGCTGAATATCAGAAATAACCAAATACACACACATATATGCCACACACACATACATCACACACACACATATGTGTATGTATACACACACAATGCACATATACACACTCATGCACACATTCACACATACACATGCATGCATTCATACACACGCACAAACATACCCCACGCACTCACATGTACACATATGCATACCACATACACAAATATACATACACACACAAACACATACATGCACGCAGATATACACACATGCATGCACACACTAACGTATGCACATGTACACTCACACATGCATGTGTGCGTGCATACACACACACACACATATATACACATAGCTGAAGTTCAAGTAACACGATGGCCCAAAGGAGCGAAGGCAGAAAACAATGGCATCTATCTGATGAAAATAACTCAAAAAACCCTATCTTCAGTTTAATTTTCATTGCAGACTATAATCAAATTAATGACATTTTCAAAGGGCTGGGACAGCACTCAGTGGCAGAGCACGTATCTAGAACCTACAAAGCCTTGGGTAAAAATCCATGCCACCAAGAAAAATGAGCTTGAGCAAAGCTAAAGACCAAGGCTATCCCTCAGGTATTCACTGAAGAATGTCCGCACAGAGAAGGGAAATTATATAGAAGGAAGAGGTGGAAGTGGCCATAAAGAAAACATGCTCAACACATTTATCAATCTAAACAAACATTACCAACAGAAAGCCCTTATGAAATAATTTGAACCTTGAAATAGGATTTTAAAAACGTATAAAGCTCAAGCATCTTTGGGAACAGGTAAATAACAGTGGAAGCAGCAATGCTGCGTTTGACAGAAAGGGAAGAAGAGGGGAAGGTCAGAGACTAGACAGGGCAGTAATGCATTTGATAAATAAGAAAGATGCTGCAAAGTCAAAATACTGGGGAAAAAAGAAAAGAATGACATTGAGTAAAAGCATAGAATAAAATGAGCCCCAATAAATCACTGCAATAAGTATAGTAACATTCCTGCTTTAAACTGCAGAGATTTCAATTTTTTTATGTAAGGTTTAATGAGGCACATTTAAATAAAAATGTGGCCGATTTCCTAGTACCATATAGGAGATGTGGAGATGCGTGCGAACAACATGGACGAGACAACTTCTCTACAGAAAAGGGATTACAAAACTCAGTTCTATTTTGAGTAACAACAATGATACAAAAGATCAAATTTAGCCACAAGGGAAGCTATAAGGGAGGAACTCAGATATCACAATGCTAAGTCAGTATACACCTAAGATACTGAGGCAAACCAGACAAAGTAAAGTTTCACAGAATTACAAATAGCCCCTCTTAATGGTACCTTCTACACAGGTCAGGACTGATAATGTAGCCAAAACACAGTAACTGTATTGAAGAACTTAATGCCACAATGTATCCATCTTGATCTTCTGTGTGTGTGTGTGTGTGTGTGTGTGTGTGTGTGTGTACACATACATGCCTGGGTATGTACACAGCACATGGAACTAATACTTTTACTTTCTATGTTCTTCTCACATTCACATAGAAAACATCTGATTTTAAAACAGCCTTGCTCTAACCCACACGGAACACAACAATTGAAACTATTGTCGTAGAAGTCATCAGTACCATTCTAACCAAAATGTAATTAATAATATATGAGTTTAGAAACCAAAATAAAATACAGCTGTGGCGCTGGAGGGATGGCTCAGTGGTTAATAGGGCTTGGTTTTCTCGAAGAGGATGTGGGTTTGATTCCCAGCATGCACATAGAGATTAGCAACTAGGAGACTGTTCAGGGGATCCAAAGCCCTCTTCTAACCTCCACAGGCACCAAGACTCACATGGCACACATACATACGTGCAGACAAAACACTAACACATAAAATAAAGTGAACAAATCTAATAAAAACTGAAATAAATCTTGGACAAAACAGTCTTAATGTGTTTATCAATATGATTTTTTTAATGTGGGAAGATGACAGTGAACATATGTATATCAAAGATGGCAGTGAGCCTGATGCAGGACAGAGAAGTGTTTCTCTTAGTGTATGTATCACCACCACGATAGGAAACACCCTTTTGAATCATGACAGCTGGCATGGAGATTGGCATTTAATAATTTTACTTTATAAGACATTTCTTTGACTCTAGGGGCTAAGTATGCTGTGATATGATCCAGTGATATGAATAAATTCTGAATTATGTTTTATTTGTAATGAAGATTAATACATATAAATGTAAAGTAGCATGAATCAGACTTGTTTGTGACATTGTCTTAAAGGTACAACATATCCTAGCTTTGATAAGCTTAAGAAAACTCTTAGATTTTAGAGACAATGAAGACAAAACAACTATTTAGGAGTCCCAATATCTAAGGTAGGAAACTTATTTTGCCCATTTTATTGGGTCATTTTAGCCCAAGTACATGTTAATTTGGAGCTCAGATGGTCACAAAATGCATGTATTTGATACATAGTTAAGACAACAGTAGTTGTGTGGCCAATTATTAGCAGCTTGGGGGAATTATTCACCCTTGTGAGGTGAAAAATGCCATAATATTGAAAAATAAACCCAACAGCAGATGATCTAAGCTTTCAGTTTAATGACTAAATAAATAAGCCAAAGAAAACAGGAGTAAGAAAGCCACAAGAGTATAAGCAAGGCTGTAAAACTGGAGACTTGTAAGCAAGAATGAATAATTTTGATCAAGATGATGAGAGACAAGAATAAAGCTATTAACAATAAAAGGAGCGAATGAATACAGAAGGAGAACTTTAAGGTCTCTAAAAAAATTCATTCTTTAAGCAATAGTAAAAGGTCAAATGATATAAACATATATGTGACTCAAAACTGACTCAAAAAAATACACAGATAAACCAAATAGCACTATGACTTTAGATATTAAAACAATGGAATCATCACCCAAAATCTAATCTATCCATGTAGCAAAACTACCAAACTTACAGGTAAGTTTTTATAGCCCTACAAAGAAAACGTGTGTGTGTTTGTGTGTGTGTGTGGTTTGGGAAGGGGCTTCAAAGCACATGAAAATTCTACAAGAACTAAGGAACTAAGCAGCTCACTAATGGTAAGTAAAGTTATCCTTGTTAAGGTTGATAAGCAGTAAGACTTTCAATTGGCAAACAAAACAGAAAATAAACCAAAAACAAACGAATAAACAAACAAACAAAACCCTGCTATTATTGTAAAGATGAGAACACTGTGACTCTAAAGTCCTGACATCATCTTTATGGCCTGAATTCATCTTTAGAAAGAAACAAACAGACAAAAAAAATCGACTGCCTTCCTTTTTCAGACTGAAAACATGTAGGTGACCCTGAACATATTTGGTGCTCTCAAGAGAAAAGAACCTGGACTGCTCTGTGGGCTTTATTAGGTCAGAGCACATGGTGGCAAGCACATGGTATGTACAAAATGAGATGCAAAGATCATGAACTTCATCCATGCCCCACTCCAGATGACACACAAGCTTGGAACAAACTAGATGAACCATAAAGCAAGTGCAAGGAGACATGTTTTTCAGAGATAAGGATCTCTAAATCCAAGAACATACACAACTTTTGAGACTCTTATATTAAATTCAAGGCAGCCTGAAGCCCAGAATAGACATCTTCATGAGCCAAATGTTTTGCCTTTCAATTAATAATAATAATAATAATAATAATAATAATAATAATAATAATAATAATAATGCAATGTGCCCACCCAGGTAGGAAAAGCAAATAAAGCAACCTCAGTGAGACCCCAATGCTGTACAGGGGCATACATGGAATCCTGGAACAAAGACCAGAGTTCACTTACTTTAAAGATGAGAGACAGTGCTCTGTCCCTGAACCGTGAGCAGAAGTGGAATGAATATACAGCCACATTCACTCAGGCTAGGGCAAGCCCAGCCCTCAATGGCCTAGTTCATAAAAGAAAGCAAAGCAGACAGTAGCAAGCAAAGGAAGGATCTCAGCTTCTTCCTCCAGATTCCTCTTATAGTCTGCTTAGAACTGTATCTTTGCACATAAGATTCAGTAGGCAAGGTGTGTGGAGTTTTCTGTACAAATAAAAAGAATCAGTACATTGCCAGAAACACATGCACAGTGACACTCTAGAGTGTACAGACATGAGGTCTTAAGGAAAAGGTTAGGAAGTACTTTGCCCCAAGGTGGGCTAAAATCACTGTACTCTTTGTTGTTGTTGTTGTTGTTTTCATTCAGCTAAACTGTTCTACACACATCTCATCAATTCTACGATCAGGCTTGTAGAACACTTTATTACCACAAAACTACATCTCTGGCCAAATAACGAGGACATTGACTTTTCCCCCCCAATAACCAGATAAAGCAAGGAGAAGATAAGTAGACTTAGGCCTTTTGTAGAACAAGACAAACAAACCTCCTACAAATGTTCTTAGGTGCAAGCTGTTCATCCTTGTTTAGATTAATCACTGGGAATGTTTCTCCCTGTTCTCTGAGCAGGTAAGTCCTAGCACACCAGGTACTTCCATTAAACTACCCCAAACAGAAACCACGGTTTCTATATGAGCTGGCATTTGTGTTGCTCCACAACCTTATATCTCCATGTGTGTTGAACTCCATCACCTTTCCCAACTATGAGCAACTTAAGCTACTTGTGTAAGTGAACTGCTCCCAAACAGAAGTTTTCAAACACAAAAGCTAAAACAGAACCTGTTTAATTTTAAAATAAACCTTGCTATTAAAAATCAAACCCTGCAAATAAATAAAAACATCATTTGTTGACATTAACCAGACCCAAAGTCTATACAGCTTAATGAACTTATATACAGTTAGAACTGACATTAGATGCTGAAGCTGAGCAGTTACAATGTGAATTTTTTTTTTTTAGTTCTAATTCTGCATGGATACTTTGGTCTTGGAGATAGGTAAGTGCACAAAGTATATTTGATACATTAAAATGTAAATATTTAACACAAACCTCCATGGTTCCTGTTTCAGAACTTACTTTCCTGGCATGTGAAGTTGTTCTATAGTACCTGGGCAGTCTTGCTCAAAGCCAAAGAGAGAGTCTGAGGGACAAGGTGATGCTGGAGAAAGACTTGAGGGTATGTAGAAAGGAGATTTCAGTATATCTGGGTATTTGCACATCCCTTCAGAAGCAGCCAAGGAGGCAAGAGAAGACTGGGTTGCAAAATAGAAAAGAGCAAAGACTCCAAACAACAGATTTCCCTTTTTAACTTGATAATTTCACTTCCTGTTCTGAAATCTATTTCTTTCCCTTTACATCAGGGAACCAGCACCTGTTGACTTGCACCTCTCTCTAAGAAAGAGACAAGAAGGGAGTGTTGTCATCTCTGCTCTGCCCCAGTGAGCAGAGAAGTACAGAATCTGGGAGGATAAGTGTGCAATGCATTATAACTTTAGTCAAATCTGGTATTGTGAAGGCATAGTGGCCCGTGAAACAGAAGAGGGCTAAGACCATGGTTAACAGAGATATCAAAGTACCTGTGTGCAAACTTTGACTCACACAAACACGGATACTTTTAACCAAGTTCCACACAGTTAGGATGATCATGTCCATTAAAATGACTGGAATACCACAGCTGGGTTGAGAGGACTCCCAAAGGTCACCCAAGAGAACAAGAGTTCAGGGATTAAGACAGAAGACAAGAAGCACAGAGACAGCAGAAAAGTGCCAGCTAACACAGTGGCTCTCTGGAGCACGGTGGCTATTGTCACCAGCAGCACACCTGCTTTGACGACCTGGATTAATGGACAAATCCACTAATCTTTACTTAATGGACAAATCCTTAATGGACAAATCCACTCTAATCCTTACTCCAGAACAAACTTTCAGGGAAGGCCAAAAATGAGGCAGGCATCAGGCCCTCCTCCTGCCTAGAACTGGGTCTCTCCACCCACCAGAAAAGCTTCCTCATATCTCGGCTTCCGCCGCCCCAAAGCAGGGCCATCATATCTACCCAGAATGAAGGCTGTGAAAATAAGGGATAATGAACTTAAGTGCCCACTAGCGGCTGTTATTAGTGTAATTAATCTGATTAAAATAATCAGGGGCGAAGAACAGAAGAGGGTGTCAGAGCAGAAAAGCAGTAATGGAAAAGGTCACAAATGCAGCCCTCCTGAGGCTCTGACTCAGGCACAGTGGGGGTGGGGACCCAGAGGCAAGCTACCTGTGTGCATTTGGTAGGTCTGACTTTGTAGGTTGCAGTGTGGACTTTACAGCTTTGGTTTCCACCTCCCTCCCTCCCTCCCT